>NC_142489.1:10771472-11089146 GCF_049115385.1 Moschus berezovskii | reverse complement strand
TGGGTTGCAGTGCCCTCCTCCAGGGGATCTTCCCCACCCAGGGATCGAACCCACGTCTCTAGGGTCTCCTGCATTGGCAGGAGGGTTCTTTATTGCTAGCGCCACTTGGGAGGCCCTATATTTGTGTGAAAGTCGCTCAGTCTGTGACTCTTTGCGACCCCATGGGCTATACAGTCCATGGAATTCTGTAGGCCTGAATACTGGATTGGGTAGCCATTCCCTTCTCCAGGGGATCTTCCCAACCCAGGGATCGAACGCAGGTCTCCTGTACAGCAGGCAGATTCTTTACCAGCTGAGCCACCAGGGAAGCCCAAGAATACTGGAATGCGTAGTCCATGCCTTCTCCAGCGGATCTTCCTGACCCAGGAATCGAACCGGCGTCTGCTGCCTTGCAGGTGGATTCTTTACCAACTGAGCTATCAAGGGAGCCGTGCAAATACACAAATTCGCTGTGCGTGGTTCAGTTGCCACCCACCGTCTGACAGAACTGACCCTGCAGCCACCCAGAATGAAACCTGGATACAAGTTGGATACAACCTGGATACAACTGCTTGAGATTCTTGAGGCAAAGAACCATCGTTTCCTTAATATAAATAGAAGCAGTAAATGATAACTGCGTAGCTAACAGGCAAAGGGGAAGCAATGCCAGGTTTCACGCATCTCACAGTAAAAGCTGCACTGACCTACTGGTTTGCCCGTTCCCAGAAACACTACCCAGCCATGCTGACAACGAGCACCCGCTGAGCAAGACCAAGGCAGAGCAGCACATTGTGTATTTCTTCCTCTCCTTCCAAGGACAGAATTAGAAAACATTTCAAGAGGGAAATATGAGTAATCTGATATTAGACTCTCAAAATGCTGCTTCTTTGTGCCAGAAGCCGCTTGAAAGAGAATAAAGTAACATACAAGAAAGATGGGCTTCCCAGGTGGCCTGAGTGGTCAAGAACCCACCTGCCAATGCAGGAGCCGTAAGAGACGTGGGTTCGATCCTTGGTGGGGAAGATGCCCTGGAGAAGGGCACGGCAACACACTCCAGGAGTCTTGCCTGGAGAATCCCATGGACAGAGGAGCCTGGCGGGCTACAGTCCGTGGGGTCACAGAGAGTCGGACACGACTGAAGTGACTCAGCACGCACACAGAACAAAGACAGGTGTTGGAGGGGAGAGGGGGAAGTGGGGTGGGGAGTGCAGTGGGATATTCCAGATGTCTGTTGATGTTTAGTCACTGGTTTCACATTTTGTCAAAGTGTCTGTTACATCAGCCTTGAGTTAGGTCGGATTTTTGTCTTTAACCTCGGGGTAATAACTTACGTACTTTAAATGCAAAAAAATCACGTGACGTACACCAGTGTACTCCTGATGCTGGGAAAGACGGAAGGCGGGAGGAGAAGGGGACAACGGAGGATGAGATGGTTGGATGGCATCACCGACTCGATGGACGTGAATTTGAGCAAGCTCCAGGAGTTGGTGATGGACAGGGAGGCCTGGTGTGCTGCAGTCCATGGGGTCACAAAGAGTTGGACACGACTGAGAAACTGAACAAGAATGACACCTCAGCAGCCATCAGCTCCATCAAGTTGGGGACCATGTCTGCAAGGGACCATCATTCCACTCTTAAGTCAGTAACTCCCATCTCAGCTCAGCTCAGCTCAGTCGCTCAGTCGTGTCCGACTCTCCGCGACCCCATGAATCACAGCACGCCAGGCCTCCCTGTCCATCACAACTCCCGGAGTTCACTCAAATTCATGTCCACAGAGTCGGTGATGTCATCCAGCCATCTCATTCTCCGTCGTCCCCTTCTCCTCCCGCCCCCAGTCCTTCCCAGCATCAGAGTCTTTTCCAGTGAGTCAACTCGTCACATGAGGTGGCCAAAGTATTGCAGCTTCAGCTTTAGCATAAGTCCCTCCAATGAACATCCAGGATTGATCTCCTCTAGAATGGACTGGTTGGATCTCCTTGCAGTATAAGGGACTCTCAACAGTCTTCTCCAACACCACAGTTCAAAAGCATTGATTCTTCGGCGATCAGCCTTCTTCACAGTCCAACTCTCACATCCATACATGACCACGGGACAAACCATTGCCTTGACTAGACGGACCTTGGTTGGCAAAGTAATGTCTCTGCTTTTTAATATACTATCCAGGTTGGTCATAACTTTCCTTCCAAGGAGCAAGCGTCTTTTAATTTCATGGCTGCAATCAGCATCTGCAGTGATTTTGGAGCCCAAAAACAGTCTGACACTGTTTCCACTGTTTTTCCATCTATTTCCCATGAAGTGATGGGACCAGATGCCATGATCTTTGTTTTCTGAATGTTGAGCTTCAAGCCAACCTTTTCACTCTCTTCTTTCACTTTTATCAAGAGGCTTTTGAGTTCCTCTTCACTTTCTGCCATAAGGGTAGTGTCATCTGCATATCTGAGGTTATTGATATTTCTCCCAGCAATCTTGATTCCAGCTTGTGCTTCTTCCAGCCCAGCGTTCCTCATGATGTACTCTGCATATAAGTTAAATAAGCAAGGTGACTCCCATACAAGGTCATTAAAGCTCTTCTCCTGAGGGCTTCCCTGGTGGCTCAAACGGCAAAGAATCAGCCTGCAATGCGGGAGACGTGGGTTTGATCCCTGGGTTGGGAGGATCCCCTGGAGGAGGAAATGGCAACCCGATCCAGTATTCTTTTCTGGAAAATTCCATGGACAGAGGAGCCTGGCAGGCTGCAGTCCATGGGGTCGCAAAGAATCGGACGAGATTGAACGGCCAAGCACGTCCTGAATGCTCTTCTGATTTCTCTCAATGGAGATGAATGTTTTTTTTTTAAAAAAATATTTACTTATTTATTTGTCTGCGCCAGGTCTTAGCTGAGGCCTACAAGGTCTAGTTACCAGAGCAGGGATGGAAGCCGGGCCCCATGCATTGGGAACTCGGGGTCTTAGCCACTGGACCACCAGCAGAACCTCACCAGAGATGATTTTTATCGTTGGGGTGTTAATGAGTGTCAAGTCACTCTCGGCAAAATGCTTATTCTCAGCAGAGCTGGAAGAACAACAGACGTGCTGTCGCATGGAGTCTTACCGAAGTCATCCGGCTGTCATCTGGATACTTCTTTCTCATCAGATCCGCTTGAGAATGTAGGACAGATGATCCTGAAATCAGCGGATACAAAAGAAACCTGCTACCCAGAGACAGAAGGTAGAGGAGGTGGGTGGAACCTGTAGGTGTGTCTTCCCCTCTGCCTCGTTTATCTCCCTTCCCTTTCCTCTGTTTCAAACAAACTCCAGATCAATAGGAGGAAATAAGAAAAAAAAGCAAATTAATGTGCCGCCTCCGAGAGTGGCTTTTCGTCTCTCTCTTTGCAGAACGTGGTCTATTTATGTAAAAACATCAACTCTGAAAAGCGTAATGCATTCATTCCCACCAAATATAGTGCATTAGGCTTTATTAGCGTTTGGGAACTTCAAGTAATGGAAAAACTGAGCCGCATAAAAAGTGACACATGATAAGCAGCTCTGAATTTAGCACCATTTTATTAAGAAGCCAGCACAGCCCAGTTGACAAATGGGCCAGACATGCTGACCTGCCTCACCTCCCCTAAAAAGCTCAGATGAAAACAAAAAGTTCTCGAAGCGGATGAAAATAGCTACAAAAATAAACGCGATATCCTGCTACAGGTTCACTGGGTTCAAACAGGGCTTTGGAAGATATTAAATGTTTTAAACAGAAAGGCTGTTAAAAATAGAGAGCAAATGTAAATAACCAGGGTTTTTTGTGTTTTTCTTTCCCCAGGATATTTTGGGGCCGAGAGTCGCAGGTAGAAGGAAGTTGACAAGAGACTTAAAACCAATCTGTGCCTTGATTGCATGTCAGCCCAGTCTTAATGGCGAGCTCTTAGAAAACATCTGCCTCACATTGTCGGGGTGAAAAAGCTCTGTCTACATATTTTTCACGTGTGCGTGGTCAAAACTGGGGTGACTTCAGGAAAACTCAGGAGCAAAGAGCAAAATGTCCCTCTTGCTGGCTTTCCTTCACTATTTCTTCCATCGGTCTTTCCCCCCACCCCAAAGGTGTGCTGGACAACTCTAGGCAGCCCCGCTGGTACTTGTGGCTTGGTGGTCTCCCATCCCCCTGGAGTGTGGGCAGGACTCGTGACTCAGCTCTCAGCAAGAGAATGCCCGTGATCAAGTTGAAGCTAGACGCCCGAGAGGCCTCCTGGCCGGCTTGAGGAGGTAAGGTGCTGTGTCAGGAGAGGAGAGGAACCGGGAAGAAGCCAGGGTCCTATATCTTGCAAGGACAAAAAAAAAAGAAATTGCATCCTACCGTTGCAAGGAAATGAGTTCCTCCAACAACCCGAGGGAACCTCAGGAGCTGACTGTGTCTCGGTTGAACCTCCAGATGAGAACTCAGTCCAGCTGTCCCCTGGACTGCAGGCTTGTGAGCCACCCCTCCCCCTCCCCCCGAGAAGCAGAGCAGAGGAGCTGGCTAAGCTGTGTCTGGACTCCTGACCCCTAGAAACGTGACCTTAAATAAAATATGTGTGTGTGTGTGTGTGTGTGTATGTCCCTGCCCGCCTCCCCCCCACCCCTTGCTGCCCTGCAAGGCTTGCAGGAAGATCTTACTTCCCTGACCAGGAATCGAACCCACGCCCTCAGCTGTGAAAGCATGGAGTTCTAACCACTGCAGCTCCAGGGAATTCCCCAAATGTGTGCCGTGTCAAGCCACCAATCTTGCGGCAGTGTGTGCTGGAGCAGCAGGTGACTAACACACGAGGACTTATGCTTTATTCTGTTTCCACAGGATGTACCGTTGCTGGACATGGACCAATTCTGTGTTCATCACTAGGCACCTACTGCCTCTTTGCCTTTCATTATCTTCCTTGTTCTAAAAATAACGTGTTGCACGCACCAAAGGGCAAATATCACTCGATTCTACTTAGACGGGGAGGGGGTGCCTGGGATGGGCAAAATCATGAAAACAGAAAAAGTAGTCATCGCCAGGGTCTGGGGGGAGGGGACAAAGGGTGGGGACGTTGTTTAAAGGAAACAGTTTCTGTTGGGGGTGATGAAAAAGTTCAGGATGTCGACGGTAGGCATGCGTGCGTGCCTGCGTGCTCCGTGGGCGTCCGACTCCTTGTGACCCCATGGACTTTGGCGAACCAGTCTCTAGGCAAGAATGCTGGCATGGGTTGCCATTCCCTTCTCCAGGGGGATCTTCCTGACTCACGGGTAGAACCTGGTTCTCCTGTACTGCAGGTGGATTGTTGACCACTGAGTCATCACCTGGGAAGTCCCCAGGTAGTAGTGCTAGACGCGTGACATGTATGCATCTTACATGCGTGTACTTGATGTCACTCAACTGAATGCATAAAAAGGATTCAAGTGGTAGATTTTGTTAGCTATCCTTTCGCACCACAGAAACATCTAAGCAAACCGTGCCCGGGGTTTACAGCGTGACTTCTCCATTGTATTAGGAGAGTCCTGAAAACGGAGATGCTTTAAGGCTCCACAAAAGGGCAGGGGTGGGAGAGCCAGGAGGCAGGAAGGGGGAACTCCAGGCTTTGTCTGGGGGCTTTGCTTAAGGAACGCTCCCCTTCCACTTTGTAACAGTGCTGACACTCAGCGTTGCAGAGGTGGCTGGCGGCGATGGCCTGAATGGAGGTGGGGATGGTCTGAAAGGATGCAGAGACGCCCAAAAGGATGCAGAGGCCAGGCGTGGAGCAGCTAGCAGCTCTGGGGAGGGGTCCCGGGTAACAGGGGGACTGAAGGCAGCCCTGGAAGCTGCTTCTAGGACCAGCCGGAGGCACCACATACTTTGGAGTCAAAACGACGGGCAAGGTGTCTTTCACAGGGCACCAAAGTGACGCTGGCAAAGAAGACTCTTGGCCACAGTCTACTCTGCTCCTTAGAGAGGTTTTAGGTCGTTCCCAGAACAGAAAGAAGAGCTCGTCAAATAGGCTCCGGGACAAACAGGGTGCGTGATGAAGCCGCACCATGGGAGGCAGGGACCTTCTGTTTGATGCCCTCGAACCTCCCCTGGTGGCACTTCAGTTTGCCTCCATCGAGGGGCTTTGGTGACAAAATCTGTGGGTGCAGTGAGCATTTGGCAGTAAAGAAGCCGTCTGCCAAGGCAGAAGATGCAGGGAGACTCAGGTTCAGTCCCCAGGTCGGGAAGATGCCCCTGGAGGAGGGCATGGCAACCCACTCCAGTGTTGTTGCCTGGAGAATCCCATGGACAGGGGAGCCTGGAGGGCTACAGTCCAGGGGTTCACAAAGAGTCAGACACGACGGAGCAGCTGAGCACACACGCACAAACTTTAAACGTTTCAGAGTCTAAGGCTCTGAAACTATTTCGTCTGGGGTTACAAGCACTGATTTGAATGTCCAGTCAGTGCTGACTGTGGGGTGAGGTGCATATGTCATTTTTGGGACTCTGCTCCAGGCTCTTGCCTCTGAAATGTGGGATCAAGGCTGCTTCTTCTCCTGACACTGATCTGAGAGGAGCATTTCTGCATTTAACACTACGATTAGCAGGCTGTCATCGTGTACCACACTGGAGGTATGATGATTCCCTTGAAATATGTCTGTCACACAATTAGAATGTGAGCAGCCACAGTATTAATTAATGTGAGCAGACACACATATTAATTATATGACTTGAAGGACTTCAGCGCAAAAATCCCAAATAAAACAACTACCCAAAAAAAAAAAATCTGGGGAATGAGACCTGGGAATTATTAAGAGACTGATTGACTGAAAAAAAAAACACAAAACATTAGGCTAGAAGAGTGATTCTCAAAGGAAAAGTGCCCCAGAACCTCTGGGAAGACTTACCAAACCTAGATGGCTGGGCCCCTGGCCTGGGGTTTTTGATTCAGCAGGTCTGGGGGACAGCCAAGAGTCTGCATTTCAAACAAATTCCAAGCAGAGGCTGAGGCTGGTCTGAGAAGCACACTTTGAGAACCTCTATGCTGCAGGAACATGCCACTGGGATGTTATTACTTGCTCATGGGAAAAGACTTTATGCTGGGAAACAGTGAGGGCAGGAGGAGAAGGGGGCGACAGAGGATGAGGTTGGTTGGACGACATCATCGACTCCATGGACGTGAGTTTGAGCCAGCTCCGGGAGACGGTGAAGGACAAGGAAGCCTGGCCTGCTGCAGTCCGTGCTAAGTTGGACACGACCCAGCAACTGAGCAACAGTATACATGTGATCAGCATATGGAGGACTGCAAATGGAAACAGCGACAGACTTTATCTTCTTGGGCTCCAATATCACTGTGGACAGTGACTGCAGCCATGGAATTAAAGACGCTTGTTCCTTGGAAGGAAAGCTATGACAAACCTAGATGGCATATCAAAAAGCAGAGACATCAGTTTCCCAGGAAAGGTCCATACAGCCAAAGCGACGGTTTTTCCAGTCGTCATGTACGGATGTGAGGGTTGGACCATAAAGAAGGCTGAGTGCCGAAGAATGGATGCTTTTGAGCTGTGGTGTTGGAGAAGACTCCTGAGACTCCCTTGGACTGCAAGGAGATCCAGCCAGTCCATCCTAGAGGAAATCAATCCTGAAAAATTATTGGAAGGACCAATATTGAAGCTCAAATACTTTGGCCACCTGATGTGACAACTTGTATGTGCCCAGCATGTCGGGGACCACAAGTGCACATTTGGTTAAGTGCTCAGGAAAACCTGAAACAGTGAAGACAGATTCCTGCCTGGGAAAGCGAGATGCTAAGGGAAGCATGGAAGCCAACTCCACACTAGCAAAAAGAGAGAGCTTTAACAGGGGCCTGCAGAGAGGGTCGGGGAGTCCTGGGCAGGGACCCTGCCTCCGGGACCTGCTGGAAGCCTGGGGTGGACATCCAGGTACATCAAGAGCGTAGCCAGGGTGCTGTCGTCACTGTTAGAAGGAAACGGGCCTCCCTTTACCGTTGAAGGAGACTCTAGCAGGCCTTAGCAAGGAACCTCGCTGGTTTGACAACGACCACCCCTTTCCTCCCTGAGGCCATGCTAACAGAGGACAAAGGGCATGCTTCATTTTCTTTTTTTTTTTAAATTTATTTATTTTAATTAGAGGCTAATTACTTTACATGCTTCATTTTCTCCTCACCCCCACTGCATCCCAGCCATTTAAAAAAAAGTACGAGGGCTTCCCTGCTGACTCAATAGTAGAGAATCCTCCCGATGCAGGAGAGGCGGGTTCAGTCCCTGAACCGGGGAGATCCCGCAGGCCGCGGGGCCCCTGAGCCCCCGAGTGCAGCAAGCACTGAGCCTGTACTCTAAAGCCCCGGCCTCACGCAGGAGGGGCAACGCAGGGAGAAGCCCGCAACAAGGGAGGAGCCCCCGCCTGCCCCGCTAGAGAAAGGCTGTGCAGCAACGGGGACCCAGCAGGCACGAAAGTGATCACTTAACTTATAAATCATTACTTTATACATATATATAACTATATAACATACTGATTTATACAACGATATAAATATATTTATATAATATAGAAATGTATTTATAAGTATATAATTATACAAATATATTTATAACATGTTTGTTATGTAACATTTATCACATATATGAATAACATATTTATTCATGCAAATATATAAATATGTAATAAATATATAATATATTCATTCATATAAATATATAATAAATATATTCATTTATATAAATATGTAATAAATATATTCATTCAAAATATATTATAAATACATATAAATATATTTATTTTATATAAATAAATGCAAATTCAATATATTATTTATTATGTTTATATACTTTAATAAATTCTAATATATTTTATATAATAAAATATGCTTATATTTATATAAATATATAAATATGTTTATAAATATATACTCATATAAATACACAAATATATTTATAAATATAGAAATACATAATAAATATAAAACATTCATTTATATAAATATATTATAAATATATAACATATTTGTTTATATAAATATATAAGTATATTATAAATATATAGCATATCTGTTTCTATAAATATGTAAATATATAACATATTCATTATATATATAAATATACAATAAATATATGATATATTCACCTATATAAATATATTTACAAATATATAATATATGCATTTATATAAACATTAAACATACCCATAGATATATAAATATATAAATACATATTTTAATAAATATATAAGTATGTATAAATATTAAAATATATTATATATAAATAATAATCTATAAAATAATGTATAATAGCAAATAATAACATATAATAATAAACAATAAAAATAATAAATAATAATATATATAAAGTATATATTCAGTTCAGTTCAGTCGCTCAGTCGTGTCCGACTCTCCGCAACCCCATGAATCACAGCACACCAGGCCTCCCTGTCCATCACCAACTCCCAGAGTTCACTCAAACTCATGTCCACAGAGTCGGTGATGCCATCCAGCCATCTCATTCTCTGTCATCCCCTTCTCCTCCTGCCCCCAACCTTTCCCAGCATCAGAGTCTTTTCCAGTGAGTCAACTCATCGCATGAGGTGGCCAAAGTATTGCAGTTTCAGCTTTAGCATCAGTCCTTCCAATGAACACCCAGGACTGATCTCCTTTAGGATGGACTGGTTGGATCTCTTTGCAGTATAAGGGACTCTCAAGAGTCTTCTCCAACACCACAGTTCAAAAGCATCGATTCTTCGGCGATCAGCTTTCTTCACAGTCCAACTCTCACATCCATACATGACCACTGGAAAAACCATTGCCTTGACTAGACGGACCTTGGTTGGCAAAGTAATGTCTCTGCTTTTTAATATACTATCCAGGTTGGTCATAACTTTCCTTCCAAGGAGCAAGCGTCTTTTAATTTCATGGCTGCAATCAGCATCTGCAGTGATTTTGGAGCCCCAAAAAATAAAGTCTGACACTGTTTCCACTGTTTTTCCATCTATTTCCCATGAAGTGATGGGACCAGATGCCATGATCTTTGTTTTCTGAATGTTGAGCTTCAAACCAACCTTTTCACTCTCAAAATATGTAAATATATTATGTATTTTTTTTCCAGGGTGGTTTTTTTCTTTCATTTAAAAAAATTTTTTGTCCAGTAGCTCAGTTCAGTTCAGTCGCTCAGTCGTGTCCGACTCTTTGTGACCCCATGAATCCAGTAGCTCAGTGATTTTCAAACTGTGTCACAGATAATTAGTGAAGAATGACATAAATTTAGTGGGTCACAACTACATTTTGAGATCTAGAGGAATAGACTAAAAATATTATTAAAAGCATTGTAAGAAGTGGGAGTATTTTTAACCTTTTGCGCCAAATATGTGTGTATGTATATAAAGTAATATATAAATTCCTAGAATGGTTACTGGCCAGTGCAAGTGAACTGAACTGAAGCAGTGGGAGTATTTTTAAAACTTTTGGGCCAAATATGTGTGGATGTATATAAAGTAATATATAAATTCCTAGAATGCTTACTGGCCAGTGCAAATCATTGCCATACATACTTTATGTGATGGGAGTTTCTGTGTTATTTTAAACAATTTTAAAACAGTGATGTAATCTCTTTCCCAAATTTGATCTTTGGGTTTGTGTCCAGCTACCATTCTTTATTTCTAGACAAATCTAGTAGCAAATCAGTGGGGGCACTGTCATGTCATCACTTGAAGTTAGGAGAAAGTATTAGTATTTTATCTTATGTCTGCAGAGAAGTCAGCTCTGGATTCACTCAGCTGTGATCTGATGTGGAGAGCACCGGTAAAGATCATTACATACCATTTCTATTTAGGTTTTTACTTGGTTTTCGGACCTTTGCTTGAGAGAATTGTTTTCAACTAATTATTGGCATTTAAATCCTTGGCAGACAAATTTGATGTGAATATCAAGTTATCTGGTATTTTATTTTCTCAGGTTAATGTGACTAATTTTAAAAAATTGCTTAGAAAGTAGTGTTAACTTAATGAAAATTAAATAGAACTGATTCAATCATATCTATTCATAGATTTAAAATAAAATTCTATAACTATGTTCCAATAAAATTTAAAAAAAATAAACTTTTGGTGGAGTGCATTAGCGTTAATGTACTGAAATATATTTCATATTATTTGATCTATTTTGTTTGAGACGGTTATAACCATTTATCATATCTCATCTATTTCTTTTCTTGCATTTTCAGCTAAAATTGACCTTAGGAAGCAGAGGAGAACTCACTGACAGAGACTCATAAGTGGTGAGAAATTACTTTCCTTTAATATTTGTCCTCAGAGTAGGTTCATAAAGCACTTAATGTGCTTCATGGAGTAGGCAGTGGCACCCCACCCCAGCACTCCCACCCAGAAAATCCAATGGATGGAGGAGCCCGGTAGGCTGCAGTCCACGGGGTCGCCAAGAGTCGGATATCACTGAGCGACCTCACCCCCACCCTTCATGTATATAAAGTATATATTATAAAATATATAAACACATTATATTAAATATGATAACTTAAATACATACTATATTTTGAATAAATAATAAAATAAATAATATATTATAAAATAAATATAAATATATAAGTACATTATCTATAAATAAATAAAAGCTTAATTAATTAAAAACAAGAGAAATAGAGTATGACACAGTGCCTGACCAAGGCTATAGATATTCCCCCGTGGACTGGTTTTCTACGGCTGTGTCGCAGATGACCCTTAATGGAGAGACACACCGTTGTCCTCTCTTGTTTCCTGGGTCAGGTGTGTGCACACAGCATAAGTCGGTCCTCTGATCTGGCTACAGTCACAGTGTTGATTGACACTGCCTTTTTCACCTGAAGCTCAGGATTCCTCTCTTCAGGCTCCCTGGTGTTGGCTCATTCATCCCCTCATGGGGGTAGAACTCAGGCCCTCAGGCCCTCAGTTCCTAGGGACTGCTTCTGTCCACAGGCAGCTCACAAGGGGCTCTGTATTTCGTGTCTGAGATGAGCAGGAGAGTGTCTGCTTTATAAACCTCACCTGATTAGGCCAGGCCCACACAGGCTAGCCTGCCGTTTGATTGACACTACTGATTAGGACAGGCCCCCACAGGCTAGCCTGCCATTTGATTGACACCACAGATTAGGCCAGGCCCAGCCAGGCTAGACTGTCTTTCGATGGGCACAACTGATTAGGCCAGGCCCACCCAGACTAGTCTGCCATTTGATTGAGACCATGGATTAGGCCAGTACCACCCAGGCGCACCTGTTATTTTACTGAGACCACGGTTTAGGCCAGGCCCACCTAGTCTAGTCTGCCTTTTCATCGGCACCACGGATTAGGCCAGGCTCACATAGTCGAGTCTGCATTTTGACCGACAAAGTTGACTATGCCAGGCCCACCCAGGCTAGTCTGCCTTCCGATTGAGACCATGGATTAGGCCAGGACCAACAGGCTAGTCTGTCATTTGACTGAGACCACGGATCAGGCCAGGCCCTCCCTGGAGAATCTGCTATTTGACTGAACCACAGATTAGGCCATACCCAGCCAGTCTAGTCTGACATTTGACTGAGAGCACTGCTTAGGCCAGGCCCATCCAGGCTAGACTGTCTTTCGATGGAAACAACTGATTAGGCCAGGCTCACCCAGGCTAGTCTGCCTTTTGATTGAGAATAAAGAAAACATGGTAAGATGATGAAAGAAAACAGAAAAAGGAAAATGAAAGGCATTTATTGATACATATTCAAGGATTAAGAAAAGAAGAAAGTGGTGCTGGAGAAGACTCTTGAGAGTCCGTTGGACTGCAAGGAGATCCAACCAGTCCATTCTAAAGGAGATCAGTCCTGGGTGTTCATTGGAAGGACTGATGCTAAAGCTGAAACTGCAATACTTTGGCCACCTCATGTGAAGAGCTGACTCACTGGAAAAGACTCTGATGCTGGGAAGGATTGGGGGTGGGAGGAGAAGGGGATGACAGAGAATGAGATGGCTGGATGGCATCACTGACTCGATGGACATGAGTTTGAGTGAACTCCGGGAGTTGGTGATGGACAGGGAGGCCTGGCGTGCTGTGGTTCATGGGGTCGCAAAGAGTCGGACATGACTGAGCGACTGAACTGAACTAAACTGAACTGATGGATTAGCCGAGTAACAATAGGCTAGTCTGTCATTTGTCTGAGACCACGGATGAGACCAGGCCCACCCAGGCTAGTCTGCCTTCTGATTGAGACCACAGATTAGGCCAGTACCAACAGGCTAGCCTGTCATTTGACTGAGACCACGGATTAGGCCATGCCCAGCCAGGCTAGTCTGACATTTGACTGAGACCATAGATTAGACCAGGCCCATCCAGGGGGTTCTGCCTTTTGACTGAGTCCACGGATTAGGCCAAGCCCACTGAGGCTGGGAAAGGTTGGGGGCGGGAGAAGGGGACGACAGAGAATGAGAAGGCTGGATGGCATCACCAACTCTGTGGACATGAGTTTGAGTGAACTCCAGGAGTTGGTGATGGACAGGGAGGCCTGGTGTGCTGTGATTCATGGGGTCGTGGAGAGTTGGACACGACTGAGCGACTGAACTGAACTGAGGCTAATCTACAATTTGATTGAGGGCACTGCTTACGTCAGATCCACCCTGGCTAGTCTGCATTTTGATTGAAATCATGGATTAGGCCCACCTAGGCTAGTCTGCCTTTTGATCAGCACCATGGACTAGGCCAGGCTCACCCAGGCTAGTTTGCCGTTTGATTGACACCACTGATTAGGCCAGGTTTACCCAGGCTGGTCTGCATTTTGAGTGAAACCAAGAATTAGGCCAGGCCCACCCAGGCTAGTCTGCCATAATATTGAGCCATGGATTAGGCCAGGCCCACCCAGGCTAGTCTGCAATGTGATTGAGAGCACTGCTTACACCATGCCCGCCCAGGCTAGTCTGCCATTTGACTGAGCCAAAAATAGGCCATGCCCGTCCATGCTAGTCTGATATTTGATTGAGAGCACTGATTAGGCTATGCCCACCCAGGCTAGTCTGCATTTTGATTGACACAACTGATTAGGCCAGGCCCACCCAGGCTAGTCTGCCTTTTGATTCAGACCACAGATTAGGACAGTACCAACAGCATAGTCTGTGATTTGTCTGAGACCACGGAATAGGCCATTGCCACCCAGGCTAGTCTGCCATTCGTTTGACACCACTGATTAGTCCAGGCCCACCCAGGCTTGTCTGCCATTATACTGAGAAACTGATTTGGCCATGCCCACCCAGGCTAGTCTGCAATTTGATGGAGAGCCCTGCTTATGCCATGCCCACCCAGGCTAGCCTGCCTTTCAATTGACACAACTGATTAAGGCAGGCCCACCCAGGCTAGCCTGCCTTTTGATTGAGACCACAGATTAGGCCATACCAACAGGCTAGTCTGTCATTTGACTGACACCATGGATTAGGCCAGGCACACACTGGCTAGTCTGCCATTTTACTGAGCCACGAATAGGCCATGCCCACCCATGCTAGACTGATATTTGATTAAGAACACTGCTTAGGCTGTGCCCACCCAGGCTAGTCTGCGATTTGATTGACACCACTGATTAGGGCAGGCTCACTCAAGCTAGTCTGCCTTTTGATTGAGACCACGGTATAGACTAGTGCCACCCTGGCTCATCTGTCATTTGATTGAGACCACGGATTAGACCAGGCCCACCCAGGCTAGTCTGCATTTCGATGGACACCACTGATTAGGCCAGGCCCACGAATGCTAGGCTGCCTTTTGATTGAGACCACGAATTAGGCCAGTATTAACAGGCTAGTCTGTCATTTGACTCATACCACGGATTAGGCCAGGCTCACCCAGGCTGGTCTGTGATTTGACTGACATGACGGATTAAAACAGACTCACCCAGGCTAGTCTGCTGTTCGATTGACACCACTGATTAGGCCCGGCTCACCCAGACTCGACTGCCTTTTGATTGAGACCATGGATTAGGCTAGGCCCATCCAGGCTAGTCTGCCATTATTCTGAGCCACGGATTTGGCCATGCCCGCAGAGGCTAGCCTGCAATGTGATTGAGAGCACTGCTTATGCCACACCCACTAAGGCTAGTCTACCTTTAGATTGAGAACACTGCTTAGGTTAGGCCCACCCAGGCAAGTCTGCATTTTGATTGACACCAATGATTAGGGCAGGCCCACCCAGGCAAGTGTGCCTTTTGCTTGAGACCACAATATAGGCCAGTACCAGTAGCCTAGTCTGTCATTTGACTGAGACCACGGACTAGTCCAGGCCCACCTAGGCTCGTCTGCTTTTGATCGACATCGCGGATTAGGCCAGGCTCACCCAGGAGAGCCTGCATTTTGACTGAAACTGCTGATTAGGCCAGGCCCACGCAGGCTAGTCTGCCTTTCGATTGAGACCACTGACCATTTCAGTACCACCCTGGCGAGTCTGTCATTTGACTGAGACCATGGATAAGGACAAGCCTACCAAGGCTAGTCTTCCTTCTGATTTACACCACTGATTAGGCCAGGTCTACCCAGGCTATTTGCCTTTTGATTGAGAAAATGGATTAGGCCAGTACCAAAAGGCTAGTCTGTCATTTGACTGAGCCCATGGATTAGGCCAAGTGCACCCATTCTAGTCTGCCATTTGACTGAGCCATGGATTAGGCCATGTCCACCCAGACCGGTCTGCCATTTGATTGAGAGCACTGCTTAGGCCAGGCCCACCCAGGCTAGTCTGCATTTGAATGAGTCACTGATTAGGACATGCCCACCCAGGCCAGTCTGCCATTCGATTGAGAGCACTGCTTAGGCCAGGCCCACCCAGGCTAGTCGGCTTTTTAACTGAGACCATGGATTAAGAGAGTACCACCCAGGCTACTCTGACTAAGACCACGGATTAGGCCTGGCCAACCTAGGCTAGACTTCATTTGATTGGCACCACGGATTAGGCCAGGCCCAACCTGGCTAGTCTTCCATTTGACTGAGCCACAGATTAGGCCATGTCCACCCAGGCTAGTCTGCCATGTGATTGAGAGCACTGCTTACGCCATGCCCACCCAGGCTAGACTACTTTTCAGTTGATACAACTGATTAAGGCAGGCCCACCCAGGCTCGTCTGCGTTTTGATTCAGACCACGGATTAGGCTAGTACCACCCAGGCTAGTCTGACATCTGATGGAGAGCACTGCTTAGGCCAGGGCCACCCAGGCTGGTCTGCATTTCGAAGGACATGACTGATTAGGCCAGGCTCATGAATGCTAGTCTGCGTTTTGGTTGAGACCACGGATTAGGCCCCTTTTAACAGGCTAGTCTGTCATTTGACTGAGACCATGGATTAGGCCAGGCCCACCTAGGCTAGTCTGCATTTGATCGACACTGCAGATTAGGCCAGGCCGATCCAGGCTCGTCTGTGATTTGACTGACAAGCAGATTAGGACAGACTCACACAGGCTAATCAGCCATTTGATTGACATCACAAATTAGGCCAGGCTCACCCAGGCTCGGCTGCATTTTGATTGAGACCACAGATTAGTCCAGGCCCACCCAGGCGAGTCTGCATTTTGACTGAGAGCAATGCTTAGGCTAGGCCCAATCAGGCTAGTCTGCATTTCGATTAACACCACTGAAGGCCAGGCCCACCCAGGCTAGTCTGTGATTTGACTGACATGACGGATTAGGACGGATTCACCCAGTCTAGTCTGCCATTCGATTGACACCACTGATTAGGCCCATCTCACCCAGGCTAGTCTGCCATTATACTGAGCCACTGATTTGGCCATGCCCACACAGACTAGTCTGCAATTTGATGGAGAGCACTGCTTAAGCCATGCCCAACCAGCTAGCCTGCCTTTCAGTTGACACAACTGATTAAGGCAGGCCCACCCAGGCTAGCCTGCCTTTTGATTGAGACCACGGATTAGGCCAGTAACAACAGGCTAGTCTGTCATTTGACTGAGACCACAGATTAGGCCAGGCACACACTGGCTAGTCTGTCATTTGACCGAACCACGAATAGTCCATGCCCACCCATGCTAGTCTGACATTTGGTTGAGAGAACTGCTTAGGCTAGGCCCACCCAGGCTAGTCTGCATTTTGATTGACACCACTGATTAGGCCAGGCCCACCCAGGGTAGTCTGTGATTTGACTGACATCACTGATTAGGCCAGGCCCACCCAGGCTAGTTTGACATTTGATTGAGAGCACTGCTTAGGCTAGGCCCACCCAGGCTAGTCTGCATTTCGATTGACACCACTGATTAGGCCAGGCCCACCAAGGCTAGTCTGTGATTTGACTGACACCATGGATTAGGACAGACTCACCCAGGCTAGTCTGCAGTTCGATTGACACCAGTGATTAGGGCAGGCCCATCCAGGCTAATCTGCCTTTTGACTGAGACCACAGATTAGGCCAGGTTCACACAGGCTAGTCTGCCTTTCAATTGAGAGCACTGCTTAGGCCAGGGCCACCCAGGCTAGTCTGCGATTCAATGGACACCACTGATTAGGCCAGGCCCACGAATGCTAGGGTGCCTTTTGACTGAGACCACGGATTGCTGCTGCTGCTGCTGCTAAGTCACTTCAGTCGTGTCCGACTCTGTGTGACCCCATAGACGGAAGCCCACCAGGCTCCCCTGTCCCTGGGATTCTCCAGGCAGGAACACTGGAGTGGGTTGCCATTTCCTTCTCCAGAGACCACGGATTAGGCCAGTATTAACAGGCTAGTCTGTCATTTGACTCAGACCACAGATTAGGCCAGGCCCACCTAGGCTATTCTGCTTTTGATCGACACTGCAGATTAGGCCAGGCCCAGGCTGGTCTGTGATTTAACTGACATGGCAGATTAGGGCATTTTGATTGATACCACTGATTAGGGCAGGCCCACCCAAGCTAGTCTGCCTTTTGATTGAGACCACTGTATAGGCCAGTATCAATAGGCTGGTCTATCACTTGTCTGAGACCTCAGAATAGGTCTCATTTGACTGAGACCACGGGTTAGGCCAGGTGCACACCGGATAGTCTGCCATTTGACTGAGCTATGAATTAGGCCATGCCCGCCCATGCTAGTCTGACATTTGATTGAGAGCACTGTTTAGGCTAGGCCCACCCAGGGTAGTCTGCATTTCGACTGAGGCCATGGATTAGGCCAGTACCAACAGGCTGGTCTGTCATTTGTCTGAGACCATGGAATAGGCCTGTACAACCCTGGCTCATTTGTGATTTGATTGATACCACAGATTAGGCCAAGTTCACACTGGCTAGTCTGCCATTTGATTGAGAGTACTGCTTTGGCCAGGCCTACCCAGGCTAGTCTGCATTTTGATGGACACCACTGATTAGGCCAGGCCCACCAATATAGGCTGCCTTTTAATTGAGACCATGTACTGGCCTGTATTAACAGGCTAGTCTGTCATTTGACTCAATCCACGGATAGGCCAGTACGACCAGGGCTAGTCCGTCATTTGATTGAGACCACAGGTCAGGCCAGTCCCACCTAGGCTAGTCTGCATTTGATCGACACCTCAGATTAGGCCTGGCTCACCCAGGCGAGTCTGGATTTTGACTGATACCATTGGATAGACCAGGCCCACCCAGGCTAGTCTGTGATTTGATGGACACAATGGATTAGGACAGACTCACCCAGGCTAGTCTGCTATTCGGTTGACACCACTGATTAGGGCAGGCCCACCCAGGCTAGTCTGCTTTTTGATTGAGATCACGGAATAAGACAGTACCACCCAGGCTAGTGTGTCATTTGACTGAGACCATGGAATAGGCCAGTACCACCCAAACTAGTCTGTGATTTGATGGAGAGCACTGCTTAGGTATGGCCTACCCAGGCTAGTCTGCATTTTGATGGACACCACTGTTTAGTCCAGGCCCACAAATGCTAGGTTGCCTTTTGATTGAGACCATGGATTAGGCCAGTATTAACAGGCTAGTCTGTCATTTGACCCAGACCATGGATTAGGTCAGGCCCACCTAGGCTAGTCTGTGTTTTATCGACACTGCACATTACGCCAGGCTTACCCAGGAGAGTGTGAATTTTGACTGACACCATTGATTAGGCCAGTCCCACCCAGGTTCACCTGTGACTTGACTGACACGACGGATTAGGACAGACTCACCCAGGCTAGTCTGCCTTTCGATTGACACCACTGATTAGGCCAGGCTCACCCAGGCTTGTCTGCCTTTTCATTGAGACCACGGATTAAGCCAGTACCAACAGGCTAGTCTGTCATTTGACTCAGACCATGGAATTGGCCAGTAAGACCAGGGCTAGTCTGTCATGTGACTGAGGCCACAGATTATGCCAGGCCCACCAAGGGTATTCTGCATTTTGACTGACACCACTGATTATGCCAAGCCCACCCAGGCTAGTCTGTGATTTGACTGACACGATGGATTAGGACGGACTCACCCAGGCTGGTCTGCCATTCGATTGACACCACTGATTAGGCCAGGCTCACCTGGGCTCGTCTGGCTTTTGATTGAGACCTTGGATTAGGCCAGGCCCACCCAGTTTATACTGCCATTATATTGAGCCACGGATTTGGCCATGCCTACCCAGGCTAGTCTGCTTTTCAAATGACACAACTGGTAAGGCCAGGCCCACCTGAGCTAGTCTGTGTTTGATCGACACCACAGATTAGGCCAAGCTCACCCAGGTTAGTCTGCATTTTGACTGCCACCACTGATTAGGCCAGGCTCACCTAGGCTAGTCTATGATTTGACTGACACGACAGATTAGGACAGATTCACCCAGTCTAGTCTGCCGTTCGACTGACACCACTGGTTAGGGCAGGCCCACCCAGCCTAATCTGCCTTTTGATTGAGACCACGGATTAAGCCAGTCCCACCCAGGCTAGTGTGTCATTTGACTGAGACCACGAAATAGGCCAGTACAACCCTGGCTGGTCTGTCATTTGATTGAGACCACAGATTAGGCCAGACCCACCCAGGCTAGTCTGCCTTTTGATTGAGACCATGGACTAGGCCAGTATTAACAGTCTCGTGTGTCCTTTGACTCAGACCACAGATTAGGCCAGGCCCACCTAAGCTAGTCTGCGTGTGATCGACACTGCAGATCAGGCCAGGCTCACCCAGGCGAGTCTGCATTTTGACTGACACCACTGATTAGGCCAGGCCCACCCAGGCTCATCTGTGATTTGCCTGACACGACGGATTAGGACAGACTCACCCAGGCTCGTCAGGCTTTTGATTGAGACCACGGATTAGGCTAGGCCCACCCAGGCTCGTATGGCATTATACTGAGCTACAGATTTGGCCATGCCCACCCAGGCTAGTCTGCAATGTGATTTAGAGCACTGCTTATGCCATGCCCACCCTGGCTAGTCTGCCTTTCAATTGACACAACTTATTAGGGCAGGCCCACCCAGGTTCGTCTGACTTTTGATTGAGACTACGGATTAGGCTAGTATGAACAGGCTAGTGTGTCATTTGACTCAGACCACTGATTAGGCCAGGCACACCTAGGCTTGTCTGGTTTTGATCGACACTGCAGATTAGGCCATGCTCACCCGGGCGAGTCTGCATTTTGACTGACACGACGGATTAGGACAGACTCTCCTACGCTAGTCTGCTGTTCGATTGACACCACTGATTAGGCCATGCTCACCCAGGTTAATTTGCCATTATACTGAGCCATGGAATTGGCCATGCCCACCCAGGCTAGTCTGCCTTTCAATTGACAGAACTGATTAGGGGAGGCCCAGCCATGCTAATCTGCCATTTGACTGAGCCACAAATTAGGCCATGCCAAGCCATGCTACTCTGACATTTGATTGAGAGCCCTGCTTAGGCTAGGCCCACCCAGGCTAGTCTGCATTTCGATTGACACCACTGGTGAGGCCAGGCCCACCGAGGATAGTCTGCCTTTTGGTTGAGACCACAGATTAGGCCAGTATCAACTAGTGTGTCATTTGTCTGAGACCACAGAATAGGCCAGTACCACCGTGGCTCATCTGTCATTTGATTGAGACCACGGATTAGGCCAGGTTCACACAGACTAATCTGCCTTTCAGTTGACAGCACTGATTAGGCCAGGACCACCAAGGCTAGTCTGACATTTGCTGGAGAACACCGCTTAGGCCAGGCCCACCCAGGCTAGTCAGCATTTCGATGGACACCACTGATTAGGCCAGGCCCAACAAGGCTAGTCTATGTTTTGATTGAGACCATGGATTAGGCCTGTATTAATAGGCTAGTCTGTGATTTGACTCAGACCACGGAATAGGCCAGTACAACCCAAGCTAGTCTCTCATTTGACTGAGACCATGGATTAGACCATACCCACTTAGGCTAGTCTGCTTTTGATTGACATCCTGGATTAGGCCAGGCTCACCCAGGTGAGTCTGCATTTTGACCAACACCCCTGATTAGGCCAGGCCCACCCAGGCTAGTCTGTGATTTGACTGACATGACGGATTAGGACAGATTCACCCAGGCTAGTCTGACATTTGATTGACAACCACTTATTAGGCCAGGCCCACCCAGGCTAGTCTGCCATTATACTGAGCCACGTATTTGGCCATGCCCACTCAGGTTAGTCTGCAATGTGATTGAGAGCACTGCTTACGCCATGCCCATCCAGGCTAGTGTGCGTTTCAGTTGACACAGCTGAATAGGGCAGGCCCACCCCAGCTAGTCTGACATTTGATGGAGAGCACTGCTTAGGCCAGGCCCACCCAAGCTAGTCTGCATTTCGATGGACACCACTCATTAGGCCAGGCCATCCAATGCTAGTCTGTCTTGTGATTGAGACCACGGATTCAGTTCAGTTCAGTTGCTCAGTCGTGTCCGACTCTCCGCGACCCCATGAATCACAGCACGCCAGGCCTCCCTGTCCATCACCAACTCCCGGAGTTCACTCAAACTCATGTCCACAGAGTCGGTAATGCCATCCAGCCATCTCATTCTCCGTCGTCCCCTTCTCCTCTCGCCCCCAACCTTTCCCAGCATCAGAGTCTTTTCCAGTGAGTCAACTCTTCGCATGAGGTGGCCAAAGGATTGGAGTTTCAGCTTCAGCATCAGTCCTTCCAATGAACACCCAGGATTGATCTCCTTTAGAATGGACTGGTTGGATCTCCTTGCAGTACAAGGGACTGTCAAGAGTCCTCTCCAACACCACCGTTCAAAAGCATCAATTCTTCGGCGATCAGCTTTCTTCACAGTCCAACTCTCACATCCATACATGACCACGGGAAAAACCATAGCCTTGACTAGACGGACCTTTGTTGGCAAAGTAATGTCTCTGCTTTTTAATATACTATCAAGGTTGCTCATAACTTTCCTTGATTAGACCAATATTAACAGGCTAGTCTGTCATTTGACTCAGACTGTGGAATAGGCCAGTACGACCGTCTAGTCTGTCATTTGACTGAGACCACGGATTAGGCCAGGCCCATCCAGGGTATTCTGCCTTTTGACTGAGTCCACAGATTAGGCCAGGTCCACCTATACTAGTCTGCCTTTTGATTGGCACCACAGATTATGCCAGGCAAACCGAGGCTAGTCTGCCATTTCACTGAGCCACGGATGAGTCCAGGCCCAACCAGGCGAGTCTGCCTTTTGATTGAGACCACGGATTTGACCACCCAGGCTATTCTGCCATTTGACTGAGAACAGTGCTCAGGCCAGGCCCTCCCAGGCTAGTCGGCCTTGTAACTGAGACCACGAATTAGACCAGTAGCATCCAGGCTAGTCTGTCATTTGACTGAGACCTCAGAAAAGGCTAGGCTCACCCAGGCTAGTCTGCCATTTGACTGAGTCACTGATTAGGCCATGCCCACCCAGGCTGGTCTGCCATTTGATTGAGAGTACTGCTTAGGCCAGGCCAACCCAGGCTAGTTGGCCTTTTAACTGATACCATGGATTAGGCCAGTACCATCCAGGCTAGTCTGTCATTTGACTGAGACCATGGATTAGGCCAGGCCAACGTAGGCTAGTCATCCATTTGATCAGCACCATGGATTAGGCCAGGCCCAACCCGTCTAGTCTACCATTTGACTGAGCCACGGATTAGGCCATGCCCACCCAGGCTATTCTAACATTGATTGAGAGCACTGCTTAGGCTAGGCCCACCCAGGCTAGTCTGCATTTCGATTGACACCACTGATTAGGCCAGACCCACCCAGAATAGTCTGCCTTTTGATTGAGACCACTCATTGGGCCAGTACCAACAGGCTAATCTGTCATTTGTCTGAGACCACGGAGTAGGCCAGTACCACCCTGGCTCGTCTGTCATTTGACTGAGACCACAGATTAGGCCAGGTTCATGCAGGTTAGCCTGCATTTTGATTGACAACACTGATCAGGCCAGGCCCACCCAGGCTAGTAAGACATTTGATGGAGAGCACTACTTATTCCAGGCCCAGCCAGGCTGGTGTGTCATTTGACTGAGACCATGGAAGAGGCCAGTACCACCCTGGGTCATCTGTCATTGATAGAAACCATGGATTAGGCCAGGCCCACCCAGGCTGGTCTGTGATTTGACTGACATGACGGATTAGGACAGACTCACCAAGGCTAGTCTGCTGCTCGATTGAGACCACTGATTAGGCCTGGCTCACCCAGGCTTGATTGCCTTTTGATTGAGACCTTGGATAAGGCCAGGCCCACCAGGCTAGTCTGCCATTATTCTGAGACAGGAATTTGGCCATGTCCACAGAGGCTAGTATGCAATGTGATTGAGAGAACTGCTTACTCCATGCCCACCAAGGCTAGACCGCCTTTTGATTGAGAACACTGCTTAGGCTAGGTCCACCCAGACTAGTCTGTCATTTGATTGAAACCATGGATTGGGGGAGACGCACACTGGCTTGTCTGCCATTTGACTGAGCTATGAATTAGGCCATGCCCACCTGTGCTAGTCTGACATTTGATTGAGAGCACTGCTAAGGCTAGGCCCAACCAAGGTAGTCTGCATTTTGATTGATGCCATGGATTAGGCCAGTACCAACAGGCTGGTCTGTCATTTGTCTGAGACCACAGATTAGGCCAAGCCTCCCTGGCTCATTTGTGATTTGATTGAGACCACGGATTAAGCCAGGTTCACACGGGCTAGTCTGCAATTTGTTTGAGAGTATTGCTTTGGCCAGGTCCACCCAGGCTAGTCTGCATTTTGATGGACACCACTGATTAGGCCAGGCCCACCAATGTGAGGCTGCCTTTTGATTGAGACCACGGATTAGGCCTGTATTAACAGGCTAGTCTGTCATTTGACTCAGACCACGGGATAGGCCAGTATGACCAGGACTAGTCTGTTATTTGATTGAGACCACAAATTAGGCCAGGCCCAACTAGGCTACTCTGAATTTGATTGACACCACAGATTAGGCCTGGCTCACCCAGGCGAGTCTGCATTTTGACTAATACCACTGATTAGGCCAGGCCCACCAATGCTAGGCTGCCTTTTGATTGAGACCATGGATTAAGCCAGTATTAACCGGCTAGTCTGTCATTTCACTCAGACCAGGGATTAGGCCAGGCTCACCTAGGCTAGTCTGTGTTTTATCTACACCACGCTTTAGGCCAGGCTCACCCAGGTGAGTGTGAATTTTGACTGACACCACTGATTAGGCCAGTCCCACCCAGGCTAGTCTGTGACGTGACTGACACGATGGATTAGGACAAACTCACCCAGGCTAGTCTGCCTTTCGATTGACACCACTGATTAGGCCAGTACCAACAGGCTGGTCTGTAATTTGACTCAGACAACGGAATATCACAGTATGACCCAGGGTAGTCTGTCATGTGACTGAGGCCACAGATTAGGTCAGGCCCACCTAGGCTAGTCTGCGTTTTATCGACACTGCAGATTAGGCCAGGCTCACCCAGGCGAGCCTGCATTTTGACTGACACCTGAGGCTCACCCAGGCTCATCTGTCTTATGATTGAGACCACGGATTAGGCTGGACTCACCTGGGCTAGTCTGTGATTTGACTGACATGACAGATTAGGCCAGGCCCACCAGGCTAGTCTACCATTATACTGAGCCACGGATTTGACCATGCACACCCAGGCTAGTCTGCCTTTCAGTTGACTCAACTGGGTAAGGCAGGCCAGCCCAGGCTCCTCTGCCTTTTGATTGAGACTATGGATGAGGCCAGTACCAACAGGCTAGTCTGTCATTTGACTGAGACCATGGATTAGGCCAGGCCCACCCAGACTAGTCTGACATTTGATTGAGAGCACTTTTTAGACTAGGCCCACCCAAGCTAGTCTGCCTTTCAATTGACACCACTGATTAGGCCAGCCCAACCAAGGCTAGTCTACTTTTGATTGAGAGCACGGATTAGTCTAGTACCAACAGGCTAGTCTGCCATTTGATAAAGAGGTCTGCTTAGGCCAGGCCCATCAAGACTAGTCTGCATTTCGATTGACAGCACTGATTAGGCGAGGCCCACCCAGGCTGGTCTGACATTTGATGGAGAGCACTGCTTAGGCCAGGCCCACCCAGGCTAGTCTACATTTCGATGGACACCACTGATTACACCAGCCTACCAATGCTAGTCTGCCTGTTGATTGAGACCACGGTTTAGGCCTGTACCAACAGGCTAGTCTGTCATTTGACTGAGACCACAGATTAGGCCAGGCACAAACCGGCTAGTCTGCCATTTGACTGAGCCACAAATTAGGCCATGCCCACCCAGGTTAGTCTGCCATTTGATTGAGAGTACTGCTTAGGGTTGTCCTCCTTAGCTTAGTCTGCATTTCGATTGATACCACTGATTAGGCCAGGCCGACCCAGGTTAGTCTGCCTTTTGATTGAGACCACGGATTAGGCCAGGTTCATAGAGGCTAGTCTGACTTTCAACTGACTGTAACGATTAGGCCATACCCACTCATGCTAGTCTTACATTTGATTGAGAGCACTGCTTAGGTTAGGCCCACCCAGGCTAGTCTGCATTTCGATTGACACCACTGATTAGGCCAGGCCCACCCAGGCTAGTCTGACATTTGACTGAACCGCATATTCGGCCAGTCCCACCTAGGCTAGTCTGTGTTTTGACTGACACCACGGATTAGGCCAGGATCGTGAAGGTACATCTGCATTTTGACTGACACCACTGATTAGGCCAGGCACACAGAGGATAGCCTGCCATTTGACTGAGCCACGGATTAGGCCATGCCCACCCAGGTTAATCTGCCATTTGATTGAGAGCAGTGCTTAGGCCAGGTCCACCCAGGCTAGTCTGTAGTTCGATTGACACCACTGATTAGGCCAAGAATACCCAGGCAAGTCAGCCATTTGATTGAGAGCACTGCTTAGGCGAGGCCAACCCAGGCTAGTCTGCAGTTCCATTGACACCACTGATTAGGCCAGACCCACCCAGGCTAGTCTGCCTTTTGATTGAGACCATGGGTTAGCTAGTACCAAAAGGCTAATCTGTCATTTGAGTGAGACCACGGAATAGGCAAGTACCACTCCAGCTAGTCTGCCATTTGACTGAGATGACAGATTAGGCCAGGGCCAACTAAGCTAGTCTGCCTTTCAATTGATAACACTGATTGGGCCAGGCCCAAACAGGTTATCTACCTTTATATTGAGACCATGAATTAGGCCTGGCCCACTGAGGCTAGTCTGCAATTTGATTGAGAGCACTGCTTAGGCCAGGCCCACCCAGGCTACTCTGCTTTTAGATTGATACCACTGATTAGGCCAGGCCCACCAAGGCTAGTCTGCCTTTTGATTGAGACCACTGATTAGGCCAGGCCCACCCAGGCCATCTGCTTTTTGAATGAGACCACGGAATATGCCAGTACCACCCAAGCTAGTCTGTCATTTGACTGAGACCACCGATTAGACCAGGGTCACTTAGGCTAGTCTGCTGTTTGATTGAGAGTATGGATTAGACCAGTTCCACCCAGGCTAGTGTGTCATTTGACTGAAACACGGATTAGCCCAGGCCAACCAGACTAATCTGCCATTTGATTGAGAGCACTGCTTAGGTTAGGCCCACCCAGGAAGTCTGCCTTTTGCTTGATACCGCTGATTAGGTCAGGCCCATCCAGGCTAGTCTGCCTTTCGTTGGAACCACGGATTAAGCCAGTACCACAAAGGCTAGTCTGCCATTTGACTGAGTCATTGATTAGGCTATGCCCACTCAGTCTAGTCTGTCATTTGACTGAGACCACAGATTAGCCCAGGCCCACCTAGGCTAATCTGCCTTTTGACTGGCACCATGGATTAAGGCGGGCTCACCCAGGTGAGTCTGCATTTTGTCTGACATCACTGATTAGGCCAGGCCCACCCAGGTAGACTGGTTTTTTATATAGACCATGGTTTATGCAAGTTCCACCAGGCTAGTCTATCATTTGATTGAGACCACATGAATTAGGCCAAGCCCACTGAAGCTAGTCTGCCATTTGACTGAGCCATGGATTAGGCCATGCGTACCGAGACTAGTCTGTCTTTGGACTGAGAGCATGGATTTGGCCAGGCCTGCCCATGGTAGTCTGCCATTTGACTGAGCCCACAGATTAGGCCAAGGGCCACCCAGGCTAGTCTGTCAATTGATTGAGAGCACTGCTTACACCAAGCCCACCCAGGCTAGTCTGCCTTTTGATTGAGACCACGGATTTGACCAGTACCACTCTGGCTAGTCTCTCATTTCACTGAGACCACGGAGTAGGACAGGGTCACCTAGGGTAGTCTGCCATTTGATTGAGAGCACGGATTAGTCCAGTACCACCCAGGATATAGTGCCTTTTAATGAACTCCACGGATTTTGCCAGGCCGACCCGAGCAGTGTCTGCCATATGACTGACTCGACGGATTCAGCCAGGCTCACCCAGGCTAGTCTGCCTTTTGATTGACACCACAGAATGGGCCAGATCCACCCATACTACTCTGTCTTTCAAATGACACCGCTGATTAGGCCAGGCCCACCCAGGCTAGACTGCAGCTTAATGGACACCACGGATTAGGCCAGGCCCACTCAGACTAGTCTGTCATTTGATTGGACACCACTGATTAGGCCAGGCCCACCCAGGCTATCTCCCTTTTGATTGAGACCACCGATTAGGCAGGAACCAACAGGCTAGTTTGCCATTTGACTGAGACCATGGATTAGGCAAGGCCTACCAAGATTAGGCTGCCTTTCCATTGACAAAACTGATTAGGCCAGGCCCACTCTGTCTAGCCTGCCATTTGACTGAGCCACAGATTATGCCATGCCCACTCAGCCTAGTCTGCCATTTGATTGAGAGCACTGCTTAGGCCAGGCCTGTACAGACTAGACTGCATTTCGATTGACACCACTGATTTAGGCCAGGCCCACCGAGGCTGCTCTGCCTTTTGAATGAGACCACGGATTAGACCAATACCAACAAGCTGGACTGTCATTTGACTGAGACCACGGATTAGGCCAAGAACACCCAGGCAAGTCTGCCATTTGATTGAGAGTACTGCTTAGGCGAGGCCAACCCAGGCTAGTCTGCCTTTTGATTAAGACCACGGATTAGGCCAGTACCAAAAGGCTAGACTGTCATTTGTCTGAGACCATGGAATAGGCCAGGACCACCCCGGCTAGTCTGTCATTTGACTGAGATGACGGATTAGGCCAGGGCCACCTCGGCTAGTCTGCCATTTGATTGAGAGCATGCATTAGGCCAGTACCACCCAGGTTATATGTCATTTGACTGAGAACACGGATTAGGCCAGGGTCACCAAGGCTTGTCTGCCTTTCGATTGACAACACTGATTGGGCCAGGCCCACCCAGGTTATCTGCCTTTTGATTGAGACCATGAAGTAGGCCTGGCTCACCCAGGCTAGTCTGCCTTTTAAATGAGACCACGGATTAGGCCAGGCCTACCTAGTCGGACACGACTGAGCGACTGAACTGAACTGAACTGAACCTAGGCTATTCTGCCACTTGATTGGCAACATGGATTAGGCCAGGCTCACCAGGGCGAGTCAGGATATTGACTGAAACCATTGATTAGCTGTGGCCCACACAGGCTTGTCTGACGTTTGTTGAGAGCACTGCTTAGGCCAGGCCCACCCAGGTTAGTCTGCTTCTCGATTGATACCACGGATTAGGCCTGGCCCACCTAGACTAGTCTGCATTTCTATTGACACCACTGATTACGCTAGGCCTACCCAGGGTAGTCTGCCTTTTGATTTAGAACACATTACGCCAGTACTAACAGGCTAGTCTGTCATTTGACTGAGACCATGGAATAGGCCAAGACCACCCAAGCTAGTCTGTCATTTGATTGATAACACTGCTTAGGCCAGGCCCACCCAGGCTAGTCTGCCATTTGATTGAGACCACGGATTAGGCCAGGCCCAACCACGCTAGCTTGCTTTACAACTGACACCACTGATTAGGCCAGGCCCACCCAGGGTTGTCTGCCTTTTGATTGAGACCACAGATTAGGCCCGTATCAACAGCGTATTCTGTCATTTGACTGAGAACACAGATTAGGCCAGGCCCACCCATGCTAGTCTGCCTTTCCATTGACACCACTGATTAGGCTAGACACTCCAGGTATTCTGCTATTTGATTGAGAGCACTGCTTGGACCCACGATAGCCTGACTTTTGATTGAGACCATGGATTAGGCCAGTACCACCCCGCCTAGTCCCACTTTTAACTGAGACCATGGATTAGGCCAGGCCCTCCCAGCAGATCTGCCTTTTGATTGAGACCACGAATTAGGCCAGGCCCACCCAGGCTGGTCTGTCTTTCATTTGACACTACTGATTAAGTCAGGCCCAGACAGGCTAGCCAGACTTTTGATCGAGACCACGGATTAGGACAGTAACAACAGGCTAGTCTGTCATTTGACTGAGACCACGGATTAGGCCTTGCACACCGAGGCTAGTCTGAAATTTGATTGAGATCACTGCCTAGGCCAGGCCCACCGAGGCAATCAGCCTTTTTATTGAGACCATGTTTTAGGCCAGTACCAACAGGCGAGTCTGTCCCTTGCCTGCGTCCTTTGCCTGCCCAAGCCCACCCAGGCTAGTCTGCCCTTTGACTGAGCCACGGATTAGACCATGTGCACTCAGGCTAGTCTGTCATTTGATTGAGAGTGCAGATTTGGCCAGGCCCACCTAGGCTAGTTTGCCTTTTGATTGACACCACAGATTAGGCCAGGCTCACCCAGGCTAATCTCCACTTTGAATGAGCCATGGATTAGGCCAGGCCCACACTGTCTAAGATGCCATTTTCCTGATACAATATATTAGGCCAGGCTCATCCAGGCTGGTCTGTTCTTTGATTGACAACAGGGATTAGGCCAACACATGCTGGTCTGCCTTTTTATTAGGACCACGGATTAGGACAGGGGAGGAGAAGGGGACGACAGAGAATGAGATGGCTGGATGACATCACCAACTCTGTGGACATGAGTTTGAGTGAACTCCGGGTGTTGGTGATGGACAGGGAAGCCTGGCGTGCTGTGATTCATGGGGTCGCGGAGAGTCGGACACGACTGAGCGACTGAACTGAACTGAATTTAACTGAATCCAGGGTAGTCTGGCTTTTGATTGAGACCACGGATTAACCCAGTACCAAAATGCTAGTCAGTCATTTGACTGAGACCATGGATTAGGCCAGGACTGCCTAGGCTTCTCTACCATTTGATTGAGAGCACCGCTTAACCAGGTCCACCCAGGCTAGTCTGCCTCTCTATTGATAGCACTGCTTGGGCCGGTCAACTCAGGCTAGTCTGCCTTTTGATTTAGACCACGGATTAGGCCAGTACCAACAGGCTAGTCTGTCATTTGACTGCGACTATGAAATAGGCCAGGACCACCCAAGCTAGTCTGTCATTTGATTAATAGCATTGCTTAGGTCAGACCCACCTAGCCTAGCCTGCTTTTCAACTGACACCACTGATTAGGCCAGGCCCACACAGGCTAGTCTGCCTTTTGATTGAGACCACAGATTAGGGCAGTTCCAACAGGCTAGTCTGTCATTTGACTGAGCCACGGATTACACCTTCCCTATCCAGTCTAGTCTGCCAGTTGTTTGACACCACTGATTAGGCCAGGCCCACCTGGGGTAGTTTGTCTTTCGATTGACAACACTGATTAGGCAAGGCCCACCAGGCCTAGTCTGTCATTTGACTGAGAACATGGATTAGGCCAGGCCCACCCATGCTAGCCTCACTTTCGATTGACATCACTGATTAGCCTAGGCCCACCAGGTGGTCTGCCATTTGACTGAGAGCACTGCTTGGACCCACGATCACCTGCCTTTTGATTGAGAGCATGGATTAGGCCAGTATCACCCCCGCTAGTCCCACTTTTGACTGAGACCACGGATTAGGTAAGGCTTACACAGGCTAGGCTACTTTTGATGGATTTTTCCAGGCCAGCCCAGGGTAGACTGCCATTTGTCTGACATGACGGGTTAGGCCAAGCTCACCCAGGACAATTTGCCGTTCAATTGGCACCAAAGATTAGGCGAGGCCCACACAGGCTAGTCTGCCTTCGAATTGCATCACTGATTAAGCCAGGCCCACCTAGGCTAGTCTACGTTTTGATTGAGACCACGGATAGCCAGTACCAACAGGGTAGTCTGTCATTTGAGTGAGACCACCAAGGCTGGGACCACCCAGGCTAGTCTGCCTTTTGATTGAGACCATGGATTAAGCCTGTACCAACATGCTAATCTGTCATTTGACTGAGACCATGGATTAGGCGAAGCCCACCCAGGCTAATCTGCCATTTGATTGAGAGCCCTGCTTAGGCCAGGCCCACCCAGGCTAGTCTGCCATTTGACTGAGAGCCCTGCTTAGGCCAGGCCCACCCTGGCTTATCTGCCTTTTGATTGAAACTACGGATTAAGCCAGCACCAACAGGCTAGTCTGTTATTTGAGTGAGATCACAGAATAGGCCAGTACCACCCCGGCTAGTCTGTCATTTGACAGAGAGCACGGATTAGGCCAGGGTCACCTAGACTAGTCTGCCATTTGATTGAGAGCATTGCTTAGTAAAGGCCCACCCAGGCTAGTCTGCATTTCGATAGACACCACTGATTAAGCTAGGCCTACCTCGGCTAGTCTAGTTTTCGATTAACACCTCTGATTAGGCTAGGCCCACCCAGGCTAGTCTGCCATTTGACTGAGTGACGGATTAGGCCATGCCCACCAAGATTAGTCTGCCATTTGAATGAGAGCACTGCCTAGGTCAGGCCCATGAAGGCTAGTATGCCATTTGCCTGAGCCATGGATTAAGCCATATCTACCCAGGCTATTCTGCCATTTGATTGGCACCACTGATTAAGCTGGGCCCACCCAGGCTAGTCTGCCTTTTGATTGAGACCACAGATTAAGCCAGTACCAACAGGCTAGTCTGTCATTTGATTGAGACTAGGGAGTAGGCCAGGCCCACCCAGGCTAATCTGCTATTTAATTGAGAGCACGGCCTAGGCCAGGCCACCCAGACTAGTCTGTCTAAGACTGTTTGACTAAGACCACGGATTAGGCCAGGCCCACCTAGGCTGCTCTGCCATTTGATCGGCACCATGGTTTAGGCCAGGTTCACACAGGCTAGTCTGCCTTTCAGTTGACAGCACTGCTTAGGCCAGGCCCACCCAGGCTACTCTGCCATTTGACTGACAGCATGGGTTGGGCCAGGCCCCCCCAGACTAGTCTGCCTTTTGATCGGCAGCACAGATTAAACCAGGCTCACCCAATCGAGTCTGTATTTTGACTAACGCCACTGATTAGGCCAGGCCCATCCAGGCTTGTCTGCCTTTAGATTGAGACCACGGATTAGCCCACTACCACCCAGGCTATTCTGCCTTTTGATTGGCACTACGGATTAGGCAAGTACCAACAGTCTAGTCTGTCATTTGACTGATACTATGGATTAGGCCAGGCCCAGGCATCACCGACTCGATGGACATGAGTTTGAGTGAACTCTGGGAATTGGTGATGGACAGGGAGGCCTGGCGTGCTATGATTCATGGGGTTGCAAAGAGTCGGACACGACTAAGCAACTGAACTGAACTGAACTGAACTCAGTTTAGTCTGCCTTTTGATTGACACCACGGATTAGGGCAGGCCCACCAAGGCTAGTCTGCCTTTTGATTGATACCATGGATTAGGCCAGGCCCACCCAGGGTAGCCTGCCTTTCGATTGAGACCATGGATTAGGCCAGGCCCACCCAGGGTAGCCTGCCTTTTGATTGAGACCATGGATTAGGCCAGGCCCACCCTAACTAGGGTAGCCTGCAGTTTGATGGAGACCACAGATTAGAGCAGGTCCCCCCAGGGTAGCCTGCCTTCTGTTCGACACCACGGATTACGACAGGCCCAACCAGGCCAGCCTGCCCTTGGGTTGACACCACGTCAGCTGTGTGCTTGTCTAACTCACTTCAGTCGTGTCCAGCTCTGTGCAACCCCATGGACTGTAGCCCTCCAGCTCCTCTGTCCATGGGGATTCTCTAGGCAAGAATACTGGAGTGGGTTGCCATGCCCTCCTCCAGGGGAATCTTCCCGACCCAGGGATCGAACCCACATTTCCTGTGTCTCCTGCATTAGCAGGCAGACTCTACTGCTGAGTCACCGGGGATTCCCAGAAGGAGAGTGACTGGTGGGTTAAGCGTGCCGACTCATGAGCCCTCAGTTGGTCTCAGGGTGTAGGGCTTGGGTTCCCAAGGGAGTCCTGCGGGCCCTGAACTTCCGCCCTGCAGGGCTGGCTCCCAGGGTCTGCCAACTAGCTGGTTCTGACATCTCCGTGTATCCCCCTTCCTGATGTCCCATATCGCCTTCCACGGCCCCTGCTCAGATGTCCCCCGAGGGATCCGTGTAGGGTGCTCTGTGTCCCTCAAGGGAAAGCTTGGCTCTGGTTTCTGAGTCTGGATGGGTCTTGCTTCCTGCTGATGGAAGTCTCTCTACCCTACTTGGACTTCTGGCCAGAGCGACTTGCAGTTGCTAGGCTGTATATAGTCTAGGGATACCCTCCCACCGTGCCTCGCTGAATTCTCTCCAACCTGACCCAGCATGGCAAACCTCCTGGAATTAGCATCTTGGATTCACCTGAAGACCTGCCCTGGTTCCCCACTCCCAGCGCCTGCAGCTCAGTTTTTCTCTCCCTTCGGGGCTTCCCTGATAGGTGAGCTGGTAAAGAATCCGTCTGCAATGTGGGAGACCTGGGTTCGATCCGTGAGTTGGGAAGATCCCCTGGAGAAGGAAAGACTACCCGCCCCAGTATTCTGGCCTGGAGAATTCCATGGACTGTATAGTCCATGGGGTCACAAAAAGTTGGATACCACTGAGCAAATTTCACTTCACTTAGTGGTCTTCAAAGCGTGGTCCCGGGATCAGCAACATCAGGGTCTGTGTATTCTCAGTTGCCCAGTCATGTCCAACTCTTTGAGACCCTATGGACTATAGACTGCCAGGCTCCTCTGTCCGTGGGTTTTCCCAAGCAAGAATACTGGAGTGGTTAGCTATTTCCTTCTCCAGGAGATCCTCCTTATCCAGGGATCAAACCCTCATCTCCTGTATCTCTTGTATCAGCAGACAGGTTCTTTACTGCTAAGCTATGGGGAAGCCCCAGCAATATCAGCATCATTTGGCAGATTATGAGAAGTACCAATGACCCAACCTTATTCACACCTCCTGACTTGAGAATTCCAGGGGTGGGGCCGAGAAATCTGTATTTGGGGCACTTCCTTAGTGGTCCACTGGTTAAGACTCCATGCTGCCAGCAAGGGAGTGTGGGTTCAATCCCTGGTCGGGGAACTAAGATCCCACATGCTGTGTGGTGCAGCCAAAAAATTTAAAAAAAAAAAAGAAAGAAGGAAAAGAAATCTGTGTTTTAACAAATCTCTGGTGCATGCCACAGTTGGGGAACCACTGCTTTAGATCAGCAAGTCTCAATCTGGGCTGCATACTGAAAATACTAGAAAAGCTGTTAAAAGTCCCATAACCCAGGCCACACCACACAACAATGAATTAAATCGACTTCACTGGGGGCAGGATCCAGGCCACACTCATGTTCAAAGCTACAGTGTGCCACTAGCTCAGGATAATTTTTGGATTCTAAGCACAGCGCTTCCTTTCCCCATCACCTCTTGAAGGGGACAATGCAGGTGTTTCATGATAAAGTGGCCTCGTGGGTCCTTTTCTCCCCTGGGGCGGGGGGGCCTTTCTCCATCTCCTCTCAGGAACTCATCACACCCATTTTCCCCACCTTAGAACGCCCTCTGTCCACTCTGGTTGGGTCACCTACTAGCCTAGTCTTGCTTCCCTGGCAAAGCCTCTGCTACCTTGGCTGCTGACCTAGGTCCTCCTATTTAAGACCCTGTACCTCTCCTGTGGAGAAAAAATTTATTTAAAAAAAAAAATTTTTTTTTTGTTGTTGCACCATACAGCATGCAGGATCTTAGTTCCCACATTAGGAAATGAACCCTTGCCCCCTGCAGTGGGAGTCTTCCCCACTAGTCCACCAAGAAAGTGCCCTCTGTATAATTTTAATTTACAATATTAGAAAGTCTAATTCCTCAGCAAGATTTCATCTTACAGAACGAGTGAAGATTGAGGTCAGACTGCCACCAAGAAAAATGAGAAAATCCATTTTGTTTGTTTGTTTGTTTTGATCCAGCATACAGTTTGTAGCGAATCCAACAAGGTGACAGGTACCTGACCTTGGCGGAGAAAGGCCTGGATTATTCCTGCCTCTGTATTTGCTGTCTCCCTTACATCTCTTGGTGAGGGGAGTGGGGCACACGCCCAGCTGGACACATTTACCACTGCCCATTCTAATGACAGTACTCCTTACTGGAGTCCCCAGAGTGTTGTAAGGCTGGATTCCTGACATTAAGGGATGTATAGGGGGTTGAGAAAAGTCAGCTTCGTAAAGGAGAAGCTTCCTGGGGTCACCCCAGTGCCCTTCAAGGCTCCGGGGTCCTAACTTTCCCTTGGGCATTGCCCTTGGTGCCCTGCAGACCCTCACAAGTCAAAGCAGGGGCGCCCTTGTCTGTCCGAGTCTCTGCTGAAAAGGGACCACGTGTCAGCGCCATGCTGTCCCGGGCAGAGTCCCCTCCACACTCCGCTCCCCTCCTAGTTCAGCCTGCGTTGCTGCATTGAAGTCTCTGGTCCATAGCTCCCCGTGAAAATAAATTCTCTAGGTTCCATCCACCACGTTTGGGCATTGTGGTTCCCGATGGTTCCCGCGGCTCTCACATCCATTCCCAGACCTTCCCGGTCATGCAGCGTGCAGTGGAGGCTGGTCCTTGCATACTGCACCCTGTGCTGTACTGTACGAGCTTTATCTGCTACAGCTGTCGTTTATTTCTTGCTCACGAAGCATGCAGGCTGTGTTTCGACTCTGGCCTGGCTCAGCTCTGCTGACCAGGCTTGGCTCAGCAACCTGTGTCTTCCTACACCTGGAGCCAGGTCCTGTCTGGAGGCTGTGTCTTTTCTCAGCATGCTTTCAGAGTCAGATCTTCTCTGGTCGGAATTTTCTTGCCTCCCTCTTCTGCGTTTAAGGATCCCTGTGATTACACGGGGAGCACCCAGATGACCCCGCATTTCTAAGAGCCTTCAGAGAGACCGCTTCTTATTTCACACACACCTACGGATGGGGGAATGGTTGCACACCTGACCCAAGGAGCCTCTCAGAAATCGTGCTAAGTATCGATGGGAACATTAAGAGCCACCTGGATGAACAAAGAGTCGCTGGCGGCAGAGCTGACGTTCATCTCACTTGGCATCGAATCACCCGCTCTTTGCATTTTCCTCTTTGGCTTGAGGTTGTTCCCTCCTATCCAGCAGTAAGAGCTCTCGGATCCAATCTTCTCCTTCAGCTTCCTGTCTCCCATTGCAAAATCCCAAGGAAACTTCAGAGGGTGGACTCGACTGAGCGACAAGTACCCTTCTGGAATTTGCCTCCCAAAGAGGAGAGGGTGGAGACTGAGAAGTTCTATCACATCCAACCCCAAGAGATGAAAGCTACAAGCAGGCAGGTTTCCAGGGCTGGCCTGAGGAAGCAGTGAGCCCCCTCCCTCCTGGGACTCCACGCCCACCTGAGTGCCCTGCCTCAGCCCAGTGGCCCCCAGGGGAGAGAGGGACGGCAAAGAAGGCAGGAATAGCCTCCACTCCTCCTTGGGCATTCTTTCCTTCCCACGTTGTCCATCGCTGGTTCTTAATCCTCCCCGCATCCGTCGGCCGTGGCTGCTGTCGTTATCCGAAGCTGAAAGAGCTTTAAAGCAACATACGCTGAAGCTCTCACCGGGCTAGAGGTCAGGAGTCTGAAACAGGTTGTTGGCAGGGCCGGGTCCTTCTCCATGCTCTGGGGTTGCGGGGGGACTCTTGTTATTCTGTCTCTTACAGGTTCTAGAGGCGCCTGTTTTCCTTGGCTCCTGGCCCCTCTCTGCATCTTCAAAGCCAGCAGTGAACCAGCTTCACCACCCTGACTCCGACCTCTGCTTCCAAGCTCACATGTGCTTTTCTGCTCCTGACTCTCCTGCCTTCCTCTTACAAGGATCCTTGGGGATTCCGGGGGCCCGCTCAGACCACCCAAGACAAGGGCTCCATCTCCATATCTGTAATTGATGACATCTAAAGAGGAGAGTGAAAAAGTTGGCTTAAAGCTCAACATTCAGAAAACTAAGATATGGCATCCGGTCCCATCACTTCATGGCAAACAAATGGGGAAACGGTGGCAGGCTTTATTTTTGGGGGCCCCACAATCACTGCAGATGGTGACTGCAGCCATGAAATTAAAAGACACTTGCACCTTGGAAGAAAAGCTATGTCTTGGAACCGAGACAGCATATTAAAAAGCAGAGACATTAGTTTGCCAACCAAGGTCTGTCTTGTCAAAGTTTGGTTTTTGCAGTGGTCATGTATGGATGTGAGAGTTAGACTATAGACAAAACTGAGCACCGAAGAACGGATGCTTTTGAACTGCGGTGCTGGAAAAGACTCTTAAGAGTCCCTCGGACCACAAGGAGATCCAACCAGTCCATCCTAATGGAAATCAGTCCTGAATATCCATTGGAAGGACTGATGTTGAAGCTGAAGCTCCAATGCTTTGGCCACCTGTTGTGAAGAGCTGACTCACTTGAAAAGACCCTGATGCTGGGAAAGATTGAGGGCAAGAAGAGAAGGGGATGACAGAGGATGAGATGGTTGGATGGCATCACTGACTCAATGGACATGAGTTTGAGTAAATTCCGTGAGTTGGTGATGGACAGGGAGGCCTGGCGTGCTGCATTCCATGGGATCACAAACAGCTGGACACAACCGAGCAACTGAACTGAGCTCAGTTGAGCAGAGTTCCCTCCTGCCATGTGAGGTCACAGAATCACAGGCCCTGAGGACTAGCTTCTTAATTCTTAAAAAAAATTATTTTTTTAAATAAATTTTTTGTATCTCCTGGAACTCTGTTGCTATGCTTTGGCTTCCTCTTGTTGTGGCAAGTGGTTGCGATTCTCTGGTTGCAGCGCATGGGCTTTATATATATTTTTTTCTGTTACACATAGAAGTGATATCAAACAGTCTTTGATTTATTTCACTTGGCGTAATATCCTCCAAGTCCATCTGTCTCGTTGCAAATGGCAAAGTTTCATTCTTTTTCATGGCTGAGTAGCATTCCACTGTGTGTGTGTGTGTGTGTGTGCGTGTACCGCCAGTGATCTATTTCTGAAAATCTATCACACAGGAGGTACCTCCATTTGAACATTGCTGGGGACCAAGGCAAGGGTGGGAGAGGCAGCCGTGTGGCTCCTCCAGGAAAGGCAGTGGAGACAGACGGACCCCACTCTAAGGGGCATATGCTCTGCATTTTTGGTGGGGAGTTATCCAGCCAAGGCGATGCTCCCCACCTTTGCCTACGCCTTGTCGTGTGTTGTGTGCCAAGGTGGGCTGCGTCTCAGTCGTCTGGGGGCGAGGGGGCGGTGAGCCACCATAAAAGGACAGCTGTCATCTCCCTCTGGGAGGCGTTCATCCCATGGGCTCACTGGTTACAGACGGGACTGTCTGTGCTCACTCTGAAAGGATGGGTCAGGTCGAAAGGTGAGATGACCAGGAGTCGGCTTATGAGCAAGGCTGCTGTAAATTTGTAGGAACATTCTGCATGTAAAGTATTTTGAAAGCCTTAATGATTTTAAGAACATAGGAGCGCCTGTTTCAGGTTAATAAACTGTTTTCTCAATGAAGCCCTTTGAGGGCTTGCTTTAATGAACAAGTGAGGATAATTCATAATTAGCGTGCACTTTTTTGGGGAGCCTGGGGAAAATAATCCTAGTGAAATTAAGGACTAATCACCAGGCTAGAACCCAGGAAATACATCTGCAACAGACAATGCCACATTTTTTTGGATGCGTGCTAAAAATAACAGCCTCACAATAAAGGAAAACCCAATTTCAAGTTACCTAATATTTATGACACACATGAAAAATATTTTTATTCGTTTTGTTAAAGAGAGAAGCAGGAGGAAATGGTGTCAATTAATCTACCAGAGCTATATTTTAATAGACTTTGGAAGACGCTTGTCCCGAATTAGTTAATTATTCCTACAGAGTTATTACTGAAAAATCATATTAAAAGTCAAAAGCCACACTCTTGTATTCTTTCATCTTCCTGACGATTAACTCAAAGGTAATTGCTTTGCCACCAGCATGCGGACTCTTTCCAGCTTACACACGGATCTGCAATTTCCACTTCTTTTTCTCAGACTAGAATATATGTCCCTGAACGTTCACTGTCTCCCCAAACTGGAGGCTTTATCTCACGTGTGTCTGTTTCCAAATGTGGAATATTTATTTATCCTGTCAGTGTTATCTTTAGGGAATTGACAGCCCAGTTTTGCTTGTTTGATTCAGAAAAAGCTTTTTTCTCTTTTAGGATGCTCTCCACCTAGGGCTGGCTTGTTACGTAAGAGCTCCAATATCTCAGAACTGTTGAAGTTCAAGACGCGTAGGATTTTGAAGAGATGCGGTCACAATTACACATTCCCAGGTCTGGGTGGCTGCAACAGGCTCAGGGGAAACCACACCTGGGCAAACAGACATACAACAACAAAGCCAAAAAAAAAAAAAAAAAAACCCAGCAAGACACTTGTACTACCTAAGGACGTGATAGCTAAACCAACTCTCTTGAAAAAAAAAAAATCAGTTATTATTGCTACATGTGTGAAATAGCATGGAGCTTCCCTGGTGGCACTAGTGGTAAAGAACACTCCTTCCAATACAGGAGATGTAAGAGACATTGGGTTCAATCCCTGGGTGGGGAAGATCCCCTGGAGGAGGGCATGGCAACCCACTCCAGTATTCTTGCCTGGACAATCCCCATGGACAGAGGAGCCTGGTGGGCTACAGTCCATGGGGTGGCAGAATCAGACACGATTGAAGCAACTCAGCAGGCACGCACACGTGCGTGAAACAGCTTGTGCTGTTACATACGTGTAAACCATCATCTCAGCTCCATGACGTGAAAACCAGATTAATCCAGTCCCCGCAATGTTTGTTCCATTTAAAGTGGTTAGCCAGCCTTTTCTTCCTGGAGTAAAGGTTCACTCAGGTCTAGTTCCTGTCAAAACCATCATGGGATGCAAATGAGTGGAGTCAAAATTTATTTTCACCTTTTTAATTGCAAGCCTGCCGGTTCCTAGCAAGGCACATCCAAGGGATTTGAGAGGCACAAATCTCTTGTAAAGTATTTTGAAAGCTTTACAAAATACTTTACTCCAGCAGCAGAAAAGTTGGGAACTCCAGCAGCAGAAAAGTTGAATCCGGCAGAAAGGAGAGCAGAGACTCAACGTTCACAGTTGGCAACAGAGTGGAGCCTAATTTGGTTGGAATGTGCTTAAGCAGGAGTTTCTTGTTCTAAGCTCCTACAGGCCGGGCTGGTGAACTCTGGCCTTTGTCTCTAGCTGTGAGGGTTGGTGAGGGAAGCAGAATCAGGGTGAAATGGGGAAGGGTCAGGGCGGAAGCCCCAGGGAGTATTTAAAGGTCAGAACTTGCTCTGATGGCAGCCTCGGCTCTGGATTTAAACCCACTTTGCAAAAATTCAGCTCAAAGCCCCGCGGGCTCCGATTTAACCGCAGATCACTTTATGGTGAAACACCCAAACACTTCCACTGCTCTGTCTGACCATGCAGGAACTCCCCGGGTGGTGGTGGGGGAGACAGGGGACCACCAGCTGTGGCCAAGAGTGCGGAGTGTGGAACCACTGCCCGGGGACACACCTGGGGCTATCCACTGACCCTCTCTGGGTCTCAGTGTTTGCATCTGTAGAATGGGGGCAGGGCTGTTAGGAGAGTGAATGGGCGTCCCTGCAGGCTCAGACAGTGGAGAGTCCGCCTGCTAAGGCAGGAGACCCGGGTTCGATTCCTGGGTGGGGAAGATCCCCCAGGGAAGCGAATGGCCACGCACTCCGATATTCTTACCTGGGGAATCCCAGAGACAGAGGAGCCTGGCAGGCTATCAGTCCATAGGGTCGCAAAGAGTCGGGCATGACTGAGCGACTAACACTTTTACTTACAACAGTGGCAAGCGCCATGTGCAAGATGATTTTTGCCACCTGAGACCCACACTGCCTGATACCCACACTGGGCAGGGGGTGGCCCTCTGCCAGCCAGCCACACCCCAAGTTTCCTTTTAGCCCACCCCTCAGTCAGGACCGATGGAGAAAGAAATGGCAACCCGCTCCAATATTCTCGCTTGCAGAAGTCCATGGACAGAGGAGAACCTTGGCAGGCTGCGGTCCATGGGGTCGCAAAAAGTTGGACACGACTGAGCGACTTTCCCAGGAAGGACTGGAGAGTCACTTGTTCCAGAAGCTTCTGGATCTTTCACAGAAAATGTGGCAAACCTGAAGAACGCTGCAGGATTCCAAGAATGTATTTTGAATGGCAGGCCCTCTGGCAGAGGCTTGGAGAAACCCCCATGGCAGGGATGTGACTTGCTGTGTGACGGCCACCCACCAGGAAGGCGGGCCAGCTCTCCAACCAGAAAAGACCCTCTTGTTCACCCACACACGCAAGCGCCGGGGCTCATGACACGTCAGGTCTGAACCCAGTGGGCTGAGACTGTGATACACATGCCCGACCTCAAAGACCTCCCCAAGGTAAACCCTCCTGTTGATCATTTTTATATAGATCACAGGTTAAAACCCTGACATTTTTTTCTGGGGGGGGAGCATGGCATGTGGGATCTTAGTTCCCCAGGCAGGGATCAAATCTGCACTCGATATATTTGAAGCACAGAGTCTTAACCACTGGACCACCAGGGATGTTGCAGAAACCATTGCATATTTGATATACTGGATGAATAAAATATATTCTTAAAATTAATTTCACCTCTTCCTTTTTACCTTTTAAATCACAGCTTTAAACATCGAACTTGGGGCACAAATCAATAACCTCAGATACGCAGATGACACCACCTTTATGGCAGAAAGCGAAGAAGAGCCTCTTGATGAAAGTGAAAGAGAAGAGTGAAAAGGTTGGCTTGAAGCTCAACATTCAGAAAACGAAGATCATGGCATCTGGTCCCATCACTTCATGGGAAATAGATGGGGAAACAGTGGAAACAGTGTCAGACTTTATTTTTGGGGGCTCCAAAATCACTGCAGATGGTGACTGCAGCCATGAAATTAAAAGATGCTTGCTCCTTGGAAGGAAAGTTATGACCAACCTAAATAGCATATTAAAAAGCAGAGACATTACTTTGCCAACAAAGGTCCGTCTAGTCAAAGCTATGGTTTTTCCAGTGGTCATGTCTGGATGTGAGAGTTGGATCATAAAGAAGGCTGAGCGCAGAAGAATTGATGCTTTTGAACTGTGGTGTTGGAAAAGAGTCTTGAGAGTCCCTTGGACTGCAAGGAGATCCAACCAGTCCATGCTAAAGGAAATCAGTCCTGCATATTGGAAGGACTGATGCTGAAACTCCAATGCTTTGGTCACCTGATGCGAAGAGCTGACTCATTGAAAAAGACCCTGATGCTGGGAAATATTGAAGGCAGGAGGAGAAGGGGACGACAGAGGGTGAGATGGTTGGATGGCATCACCCACTCGATGGACATGAGTTTGAGCAAGCTCCAGGAGTTGGTGATGGGCAGGGAGGCCTGGCATGCTGCAGTCCATGGGGTCACAAGGAGTTGGACATGACTGAGTGACTGAACTGAACTGACTTGGGACACATATTCTGTTTCTAGGGGCGAAAATGTTCTGCAGAGGCATCTCTGATGAGGGTGAACAAGACTCTAGGAATAGGCCGCTCCTCAGGGCAAGGGTGGGAGGGTGGAGAGGGCAAGCAGCCGGGATGAAAGCAGAGAATTTTCTGAGGACGTGTCCGACCCAGCTGGGTCTCTCTCAGGTAGACCCAAGGCGGGAAAACGAGTAGTTGACGCCTCCTGTGAGGATAACAGCGCCACACCTCATGTGGATGCTCTCTGTGGGAGCTCCTGGAGAAACGTGTCTTGGAAACGCAAGGCAGTAAAGCAGGAGTGAAACAGATAAGGAGACCGGGAGATGAGAGCCGAATCAAGCGAGAGAGGCTGGCCTGCTGCAGGGCGAGCTGTGTGCTGGGTTTCAGGATCAAACCGGCATCTTCCAGAGCAGGAGGGCGCGGGGGTTGGTGTATGTATGGGGGAAACCAGGACAGCTAAGTCACTTACTGTGTCTGGACACTTGTGGGGCGGGAGGCGGGGGGAGCGCCTTCAGACAGGAGGAGGTCTCTGGGAACAGAACCGGCCTGCAACCCTAGAAAACTGAGCAATGGCCTGAGACAGGTATTAGTTCCAGAAAATGCTCAGGGCTGAAGTAGCAAGGAAACGCAATCACAGCTTGCCACTTGGATCAGGGGGAGACCGTAGGAAGCCGTAATAATATCAAGACTGTATCAAGAAGAACCGTAGGATCTAAGTTGAAGGGCTGGAGGGCGTTGAGCTGGGGTGGTTAGACCAGCCCCAGTCCCCCAGGTACCAGCATGGAAATGGATGAAATCACTGAAATGAACACATCAAGAAATAACAGCCTGTCCCAGGTGGCGCCAGTAGGAAAGAATCCACCTGCCAAAGCAGACACAAGGGATGAGGGTTTGATCCCGGGGTTGGGAAGATGCCCTGCAGGAGGAAATGGCAACCCACTCCATTAATCTTGCCTGGGAAATCCCATGGACAGAGGAGTCTGCTGGGCTGCAGTCCATGGGGGTCACAAAGAGTCAGGCATGACTGAAGGTACTGAGCAAGCAAGCACGCATGCCTAGAAATATGGAGAGAAATTCTAGAAGAAACAGATAGGAGTGGAAAGATGTTACTTGGGGGCTGCATGACATGGGGTTGAGGAGAGATAAGTGTAGGGCAGGGACAGTTAGTCCTTTTTACTGAATTACATGCCAGCTCTAGTTTGATGCTTTTCAACCGTGGTGTTGGGGAAGACTCTTGAGAGTCCCTTGGACTGCGAGGAGATCCAACCAGTCCATCCTAAAGGAGATCAGTCCTGAATGTTCATTGGAAGGACTGATGTTGAAGCTTAAACCAATAGTTTGGCCACCTGATGCGGAGAGCTGATTCATTTGAAAAGACCCTGATGCTGGGAAAGATTGAAGGCAGGAGGAGAAGGGGACGACAGAGGATGAGATGGTTGGATGGCATCACGGACTCGATGGACATGAGTTTGAGTGAACTGCGGGAGTTGGTGATGGACACGGAGGCCTGGCGTGCTGCAGTGCATGAGGTAGCAAAGAGTCAGACACGACTGAGCGACTGAACTGAACTTAGTTTAATAGTGACTTTTTTTCAAGTACACAGAGATTCCTCACCAGCTGAGCTTCCCTGTAGGAAATGAAATGTCACCAGAATTTGAGGCTTTATGGTATGATTTTCTTCATACAACAGAAAGAAGCAAGTTTCAAAAATATGCTCTCCTTGCACATGGGTTTCCCAAGCCGGTGGTTTGAAGGGCATCCTCTGCGAGTCCCACCCCACCACCCCACCTCCTCTGCTCACTCCTGTCTCTTCTCAAAGGCTATTGGGGAGTCTGCCCCCAGAGCCACGAAGCCAGCAAGTTTCCCGTCTCCCTCCTGGGCGCAGTTCCCGGCTCAGCTCCTCCTGTCTCTGTATCCTTCTCCAAATCGTCCTTCGTCCCATCATCGCTCAGTGATTCAGGACACCGGTACGCGATTTCAGAGACGGAGGAGAGCAGGCAAATGTATCCTCGGGCCGGCATTTGTTAAAAATAAAACGTCGGCATGCATGTTTTAACAGGAATCGTTTGGATCCCGAAATAGAGTGATGGGAAGGACAGACAAAGGGGCCTCCTTTCCCTCCTGCTTTCAGCTCCAGAAGACGTGTTCAAGGTAGCTCTTGTTGTCTACCTAACTGCATCACCAGCCCGCCCCCACCGCCAGCTGCGTCTTCAGAGAAAGTGTTTGCCCATCTCAGACTGCACAGCAGACAGTCAGGGAGGTGGGGGCAGTGCACCCAGCGTCCTTGCGCTCTGCATCCTGGAAAAGGAAGGAGATTTTGCCTGCTGGGCTCTGGAAACAGGGATCTCGCTGTGTGTCTGTGCGTTCAGCTGGGCGAGGGGAGAATACGGTGTGTCGCTCACACCCCGCGTTGCCCAGACTGCCCCTTTGGCAGACCTGGGCGGGAGACACTGGTCACTTTCTTCCTCTTCCACAGTCGTGGGACGTGCTCTCTCCTCCTGGTGAGTCGTTGAAACTCGACTTCTTAGCATTGTGTTTCTCCTGGAGCATAAAAATCACTGCTCAAGTTTCTACTGTGGGCAATGGAAAACAACAAGGTAAACAAAATAGAGTGAAAAATTCACGTTTTGGGGAGTGCTTGCTTTTTTCTTTACCAGTCATGTACGGATGTGAGAGTTGCACCGTAGAGAAGGCTGATCGCCGAAGAATTTCATACTTTTGAACTCTGGTGCTGGAGAAGGCTCTTGAGAGTCCCTTGGACGGCAAGGAGACCCAACCAGTCCATCCTAAAGGAGATCAGTCCTGACTGTTCATTGGAAGGACTGATGCTAAAGCTGAAACTCCAATCCTCTGGCCACCTGATGCAAAAAGTTGACTCACTGGAAAAGACCCTGATGCTGGGAAAGCTTGAGGGCAGGAGGAGAAGGGGACGCCAGAGGATGAGATGGTGGGACGGCATCACCGACTCGATGGACGTGAGTTTGAGCCAACTCTGGGAGTCGGTGATGGACAGGGAGGCCTGGTGTGCTGCAGTCCATGGGGTCGCCAAGAGCCAGACACGATTGAGGGACTGAACAATAACAGCTCTTCACAGATGACAAGCTGGTTTCAAAACAACCCAAGCCAATATGACATCATTATATGGGGCCCAGCCGTTTGGCCAGTCTTGAGAGACGTCCCGTCACCAAGCCTCAGGTCTCAGATTCAAGTCCAAGGTGGAGAGAGTGGAAAGGAGATGCCGCTTGCCACACAAATGTGGGTTTTCTTGAGCGGCGCTAAGTTCCAGCAGGTGCTGCAGACAATCCCACGGCACTGGGCCGTACCGATCCACGTCTCCGAGGAGATCTTGTTTCCCGTGAGCCTGCCGGATGAAAGCCCACATTGTTTCCTAGACTTCTTGGGCCTTTGACAGACACTTCTTAGACACTCTTTATTATTATTTTTTTTTTTTTTTGCTTTCTCAAAGCACCAGCTCTTACGGAACCAAACCTGAGTCCGCTCGCCTGAGGGCAGTGAAGACGGTCTGCAGACCCGGGGCTGTAGTGGAAGAACATGTAGCATTCACTGCGGAGGGCCGCGCGAGAAGGCCAGGGCAACGGGTGCTCACAAATCCAAACTCCCTGATGGGTTTCAGGAAAGCGCTCTTCTTCGATTCTTGATTGATTTTATTTTGTATTGGAGTATAGGTGATGAACTGTTCTCTGATGGTCCCAGGTGGACAGTAAAGGGACTCAGCCATACATATACACGTATCCCTTCTCCCCCAAACTCCCCTCCCATCCAGGCTGCCACATGACATTGAGCAGAGTTCCCTGTGCTCTCCAGCAGGTCCTTGCTGGTTCTCCATGTTAAATAGAGCCACAGGGAAGTACCCCTTGCCCCATAGGAAGAGTTACTTGGTAACCTAGATTTCTTGCATAAACTAAAGAGACTGAATGATTCCTAGCCACTGACGCCACGGAGTTCCCTGACTCTGGGGGCTTGATGTGGTACCTCTTGTCAGGAGCCTGAACAGGTGGTGTGCACCAATGGTCTGCTTTGGAACTGGAACAGGGGAGACAAATGTAAGATCATTCAACGTTTGCTGGACCCTTCTCTGGAGACCAGCCATCACTCCTGAACATTTGTCACAGAGAATGTCTGTGGCCCATGGCAGCCAAATTTGTAAGTGCCCCAAACCGGTATTGAGCTTCCCTGGTGGCTCAGTGGTAAAGAATCTGCCTGCTAATGCAGGAGACTCGAGTTTGATCCCTGGATCGGGAAGATCTCCTAGGGAAGGGAACGGCAACCCACTCCAGTATTCTTGCCTGGGAAACCCCATGGACAGAGGAGCCTGGCGGGCTACAGTCCACCAGGCAAAAGCATGGGACATGACTTAGTGACTAAGCAACAATAACGAAACAGGTATCAGGCTGAATGCCCTTCAGATGCAGTGAAGTGAAAGTCACACAGTCTTGTCTGACTCTTTGTGAACAGGTCTCTAGCCACCTGTTCAGGCTCCTGACAAGAGGTACCACATCAAGACCCCAGAGTCAGGGAACTCCCTTGCGTCAGTGGCTAGGAATCATTCACTCTCTTCAGTCCATAGAATTCTCCAGGCCAGAATCCTGGAGTGGATGGCCTTTCCCTTCTCTAGGGGATCTTCCCAACCCAGGGGTCGATCCTAGATCTCCGGCCTTGCAGGCAGATTCCTTACCAGCTGAGCTATCAGGGAAGCAGAGACACTGTTTATTGATACACACAAGCTGGATGAATTTCCGGGGAATTATGCGAAGTGTACAAAGCCGGTCTCAGCAGGCCCCTGGCTGCCTGTGGCTGGGGAAGGAAGGGTGGGGAGTGTGATAGTAATTAGGCGACACAGGGGATTTCCCTTGTGGCTATGGCGGAGTGCTGTGTCTGGATAGTGGCGGAGCTACGCAAATGTAAAAGAGGTGCCACTTCATACAGTTACACAGAATGACACATCTATGTCATGAACGCACAGAAAAATGCGAAATGCAAGTAAGGACTGTCGGCTATTTCACTGGACTGTGCCTTTGTCAGCTTCCTGGCTTCGGACATACGCTGTGGTCTTATGTAAGATGCTGCTTTTCGGGAAAAATGGGAGATAGAAACAAGAGACCCTCGGTGTTATTCTTGCAACTTCCTGGGTGTCTGTCATTAGTTCAAAATACACAGCTTCCTTGGGGGGCTCAGACAGGAAAGAATCTGCCTGCCATGCAGGAGATCTGAGTTCACGCCCTGGGTCGGGAAGATCCCAAGGAGAAGGCTACCGACTCCAGTATTCTTGCCTGAGGAATTCCCTAGACAGAGGAGCCTGGCGGGTCGGGGAGGCAAAGGGTTGAACACGACTGGGAGACTCTCATTTTCACTTTCACGCGTTATTTGGTGGAAAAATCCTGGCTCGCAGGAAGCCCTCAGGGGGATCTGTTAGGTTAGTTCATTCACACACCTGGAGACAAGTTGACCTGGAGTGGAATGTGTGTCCTTCCAGACATGTGCACAGCTGGTGATATTAAAAAAAGCAGATGTCTAAAGTACATTTGTCTAAAAAAAAAATCCCATTTTCCCCCCCTAAGAATCCACCGCTACAGGGTAAAACGCAAGCCAGACACGAGATGAAGGCTCACTCAGGCAGTCTTGGTTGGCTAGCAGGGAGGGACATCCTCCTGAAGAGTGTGTCCAAGTTTGAGGTGTACCCCCTTCCTCTTTCGAAGTACGTGGACCACTGTGGGGCCCACGGGTGCCTGATCACTCTTTGGCCTGTGGCGGCCTCTGTGGCTCCCTCCATCGCAGACCCCCTCCCCCTCCCACCCCCCCCCCCCCCCCCACCGCACCAGCCGGTTCAGATGCTGGTTCTGTTGCATCTGAATTCTGAGGTGGCAGCATGGTGTGCTTTTTCCTGTCTCCAACTACGAGGCCAGAGATGCATCCTGGGAACCCTCATTGAATAATTAATCTTCCCTTTTAAATAATTCACAAGTCCTGGCCTGCATAATTGCCGGGGACCCAAGAATGAATTAGTTGTATGGCTTTTCTTTCTCCCTATTTGCTTGGAGGAAGGGCTAGGCACTGCTCAGTGGAACGGAACCCCAAGTGGCGTCTAACTAGCCCACTATCTCAACGACGTCTGAGCATGTAATGGCGAGAGGGTAGTCACCATCACATTCCTGCTTGGGGGTGGTGGTGGGCAGAAAGCAGAGATTCTGACTTTCAACCGAAGCCCACGGTTCCTTTCCTGGCAGCCCACTCATCCATCCTGGGGAGGATCAGGCCAACTATCAGTTCAGTTCAGTCGCTCAGTCGTGTCCTACTCTTTGCGACCCCATGGACTGCAGCACGCCAGGCCTCCCTGTCCATCACCAACTCCCGGAGTTGACCCAAACTGATCTCCATCGAGTCGGTGATGCCAGGCCAACTATAGGTGAGTAAAATCAAAACATGCCCCCCAAACCCTTGGCTTACCATAAGGGCTAGCAAACTACAGCCCACGGGTCAATCTGGCCCACCGTCCATTTTTTGCAAATAAAGTTTTATTGGCACACACCCACTCTTTTTCGCGAACACGGAGTCTCTGGCTGCTTTTGGCTTCAGTGGCATCTGTCTCTCCTGAATTTAAGACCACTTTGCTAGGGCTGTCGACCCTATGGAACCTCAGCGTTGAATAGGATTTCTTCTCACCTTATCAAGGGGAAGCGGGGAGGAGACATAGAGACAAGAAGCAAGAACCCTGAAAATCCCTCACTGGGCTCTGGGCCTTGAATATTTGAGATGAGGACCCTTGCTCTTGGGCAGGAAGGTGGTGATGGGGAGGTGGGAGACAGGGAGTGTGGGCAGGGGCAGGCTACACACACTCATAGATTTAAAGCATGAGTCATGGTGCCTGGCACGTAATAAATAGCAGGACTGTTTGATTGATTTGATCATTATAATGACTGTTTCCCCAAGATCGACTTTATCATTCAGCGATGAGTTTATCACATAAACTACGATTTTCTCTGTGCTTGTCATTTGAACCAGAAATTACGATCTTCCCCACTTGCGGAGCTGGGGAAAGCTCCACCTCTGTCAGCATGGCCCTAGAAATGGTCAAAATGCCAGAGGAGCAGGCTAGCTTGTCTCTCCACAGGCACTGGGGCCCCTTCTCCATCGGCAGAAAGCCAGCGTGCTTTGGAGCAAACAGAGCTATGTATATAAAAAGGAAATAAAATATTTCCAGTGCAGAATCCGTACTATCCAGTAGGATCCCATAGTAAGCCCCCAAAGGGGGATGGCAGAGGATGAGATGGTTGGATGGCCTCGCCGACTCAATGGACATGAGTTTGAGCAAACTCCGGGAGGTCGTGAAGGACAGGGAAGCCTGGCGTGCTGCAATCCATGGGGTCCCAAAGAGTCGGACATGACTGAAGCGACTTAGCACACACAATATTTCATTTTAATACCACAAGTATCATTTTAATTCACAACAGGTGAATAGAATCCATTCACCTGTTGGGACTTTTGGGTTGTTTCCAATTTGGGGCTATGGTACAAAGTGCACGTATTCGTATTTCGTATTTTTCCAGTGGTCGTGTATGGATGTGAGAGTTAGACTATAAAGAAAGCTGAGCGCCGAAGAACTGATGCTTTTGAACTGTGGTGTTGGAAAAGACTCTTGAGAGTCCCCTGGACTGCAAGGAGATCCAACCAGTCCATCCTAAAGGAAATCAGTCCTGAATATTTATTGGATGGACGGATGTTGAAGCTGAAATTCCAATGCTTTGGCCACCTGATGTGAAGAGCTGACTCATTTGAAAAGACCCTGATGCTGGGAAAGATTGAGGGTAGGAGAAGGGGATCACAGAGGATGAGAAAGTTGGATGGCATCACCAGCTCAATAGACATGAGTTTGGGTGTTGATGGTGGACAGGGAGGCCTGGCATGCTGCAGTTCACGGGGTCACAGAGTCGTACATGACTGAGCAACTGAACTGAACTGAACTGCATGTATTCGAGCACCTATGTTCAGTTTTTTGGGTACATACCCCAGGAGGAGAATTGCTGGGTCACATGAGAAATTTAAAAATATGTAATTTTTGGCCAAGCACCACCCCCCTGACCCCGGGGAACCGAACCCACGTACCCTGCGTTGAAAACGCAGAGTGTTAACCACTGGGAAGTCTGGAGAATCTTATATTTAAGTTATTGAATTGTATATTTACGTGACTGACGCACCACGAATGAACATGTTCCCCACTGTGGCTGTACCATTTTACATGCCCACTCGTGTTCCTTCACCAACCCGAAAGAATGGCTTCCCGCTGCCTCCTCTCTTGCATTGCAGGCAGATTCTTTACCAGCTGACCCACCAGGGAAGCCCAAGAATACTGTAGTGGGGTAGCCTATCCCTTCTCCAACGGGATCTTCCTGACCCAGGGGTCTGTTGCGTTGCAGGCAGATTCTTAGCCAACTGAGCTATCAGGGAAGCTCCTTTCTATCCTTTCTATATTTATTTGCCACTAAATATAAATAGTCTGCTCCACACAGGCAGGGGGGACATCTGTCCTGCTCAGGACCTTGTACTCAGTTCTCAGCACAAAGTGAGGTATTTGAACACATTAAATTCCAAGCATCACCCATGACAAGCTCTAGACTGACAATGGTAATGAAGGGACCTGACACACGTTTCATCCTGGTTAGCACTGAGCCGGCTTCTGGCTTTCAGTCCCCTCCCCCACAGTCTTATTTCCGTGTCCCGATTATCTTCCCGTGTCCCAGTGGCTTTCAGTCTTACGATGGGGTCCTTAGACGCCATTTGTACTGAGGTAAGGGGTTCTGGTTCGCGACATAGCCATTTAAAAACTGCTGGTAAAGAACCCGCCTGCAGTGTGGGAGGCCTGGTTTGATCCCTGGGCTGGGAAGAGCCCCTGGAGAAGGGAAAGGCTACCCACTGCGGTATTCTGGCCTGGAGAATTCCATGGATAGCCTATGTGATTGCAAGAGTCAGACACAAGTGAGTGACTTTCACTTTCACTTTTGCTTAAAAGCTGCAATGTTGTTAGCTGGGTGCTTGTTAAGAATTCGATTCCTATTGCTTCCAATTCACTCTTTTTCCACAATGTTGAACAAGCTGCCTCTACGATGCCAGTTAGTCATCCAAACACAGTTATCGTTCAGTGAAACAAGTGTTGTTCAACCTTTGCATGCAAAGGAAACTGTTAAAAAGAAGTCTTTTGGCCTGCAATGATATAACACATCCTAGGGGCTTCTCCTTTTCCAGTGAGTCTGAGGGCTTCTCCTATGGTCCAGAGGGTTAAGACTCTGGGCTTCCAAAGCAAGGGGTGTAGATTTGATCCCTGGTGGCTCAGATGGTAAAGAATCTGCCTACAGTGCAGGGCACCCGGGTTCGATTCCTGGTTCGGGAAGATCCCCTCAGGCAGGGAATGGCAACCCACTCCAGTATTCTTGTCTGGAGAATCCCATGGACAGAGGAGCCTGGTGGGCTATAGTCCATGGGATCGCAAAGAGTTGGAGGTGACTGGGGAACTAATGTTTTCACCTTTTCTTTTGGGGAACTAAGATCTCACATGCTGCATAACTGGAAAAAAAGAAAAAAAGAAATACTGTATTGTAGAACGGCTCATGTCATTTTCCAGAAGGAAGAAGGGCAAGCATGAGGAACCACCCGATGGTGGGCATTGAAAATAACTCAGCTGCTTTGGAAAACCGATCAGAGGTTTGTAAGAAATTCATCACGCATCGGTTCTAGGCCCAGCACTTTCACACACACACAGGTGGTTACCTAAGAGAAATCAGACTATGTCTACAATAGCCTTGTGCAAGAATGTTTGCAGCTGATTTATTTACAGTCACCCAAAACTGGACACAGTCCAGGCATCTTTCAATAGGAAAACGGCTAAATGAGCAATGACCTCGCTTTAGAGTGCTTCTCAAGAGACGCAGAGGTAAAGAAGCTGCCTGCCACTGCAGGAGATGCCAGAGACTCAACTTCAATCCCTGGGCCGGGAAGATAGGAGGAGGAACTCGCAACCCACTCCAGGATTCTTGCCTGGGAAATTCCATGGACAGAGGAGCCTGACGGGGTTGCAAAGAGTCCACGGGGTTGCAAAAGAGTCGGACACAACTGAGCACACACACATCCATGGAATACTACTCAGCCCTAAAAAGGAAAACGATCGATCTATGCAACAACATATAAGGATAAATTTCCGAAACATTTTGCTGAGTAAAAAGAAGCCAGTCAGGAAAGAGTACGTACTAAATGATTTGGGACATTCTGTGAGAGACAAATCTAATTTTTAGTGACAGAAGGCAGATCAGTGGTTGCTTCTGGGTAGAGAGAGGATTAATTAGGAAGAGTGACAGGGAATTATTTGATGACGGAAATTCTTATATTTTGATACTGGCTTGAGTTACCCAGGCATGTGTTATCACCAAAACTGATCAAACAGAACATTTAGACTTATGCACGTCAGTCTGTGAAAACTAGATTTCAACCTTAAAAATGTAAAATAAAATTCACTTTGCTGCTTGTAAATAAAAAGATGACATATGCGGAGGGTGGGGAGCTTCCCTGGTGGTCCAGTGGTTAAGAATCTTCCTTGCAATGCAAGGGACACCGGGTCGATTCCAGGTCTCAGGAGCCCACGTGCTGGAACTGCTGAAGCTTGTGAGCCCTGGAGCCCATGCTCCAAAAGAAGAGAAGTCTTTCCTATGAGAAACCCACACACTGCAAAAAAGAGTATCCCCAACTCACCACAACTAGAGAAAGCTTCGCACAGCAAGGAAGATCCACTATAGCAAAAAAATTAAAAAAATAAACCTTAAGAAAAGATGATGTGTGTAAATACATGCTTTTTTTTTTTAATGGTTAGGTCTATGGAACAGTTTTGGGGTTTCCGTGAGCCAACAAATTTGGTGGCTCAGATGGTAAAGATATCTGCCTGCACTGTGGGAGACTTGGGTTTGATCCCTGGGTTGGGAAGGTCCCCTGGAGAAGGGCATGGCATTCCACTCTAGTATTTTTTGCCTGGAGAATCCCATGGACAGAGGAGCCTGGTGGGCTACAGTCCGTGGGGTCGCAAAGAGTCAGACACGACTAAGTGACCCACACATTCACTATGGAATAATTTAATCACCCGGGATCTGTGACCATATTTTAGGTGGTGATATCTGGTGACATTCTTTGCTTTCTACTCTACAGTCATTTAATTTTTTTAAAAAAAGATACTTAAAGATGAGTTTTTCTTCACCATTGAAAATACTGTTGTATTTGAATACTTTTCAGACCCTGACTTTTGAATGCTCGTTAGAGTTAAAAAAAAAAACAACACGCTTTGAGGTATTTGTATGTTAGCTTTTGCTGTTTTGATCAACAGCTGTGAAATTTAATGGCTTAAAAAAGACACTATTAATCTTGCTCACGGTTCTTGGGCCAGCAGTCTGCACTGGGCTCAGGCAGGTGCTTCTTCTGGCCTTGCTGGGCTCAGCGGTGCAGAGCAGTGACCTTCCTGCTTATGAAGACCGAGTTAGCCACGCGTGCCATCAGCAGTTGTAATAGCCAAAGAAGGACTAAGTTTGTGGGGATCCAAAACAGGCGTGACCAATCGCCAGAAGCGAGTCCATTCCACTGTCTTCCACAACCCCACACTTCCCATCTTGAAAAGGGCTCCCTTCTCAGTTTGCTTCTTCTGTGGAGTAGGGCTGGAGATCCTCCTGACAGTAAAAGCTAGCAGGTTTGTCCTCCCTGACGCTAAAGTAGCAGAAAGGCAAGCTTGAAGTATTTTTGAAAATATGCAAGATTTTCAAAGAAGATGCAAGCCAAAAGCTAACAGGGATGCTGTTTAGTCACCAGGCTGTCTCCGACTCTTTGCAACCCCATGAACTGCAGCACACCGGGCTTCCCTGTCCTTCACCATTGCCCAGAGTTTGCCCAAGTTCACATCCATTGAGTCGGTGACACCATCCAACCATCTCCTCCTCTGTCGTCCCCTTCTCTTCCCGCCTTCAATCTTTCCCAGCATCAGGGTCTTTTCCAAACAGGGCTGCAGGAAGTTTCAGATGACGCTACAACAGAAAAAGAGTAATCCACTGTGCATTTTTTTTTTTTGTGGATTCTGGTTTGATCATCACAGAACCAAGAAGAACAGACAGATTAAAGTGGTTGAGATGAACCATCATTGCCGATTTCTGGTTTTAAGAAGTCACAGTAAGAAGGAAACTGTGATGTTTTCTTGTTAAAAACAGAAATTATCTACCTGAATGCTTAGAAGAAAAGGACAATTAGAAGCAGATGTAAGCATCTTTTAATATCTAGTTGTTTTCTTTTTATCATTTACCTATTATATGTAGTACTGACTTTATCCGATCATTTACCTATTATATATAATACTGACTTCCCCATCTAGTAAATAGAAGCAAATTATGTTAAAACAGAAATATATCCAAGACTAGGAGAGATAGTAAAAGAGTCATTTCAACCTTGCACATGTGCATTAAGTTTTTATGCCAACAGCTAATAATCTTGCTCCTTGGAAGAAAAGCTAAGACCAATGTAGACAGCATATTAAAAAGCAGGGACATTACTTTGCCAACAAAGGTCCGTCTAGTCAAAGCTATGCTTTTTCCAGTGGTCATGTATGACTGTGAGAGCTGGACCATAAAGAAAGCTGAGTGCGGAAGAATTGATGCTTGGAGTGTTGGAGAAGACTCTTGAGAGTCCCTTGAACTGCAAGGGGATCCAACTAGTCCATTCTAAAGGAAATCATCCTGAATATTCATTGGAAGGACGGATGCTGAAGCTGAAACTTCAATCCTTTGGCCACCTGATGCGAAGAACTGACTCCTTGGAAAAGACCCTGAAGCTGGGAAAGATTGAAGGCAGGAGGAGAAGGGGACGCCAGAGGATGAGATGGTTGGATGGCATCACCCACTCGATGGAGACGGGTTTGAGCAAACTCTGGGAGTTGGTGATGGACAGGGAAACCTGGAGTGCTGCAGTCCATGGGTTGCAAAGAGCTGGACATGACTGAGGGACTGAACAACAGTAATCTGACATTCAAATTTCACTTGTCCTTCCAGAAAGATATTTCTCTTCGGGGGCAAGGCAACAATTTTTTTTTTTTTCCAGTGACGACTAACAGGTAATAATCTCAGTAAAATTGTTCTCCCGAAAGTCATTTATCCTAAAAAAGCCGTAATGGCCACTCATGTAGCAGGGTGTGAATATTCCTTCTCCACAGGGGCAATGATGCAGACAGAGGAACACAGAAGGAGAAATAAAGATTGTGCCATCCCTGCCCCCACTGAGAATCAATATTTAATCTTTTCTGCTTGAGAAGTCTGATCCAGTTAGTCAGGTAATTGAAGCTGCGATGTGGTGTCCTCTGAGTTCCCTATTTTCGTCGCTCTTTTTTTTTTCCCACAAAGATATTATTTTCTGAAGGGTCGGATTTCTGAGTTGTAGAGCAATTGATTTAGCTTTCACATGTTACACTTATGAGTCAGATAGAAAAAAAAACCCCAAACCTCAGTAATATCTTTTTTTTTTTGCCTTTTCACAGGGGGTGACAGAGGGTGAGATGGTTGGATGGCATCACCGACTCGATGGACATGAATTTGAGTAAGCTCCTGGAGTTGGTGACGGACAGGGAAGCCTGTGGTTCTGCAGCCCATGGGGGTCACAAAGAGTCAGCCATGACTGAACGACCGAACTGAACTGAATTTTATCTACTTTGGGGCCTGAATTTCACCATCAAGAGTCCCTAGGTGCTTGTTAGAACTGCACCTTCTCTTTAGACCATGGCCAACAACAGTCTGTGAACTCCTAGGACCACCAGCTAAAAAGTCCAAGCTCTATCTGGCTGTACTGTCGGTATTTAAACATTTTAGCTGATCGAAGTCTTTGTCTATAGTTTTTCCAGGAGTCATGAATGGATGTGAGAGTTGGACCATAAAGAAGGCTGAGTGCTGAAGAACTGATGCTTTCAAACTGTGGTGCTGGAGAAGACTCTTGAGAGTCTCTTGGACAGCAAGGAAATCAAACCAGTCCATCCTAAAGGAAATCAACAATGATTATTCATTGGAAGGACGGATGCTAAAGCTGGAGTGCCAATACTTTGGCCACCTGATGCAAAGAGCCTACTCGTAAAAGACCCTGATGCTGGGAAAGATTGAAGGCGGGAGAAGGGGACGACAGAGGATGAGATGGTTGGATGTCACCATTGAAACAACGGACATGAGTCTGAGGAAGCTTTGGGAGATGGTGAAAGATAGGGAAGCCTGGTGTGCTGCAGTGCACGAGCTCTCAAAGACTGAAACAAAACTTTGCAACTGAACAACGACGACGCGTCCTCTTCATGCCTGCAGTTGGGCTCTGAGTCAGATAAATTATCTAGATCTGGGTTTCCGCAAAGCAGACCCTGAGACAGGGTCTGAGTGCAGGCGACAGGCTGACGTGTGAGCAAACCTGGGAGGCAGCTTGGCAGACTGAAGACTTGAGAAAGGGTGGCGAAGGCAGACAGTGAAGGGAGCCTCGCCAAGCCCGCGAGTGTGAGCACCATGGGCAGAGGAAGCCGCACTTCCCTGGGGCCCCGAGGGAGCTGGTGTAGCTCTGTGCTTCAGAAGCTCTCCTTGCTCAGGAGGAGGGAGCTGGGGTATTTATACTCTGGCTCCCAGCGCTGCGTGCTGAGCACTGCTTTCGGAAGCCAGGTGCCAGTGACATCCATTCCCCCCTTCCTGACGAGTAAAACTGTCTCCAGACACGGCCCGATGTCCCCGGTGGGTAAAATCACCCAGCTTGAGAACTCCACTGCAGGAGGACTTTGACACGTAGCTCAAAGGCACCATCCCTTGCCTGAAAAAACGGGTTCCTTCCCTGTATCCAGGCAAACTCTCCTTTGAAATAATTATTATTTTTTTGGGTGAGCTGGGTCTTTGCTGCTGTGCGTGACAAAGTTGCCAGAAGTGGGGGCTGCTCCCTAGTTGCGGGGCTCACAGGCTTGTCATCGAGGTGGCTTCTCGTGTACTGGCGCATCGGCTCCAGGGTACGTAGGCTCAGTAGCTGCTGTGGTGCGCAGGCTTAGCTGGCCTGCGGCATGTGGGAATCTTCCTGGACCAGGGATCAAACCCGTGTCCGCTGCACTGGCAGGAGGATTCTTCAACACTGTGGACATCCGGGGAAGTCCAGCTCTTCCTTTCTTATTCATGGTCCAGCCATGGTGCTTATTATTTCCAGGTCTGGCACCCCTCTAGTCTTGACGGGAGCCGTGGTGTGCTGTTTTGCCGCTACTTCTGACCTTGTCAGCTCCACGTCTGGGGCACCCTCTTGGAGAGTCTGTGAACCACTAAGAAATTCATTTTTCTGTTTAAACTAACCAGAGTGAAGGCCTGTGGTTCACAGTGAAGAACCCAGGCTGATACAATCGGCCTCATTAAGATTCACGATCCCCTTCTAAAACCTAGGTCTTTCGTTCTTCGGGTTTAGAAGTCAGGCAGATATTCCAGGAAGAGCTCACAAAGGCCAGTTCCCATGCCTGAGACCCATGGGAACATGTCAATTTCCACGTGAACATTTAGGTTCAATGCTGCCTCCATGATCTTTTTTTTTCCTCCTCCTTTCAGGACTAGTTGAGAAAGTTCGTAGGAATCAAAATTCCATCTGATCTCTGCACATTTATGCTTTTTGTCCTCTGGATTCCAAACGCAGTCCACCCTAACCCTCTCCTTGTTGTCGTTTCTCCCCACTGGAGTGATTCGTTTATTTTTAACTCTCCCAAGCTGCTTCTGTCTCCTTTTTCTTCTGATCCAATCTCTTTTCCACCTAATTTTTTTTTTTTTAATGAAATTATTTGGCTGCTCCAGGTCTTATCTGTGGCATTCCAGATCTTCACTGCAGCATGCAGGCTCTTTCGCTGTTGCGTGTGGGAGCTAGTTGTCTGACCAGGGGTCGAACTCGGACCCCGTGCTTCGGGAGTGTGGCATCTTAGCGACGGGACCACCAGAGAAGTCCCCTTTCCGCACTGAAGTCTTATCCTCTTTTCCTCTTGCCGTATCTTTCTCTCTTCCCTCTCTGTCCAAGTCTCCCCTAAAGCCTCCCACCTCTGCTCCCCATCCTGAGGGTGAGGTCGGAGGCTCCCTGTGTTCCCAGGCTTTGCACCTTGGCCCCGCTGGGCTCCTCTCATGGCGTCTGCAGCATCAGTGATGACCATCTGCAGGCCGAGGTGGAGACGTCTGGCCCTGTACTTGGGTGGAGGGCCTGGCAGTCATATGAACAGGACCTCTGTGTTCGTAGAAAGCCCAGCTGGCCTCAGGGCTCCACCGGCTTCAAAGAGACTGACCTACATTTTCAGCAGCCCTCCCCTGCCTCCCAGCCTGTGACAACCTGCCCCATCCCTTCATCCCTCTTCGGAACTGTTCCCCGTGACTCAGTCCTCTTGTGGGAGACAAAAGGGAGCCCTTGACTCCAGTCAAGGTTCAAAACAAACAAGCAGAAATAACAAATCGCAGATTCCCAGGTGGGTGCGAGGAGGTGAAGCGGAGGCGGCGTTTTCCCACTGCTGTGTGCGTGCCTAGTCGTGTCTGACTCTCTGTGGCCCCAGGGACTACTGCAGCCCGCCAGGCTCCTCTCTGTCCACGGCATTCTCCAGGCAAGAATACTGGAGCGGGTTGCCACTTCCTTTTCCAGGGGGCATCTTCCCGATTCAGGGATTGAACTCACATCTCCTGTGACTCTTGCCTTGGCAGGTTGATTCTTTACTGTCTGAACCACCCTGAATGAAACCGTTATTTATTCAATCATGTCCGACTTTTTGCAACCCCATGGACTGTAGCTGCCAGGCCCCTCTGTGCTTGGGAATCACAAAGGGATGAAGAAATTTCCATAAGAGCAGAGAGTAGAAGGCTGGGACATGAACCCCAGTGGTGTGGCCCAAGAGCCTACGTGACCCAGCCGATGCCACCGCACGATCCTGTACCCACCACAGTCTCCCACTGCACCCTCTGTCTGCGGTCCTGTGCTGCCTGCGGTAGCAAGACTCAAGACAGTCACTGAGGATCTTTGCCTCCTGGCGTTCACAGCCTTGCCTCACTTCCTCCCGTGGCGATACGGCTGCTCTCCGTGGCCGACAGAATACTGAGAAAGCGACGGAGTGTGACTTTGGAGGGCTGGGTCACGACAAACATTCCGCAGTCCTCTTTGGAGTCTTGGGCCACTCACTCTAGGGAAGCCAGCCGCCACATTGGGAGGAAGCTCAAGCTGTCCTGTCGGCGTCCTCTTTGGAGTCTTGGGTTGGTCACTCTAGGGGAGACAGCTGCCATGTGAGGAAGCTCAAGCTGTCCCTTCTGTGCCGTGTCTGGATTCCTGACCCGAAGGAACTCTGACATATAATAAATGTTTATGACTGTTTTACATCACTGGATTAGGGAAGGACTTATTATGCAGCAATACGTAATTAATGCACAGCCTTTCCTGAGGACTGGAGACATCACGCTGCATTCACTTTGCTATGCTGTTCAGTCGTTCAGTCGTGTACAACTCTTTGTGACCCGATAGACTGCAGCACTCCACACTTCCCTGTCCTTCCCTATCTCCCAGAGTTTGCTCAGACTCATGTCCATTGAGTCAGTGATGCCATCCAACCATCTGTCACCCCCTTCTCCTCCTGCCTTCAATCTTTTCCAGCATCTGGGTCTTTGCCAAAGAATCGACCCTTCCCATCAGGCCGCCAAAGTATTGGAGTTTCAGCTTTGGCATCAGTCCTTCCAAAGAATATTCAGGGTTGAGTTCCTTTAGGATGGACTGGTTTGTTCTCCTGCTGCAGTGTGAACTCGGATACCTCTTGCCCAAGTCCGACACCACACTGCTGCAGGAGCAGAGATGAGGGCTCGGGAGCCGATGAAAGGACTTGCATGCTGGGTGCCGGGTGGCTGGTGGCTAATGTGAAATAGACAGGGAACCTTGAAAGGTTATCTACAGCTGAAGACACAGAAGGTTCCAAAGCCCCAGTTATTCAGCCAGTTGCAACACTTTGGAGGGTGTCTCCAGTGGAAGACAGTGATGACTTCCTCCTGGAACACCTTCTTCTTCAGATTGTCTCCCAATCTACAGGATGAGTGGCCAACAGCTCCCTTCCTACATACGATTTCCTCGTCTGCGGGATGTACTTCCCACACTCAGAAATAGTTCTGATTCACGCATTGGCGTTGCCTGCAAATAAGCTTTTCATGTTCCCTATTCCATTTTAATCTGCCCTTCACTTCACTGAAGTAAATCTGTTCCCGAGTAGCTTCGGGACATATCCATAACTTAAAAGACAGTTCTTGTCATGTCAGTAAACTAAAGACAACATGGAAATGAGAAGACACTCACTCTGCCCCAGGTCCCCTCTCCAATAGTCAAAATGAATAGAAAAACCCCACTGGCTTTTTATAATATCTTGGAGAGTAAACCAATGTGAGCTCAGTCCTGTCCAACTCATTGAGACCCCACGGATTGCAGCCTGCGCCAGGCTCCTCTGTCCATGGAATTCTCCAGGCAAGAGTACTGGAGTGGGTTGCCGTGCCCTCCTCCAGGGGATCTTCCTGACCCAGGGATCGAACCCCTGTCTCTCCAATCACCTGCATTGGCAGGCAGGTCCTTTTCCAGTTGAAACACCAGGGAAGCCAAGTAAACCAAGGCCAGCCCAGAAATGTGGAAACCTGACTGCCTTGGCAGGGATTCTGGCGCTGGGGAGGCAGACTATTCTAAATATAACGGTTAAAAGAATTCAGCACTTGAATCACTCTGTCCAGTTACCTCTGTCTCCCAGAGATCATTCCAATACGTCGTGTCAGGAACAATTTGAGACAAGTGCTAAGTACATTCAGCAAGAAAAGTCCCCTTGGAAGCATCATCTGGAAGTTGGGATTGCTAAGTGGTCCAGGGACATGCTGAAAGGTGATTTCCTTGATTCAAGTGATTGGGGTGGGGAAAGGTCAATCACGGCCACATCAGCAGTGAGACGAGTCAGGGGCTTGACAGCTTCTGGAAGAAACATCGTAAAGCAAAATATCCTCCTGCCTGTAACTTCCCTGGCCTCGAAGACTCAGAAAGGGTGTGTTGTTTTGCAGTCGCTAAGACGGGTCTGACTCTTTGTGACCACATGGTCTGCAGCACGCCAGGCTTCCCTGTCCGTCTCCATCTCCTGGAGCTTGCTGAAACTCAAGTCCGTTGAGTCCGTGATGCCATCCAACCATCTCATCTTATGTCGTCCCCTTCTCCTCCTGCCCTCAATCTTCCCCAGCATCGGGGTCTTTTCCAACGAGTTGGCGCTTTGCATCAGATGGCCAGAGTATTGGAGTTTCAGCTGCAGCATCAGTCCTTCCAATGAATATTCAGGACTGATCTCCCTTAGGATTGATTAGTTGGATTTCCTTGCAGTCCAAGGGACTCTCAAGATTCTTCTCCAATACCACAGCGAGAGTGTTCTACAACATGCAGCGTCATTCTCCACCTTGCACTCCATCAGTGAGGACACGGAACCTCCATGTGTGTTCTTTTCACTGGAGAGGAAAAGCCAACCATAGCACGCGTGACGTACACACGCTCCGCACACATCTGTTTAGAATGCTCTGTTTCGGATACACCTCGCCATGATAAATGTTCGACACACTTGGATATAACAAAAGACACGGCAGAGAGTCCTAAATTAAATTCAGGGGGTCCCCGGGGTTTGCAGGTGAGAAAACCAAACTGAAAACATTCAGATCGGACTTGAAATAGTTGAAAAGAAGTACATAGCCCTATGGCTTCCCGCATAGCTCAGTCGGTAAAGAATCTGCCCGCAGTGCGGGAGACCCAGGTTCGATTCCTGGGTCGGGAAGATCCCCTGGAGTAGGAAATGGCAATCCACTCCAGTATTCTTGCCTGGAGAATCCCATGGACAGAGGAGCCTGGCTGGCTACAGTCCATGGAGAATCCCATGGACAGAGGAGCCTGGCTGGCTACAGTCCTTGGGGTTGCAAGAGTCGAACACGACTTAGCCACTGAACCACCACCACACAGCCATATGGGCATCTTCGGGCATGTTATTTTAGCAACCGCTTGAATACTAAGCCCTTGCTCCGTAATCACATCACGAGTTTACGCTCACAGACACTCACTATGGACTAAGCTTTCCACATTCCCTGCCTCACCTTAATTCTCATCACTACCAGATGGGAGAGAAAGGAGCATATGCACTCCCAGGAAGAGGACAGAACCTGCCCAGTGTTACACAAACCCTGAAAGGTGGAGCTGGGGTCACCCCGAGGACAGTCCACCTCCAGACCCAACTTCTTCCCCTGCCTGAAGCTGCCTCTTGTACAGGTAAAGAAGACTTCTGCATATTCGCACAAGGCCTTTGGACGCATCACAGAAAAGGCATCTGAACTTGATCATGCAGTGAGTCGCCTGCAAAGTAGAATTTCTACCTTTTTCTGACAGTTTTATTCCCAATACAGCTTATTCCGAATATGCTTCAAGAGCGTCAGCCGCTCAGTCGTGTCCGACTCTTGGAGACCCCATGGACTGTAGCCCGTCAGGCTCCTCTGTCTATGGGATTCTCCAGGCAAGAACACTGGAGTGGGTTGCCATTTCCTTCTCCAGGGGCATCTTCCAGACCCAGGGGTGGAACCCAGCTCTCCTGCACTGCAGGCAGACTTTTACCGTTTGAACCACCAGGGAAGCAAGGTTGTATTTATTCTTCAAAACCCAGAGCAAATAGCACCACCCAGCACAAACCTTCCCCGCACACCAGTCCTTCCCTGTACATCCTTCACTTCACCTTTGTCCTGCTCGTTGAGCTCCTTTGTATTTCTGTGCCTGAGCGAGCTCCTTTAGGGCAGAGCTAATTGGAAAAGACCCTGATGCTGGGAAAGATTGAAGCCAGGAGGAGAAGGGGACGACAGAGGACGAGATGGTTGGATGGCATCACCGACTCAATGGATGTGAGTCTGAGCAAACTCCAGGGGATGGTGAAGGACAGGGAAAGCTGGTGTGCTACAGTCCGTGGGGTTGCAAAGAGTCGGACACAATCTAGCGACTGAACAGCAGTATCGCTTTACATTTGCTGGCCTGCTGGAAATGTCATCATAAAAAAATCTCGACCCATGGAGGTTTCCTTAGTATGCAGCAAAATGCACAGGTGTGGCTGGGTTTTGACACCCTTGCACCCCAAATCCCGGTTGAGAACATCTCCAGCACCCCTTTGGCTCCTTCAGGCAACCGCAGCTGGGAGGCTGTTAAAAACCGCGTGTTGTGAAAACACGTCAGACTCAACCCTGATGGGTTTCTGTGTGTCTTCGTTACTGCAATTCCTGCTGCTGGCTGGTTATCTTAGAGCCTCGTGTCCCACCCTTTCCCGTTTCCATCCTCAACCCGTGGTTCCTGCTGTAGCCAACTTGGAGGGATGCTCCCCACCCCACTCAAACAGGCAAGCAGTCGGTAAAGGCTGTTTCATGGAATTTAAAAATGCAGAGGCGGCAGTGGGGGGCGGCGAGCGGAGGATAAGAGCTCAAAGTCATCGGTAAATCCTTGTAGTGAAATGCCTGAAAATAAAGTTCATTCTGTCCTAGGAGGAGGATGGAATGAGGGCTACCGAGCTCACGTGAAGGGAAGGAAGAGACTGCTCTTGGCCCTGAAAGAAGCGCTGTTTCACTGAGAACGTGATGAACGGATGGTGCAAAGGCGTGGCAGACAAGGAGAAGTGGCTGCAAGCACGGGAGCATGTCGGTACGGAAGGAATCAAGTTTCCTGGGAGCCCTCGCATTTCCGGGGAAGCTGTCAAAAGGCCGGTTGCTTCTGCCACAACGAAAGGGAAAGCCAAGATGAAATGGATGCTTCTTTCTCAGCCTCTTAACGTGCTTCCACCAATCCCGTTGTAAGGAGACTGATTTGACAGCGCATAAAACTGGAGACAACTCTGCTCACCCTTCCCTGTGCTGTCTTCCTGTCCATCTACGAAGCTACTTGGAGAGTCGCGCTATCTGGGTTGGGACGCAGAACGGTGGCCAGCTCATCTGCGGTCCATCTTCAGGCGTCCCGGCCCCACTGATGACACCCAATCTTCCTAGGGAACCTCCCAGAAGGAGAACTCACGGCGTCTGGCTTGGGGTCCGACCCCAGGGCCTAAGTCCTTCTACCCCACCTCACGGAGGCCTCGTATCTACCCTGCAAGCAAAGCCAGGCTGGCAACATGTGGGGAGCCCCAGCGGGTGTAGACAAGCAGCCTCTTGATTCTCAAGAGTTATCCAGCATCATCTCATCCTGCAGCGGCTTGCTCGGGAGGCTCCCAAACTGGCCTGCATCTTGTTGTATATTTTTTTCCTGTGGGCATCTACACTCTGTCCTCATGTGGCTAGGATTTCAGTCAATTTTTTTTTTAACCTGAGAATTAATGGTTGTTTTTTTTTTTTTTTTTTCTTCTCTGTTTTTCCACAGATGAAAATCAAATACAGCAAATGTAGGAACCTACCTGCGGGAGCTGACATGCCTGGTTTCCATCACTTTCTTTGGCATCTCTGATCTTCAGTCTTTGGCCATCCATCAGTGGTTGTAAGGTCAATTTTTTCCAGTCTTGGCATTATTCTTTTAAAACTGTATTTATTTATTGGGCTGCGTCGGGTCCTGGTTGTGGCATGCAGGATCGTGATCTCGTTGTGCAGATCTTTTGCCGTGGCTGATGGACTCTCTAGTTGTGGCTTGCGGACATCTTAATCCCCAGACCAGGGATCGACTCCATATTCCCTACAATGCAAGATCAATTCTCAACCTCTGGACCACCAGGGAAGTCCCATCAGCCTTGGTATTACTGACATTTCTGACTGGACTGTCCCTTGGTTGTGGCATTTCCCTGGTAGCTCAGTTGGTTTAAGAACCAGCCTGCTATGCAAGAGACCTCGGTCCGATTCCTGGGTCAGGAAGTTCCCCTGGGGAAGGGATAAGCTGCTGATCCCAGTGTTCTTAGGCTTCCCTCGTGGCTCAGATGGTAAAGAGTCTGCCTGCAATGCGTGAGACCTGGGTTCGATCCCTGAGTTGGAAAGATCCCCCTGGAGAAGGGAACGGCAAACCCACTCCAGTCTTCTTGCCTGGAGAATCCCATAGACAGAGAAGCCCAGTGGGCTACAGTCCAAGGGGGGTGGTCACAGAGAGTCGGCCCTTGGTTTTGGGGTGCCCTGCACATCCCAGGATGGTTAGCAGCACCCCTAGTCTCTACCTACTTGACACCAGGATCATCCCTCTTTCCCAGGTGTGCTGACCAAAAATGTCTCCAGACATTGCCAAGCATTCCCTGGGGAGCAAAAGCATGCCAGTCAAGAAATGCTGCTACAGGGGCAACAGGCTGGGAAGTCAGGGGCAGAAGTGTTCTTTTAAGATAGTTATTGCTGCTGCAAAGCCATTTAGAAAGGACGGACACACGTGCCTTTCCCTTACAACCGTCACTTCCTCGTCCTCTCCAAGGTGGGAACCACATGACACCAAGCAAGGAGGGAGGCAGGCAGGCATCTCCTGTATAGACTTGCCCCAATGGGTCTCAAGGGAATTTTCCCAGACCTGAGGCCAGTGAGGAGCCGGTGAGAAGTCTCCAGAAAAGTTTGCTCATTTGTTCCATCACCTGTTGGAACAAGACTCCTGTCTGATGACTCACCATTGTATGTTGTATGCCTAGAAAAGGCTTCCCTCGTGGCTCAGCGGTTAAGAATCCACCTGCAGTGCAGGAGCCACAAGAGATGCGGGTTCGATCCCTGGGTCGGGAAGATCCCCAGGAAAAGGAAATGGCAACCCACTCTAGGATTCTTGCCTGGAGAATCCCATGGACAGAGGAGCCTGGCGGGCTACAGTTCATGGGGTTGCAAAGAGTCAGACAAGACTGAAGCGACTGAAGCTCAATAAATGTTTGTTGAATGGATTAACTTACTTCTCAAGTCAATGACTATTACATAAGGCATCTTGGGCTTCCCTTGTGGCTCAGCTGGTAAAGAATCCGCCTGCAGCGCAAGAGACCTGGGTTCGATCCCTGAGTTGGGAAGATCCCCTGGAGAAGGGAAAGGCTACCTACTCCAGTGTTCTGGCCTGGAGAATCCCATGGGCTGTACAGTCCATGGGGTTGCAGAGGGTCAGACACGACTGAGCGGCTTTGACTTCACTGTCAGGTGAAGGGCATCTTGTGTGTTCTCTGGTGGTATAGGCACAGTGAATGAGGGAATGATTCCTTGGGACGGTGGTGATTTTCTAGTGCAGAAAATCACCATTTTCATATTAGAGGTTGTGGTAGGCAGGATTCTAAGACCCTTGGAGTTCCTAACCCCTGGGATACATACACCTTCTCTGAGTGATTCAGTCACACACTAAAACCTAGCTTTGAGGGGATTTTTGCAGATGGAATTAAATCCCTTCGGTCCTTTCCCACCTCCCTCGTGTCCTCTGCCTGCCTTTTTGTCTGTGGAAAACTTTGGTCAAGGAATAAGCTTAATCAGAGAAGCAAGAACATTCAAAAACAAAGGAAAACAGTTAACGGAGAGCAAATTGTAATAATGCACTGTACGTTATGATAACTAATAAGCTAAATGATCAAGCTTAACCTGATCATTAAAGCTAGTCAAGGACTTTGAGTTCTTTCTCAAGGGCTATAGATAACATTCTGAGCCAGGCCCTGTGAGCTGTCTGACAGATACGGAGACCCCCAGGAAGAGAAGTTAACTCCACGATGACTGGATTGCACCTACAACATAAGATGCCAAGAACTGGCCTCGAAGAAATGGAAACGAGCTGACCCTGCAACTGTAGAAGATTCACTTCCGTTCAGCCGCTCAGTCGTGTCCGACTCCTTCTGACCCCCATGGACTGCAGCGCGCCAGGCCTCCCTGTCCATCACCAGCTTCTGGAGCTTGCACAAACTCATGTCCATCCAGTCAGTGATGCCGTCCAACCTTATCTTGTGTATCTAAAACAATCAAGATGACCCTGGTCAGACCAATTTGAAGAAGACGGTCAGAGCTAACTGTGCTGTTTCTGCACTGAGTTCCCTATCCTCTGTTTATAAAAGCTCTTCCCCGCTGACTGTCAGTATGGACAGTCGACCTCTGGAGTGATGTCTGCCCTCCCTGCCTGTTGCCGACATCTGAAATAAAGCAAGCTTTCCACCAACGCAGCCTGTTTGCTGGCTTTTGGGTGGCAAGCAGCTGGACCCTACCTTTCAGGAATAGCAAAGCACACACAAAACATTTCATTCCTTGTCCATCCTGAAGGCACTGCCGCCTGCTGGTCTGACTTCATCTTTCTTTGCATTAGAACAAGGCCTTTAGGACTGATTTCTATCTAATGGCCCGGGTATACAGTCTGGAGGGCTTCCCAGGTGGCTCAGTGGTAAAGAATCCACCTGCAGTGCAGGAGACCTTGGATCGATCCCTGGGTCGTGAAGATTCCCTGGAGGAGGGCATGGCAACCCACTCCAGTATTCTTGCCTGGAGAATCCCAGTGACAGAGGAACCTGGCAGGCTATAGTCCAGGGGATGGCAAAGAGTTGGACTTGACTGAATCAACAGCATGCACGCACACTCTGAAAGGGAAATTCTTTTTTAAAAAATAACTTTAAGCAAAATATTTATGTTCATATTAATTAAAGATATACCTACATTTTAATTCAAAATATTGTATAGCCACAAGAGATACACGTATTTGTGTTACCTACCACAAACCATCACAACATTTGTTTTATTTTTTTACATTTTATTTTTAATCTGTTAGTCGCTCAGTCATGTCTGACTCTTTGTGACCCCACGGACTGTAGCCTGCCAGGCTCCTCTGTACGTGGGATTCTCCAGGCCAGAATACTGGAGTAGGTTGCCATGCCCTTCTGCAGGGTGAATAATTGCAATGTTGCGATGATTTCTTGGAAGTGGCACTTTCAATGAAGTCCTGAAGATTTTCTGCTCCTCATCACTCACTTCTTTTATGAAATCAGGTTTCGGAACGCTTAATCTTGACTGAGGTGTGTTCTGACTCCTTGAGAACATATGATATTGTAAATGCTTTACGAGGTTAGGGCAGATGCTGTCTTTTTAGGGGGGTGAGATCATGAAAATCAAAGACAGGGGCCCCAGTGGCATGAGCCCCTTGAGCTGTAGAGAAAGTGATGTCGGAAATAGAGTCCTTGATGGTTTTTCTTCTGCTTCATGGTATTAGTAACTCATTTGTGTTTGACTCTTTGCGCCCTATGGACTGCAGCCCGCCGGAATCCATGGGATTCTCCAGGCAAGAATACTGGAGTGGGTTGCCATGCCCTCCTCCAGGGGATCGTCCAGACCCAGGGATCTAACCCGGGTCTCCTGCATTGCAGGCAGGTTCTTTACCGTCTGGGCCACCAGGGAAGAGTTTCCCCTGATTAATTTTTCATCTTGGCTTTGCTCCCCTTGAGCTCTTTCCCAGGCTTACACTCAAGTGGGAAACCACTTGTGTATGATGGTGGGCCGTTCACTTTGGTAGCTTCATGGTGTGAGCTGATACGTATTGGGACCTCAAAGGAAATGTTTCCAATAGGGGGGAGAAAAGAATAAAAGAGTGCTGCAGGTAATCGATCTCTTTTAAGTCATGCTTTTACCCTTGGTCTCTTCGGCAGTCACCCAAATGATAAGACTTGCCACTCAGTTCTGCTCAGTAACCTTGCTTTGATACTCAAGAAGTACCCTGCAAGCAGCCTTGTCAATGGGGAATCGTAAACTCTGAGCAGACACAATGTATATGCTTAATTGTTTTTAATGAAATAAATGCCCGGGGTGCCCCCTGCGATTTAATTGGCGGACACAGTTTTCACAAGAAGGCGAGTCACAGCTGCCATCTTCCAAAGTTCACTTTTGCATTCGCAAGTAGAAAAGAGGCTGGCTTTTACGAGACACGGAATCTCACCTTTTTGATTTTAAGCCCCGCCCCACCCCAGCCTGTTTCCCAAAGTAACAGGAGGTGGATTAACACAGGAGGGATGAAGACACACGAGGCCTTCTGTGTTGGCACCTATTTACTCCCCGTTGGAGAACTGGTGTTTCAGGGAAAACTAAGATGCTGACAAAGATTTTTCGAGTTCTATTAGAATGTTAGTCAGGCTGTGGGACACTCCTGTTTTACAGGAAAAACTGGAAGCCAGGTCTTTGCAGGGCTCAGAAATGTGCACCCCGGCACCTTCTCTTTAGCTGTGACAAGACAGCAATGTCAGCTTAATTGTCAATGAAATCACTGCAGATGGTGACCGCAGCCAGGAAATTAAAAGACGCTTACTCCCTGCAAGGAAAGTTATGACTAACCTAGGCAGCATATTAAAAAGCAGAAACATTACTTTGCCAACCAAGGTCTGTCTAGTCAAGGCTATGGTTTTTCCCGTGGTCATGTATGGATGTGAGAGTTGGACTGTGAAGAAAGCTGATCGCCGAAGAACTGATGCTTTTGAACTGTGGTGCTGGAGAAGACTCTTGAGAGTCCCTTGTACCGCAAGGAGATCCAACCAGTCCATTCTAAGGGAGATCGATCCTGGGTGTTCATTGGAAGGACGGATGCTAAAGCTGAGACTGCAATACTCTGGCCACCTCATGCGTTGACTCACTGGAAAAGACTCTGATGCTGGGAGGGATTGGGGGCGGGAGGAGGCGGGGACGGCAGAGAATGAGATGGCTGGATGGCATCTCCGACTCGATGGACATGAGTTTGAGTGAACTCCGGGAGTTGGTGATGGACAGGGAGGCCTGGCGTGCTGTGGTTCATGGGGTCGTGGAGAGTCGGACACGACTGAGCGACTGAACTGAACCGAATCCTACACGTCACTCCCTAAGGCCGGGCTTCCCCGGTTTCCTACCCTTCCCTCACCCCTTTCTCCTTCCCTTCTTTCTTTCGTCACCATCTCCTACTCCCTTTTCCTGGGCTGCACTTTAAGAATCCAAAGAACTCTCGCCCTGCTTCAAGATTCTTGATTCTGGGACCTCCGTGGTGGTCCAGTGGTTAAGAATCCGCCTGCCAACGCCAGCGACCCAGGTTCCATCCCGGGTCAGGGAAGATCCCACAGGCGGCGGAGCAACTAAGCCGGTGAGCTTCAGATACCAAAGCCCGAGCACCTAAAAGCCTGTGGTTGGTGACAAGGAGGAACCACTGCAATGACAAGTCCACGTACAGCAACTAGAGAGCAGCCACCACTTGACGCAAATAGAAAACGACTGTGTGCAGCAGCAAAGGCTGAGTGCAGGAAAGAAAACAACTTTTTTCTAATCAGTGAAATAAATAAAACCTCAGTTCAGTTCAGTTCAGTCGCTCAGTCGTGTCCGACTCTTTGCGACCCCGTGGAGTGCAGCATGCCAGGCTTCCCTGTTCTTTACCATCTCCCCAAGTTTGCTCAAATTCATGTCCATGGTGAGGCCATCCAACCATCTCATCCTCTGTCATCCCCTTCTCCTCTCATCTTCCATCTTTCCCAGATTGCTGGGAAATAAAACCTAGATTTATTAAAAAAAAAAAAAAAAAAGAGTCTTGACTCTGGGATGGGAAGTTTCAGACTGTGCCCTTTGGTACCATGGGGATATTGGCTTCCCATCAAAATCACCCCTACTTTGGAAGTGTCTCAGACTTCCCAGACACCAAACTGAATTGCGTCTCCCCCACCCAAGTCTGCTCCTTTTTCGTCTTGTTTACTAAAATGGATCCATCCTGCAGCTTGCCGTCCCGCCTGACGTCTTTAAATCACTTTTCAGCTCCATCTCGGCCAATATTCATACAGAGAAGAGCACACACGATATTTTAAGCACCCTGAAAATTTCACAATGTAAATGCTCTCGTGAAACTGAGGCGCCCTATGAATAATTTTTCCTCTCGTGAGCTGAATTTCTTTCCTCCCAGATCTCATGAACTCTGAACTCTCTCTGTTTCCTTCTAGAACCCTCTCTCCCCTTGGGTTCATCTTCTCTTTGGTCTCTCAGTCCCCATCTGCATCCCTTCCTATGTTTTATCCTGCTCACTGGCAACCTCAGGCTACAGAACCACCTGAATGTCATCTGTTCCCAGCTCAGAAACCCGCTCTTGTTCCCCGCTACGAAGGGGTGAAAAGTTTACTTTCTCATCAAGAATGCAAGGTTCTCGGGGACCGACTGCAACCTGTATTTCCAACTCTGCTCCCCACCGCTTTGCCTCATACAGCTCATGAGTGAGCTGAGTGAAAATCCACTGACCTCATGGCACCAATCCCACGGACAGAGGAGCTGCGGTCCTTAGCATCGCAAAGAGTCGGACCCAAGTGAAGCGACTCAGCATGCTCAAGTGATACAAACAGTAATAGCACAGATATTCAACACCCACGGGGCCCCTGATGAAGGTGTCACAGATTTTCACCCTCGCAGCAACCTTAGGAGAGACACACTGTCGTCAACCCCATTTACCGGAAACTGAGTAACTCAGCCAAAGTCACAGAACTGCATTTAGCCTCAGAGGGTCTGACCCTGGGACTTGTGCTTGTAAGCAGGACGTTTACCAGGGGTTTCCAGGTCTCTGATTTTGCCCACGCTGTTCCACTCTGCGGGGCCCCCACCAGCACCTTTTTTTTCAATCCACAACTGGCTCAGTCTGCAAAGCTCGGCGAGTATACTTCCTCCTCCAATGAACTCTGCTGGTTTCCTTCAACTCCAAGCTGGCCCTGAACATACAAGCCATTGCAGCTTCCCTGTGAGACACACAGCCTTCATTTAACTCATTCATTTAACGAACATGGTTGACTCTTACGATTTGCAGTAGTGATGGAAACTCCAAAGTCGCCAGGAACTCTGAATGAGTGGACACTGAACCACTGCTCCTAGGAGACGGACAGAGTTGGGTTCCTGTGAGCCTCTGTTGCAATATTTCATCAACGGACCAGGACATATGCTTCCTTTATGCGTGGGCCCCGTTCACACACACCGTATTTAATAAATGCTTCTGATTTCATTCACACGGAGCTCATGGCCAGCACCATAACTCATGCCTGGAGGAAGCTCATCTGACACACATATTTTCTCCATAAGGCACTCCACATCCTTCTCAGGCTTAGGAAACTAGACAGCACTTCTGCATTTGTGGGTCATTTTAAACGGTGATATCATCGGTAAAAAGCATCAACAGGCAGAAACAAAACAAAACACTGTCAGTAAATGGGCTGTGAAACAACCTCAGCTGGCAACACGCTTGTGAAGCAACCAAACATTTTTCACCGTTGAGTATGTGTCTTTGAATGACTGTGAAAGCCCCAGGACGATTGATTTCAATAAATAACTCTTATTGAGAATCCACGAGTAATGAGGACGGACGCTATTCATTTCAACTTGGTTTACTGTTATGGAGTGAGTGCCTCTCTTTCCTGCTAAGTTACAATCTCATCAAGAAGAAGAGCCACGTTTTATTCATCTCTACGCTTCCCCCACAACAAGTCCAGTGCCCTTCTCACTTTACGGGCTCAATGAATAATTGATTAAACGAATTAAAAGGAAAAGGAAGAGACAGGTAGTGGTTCAGAGGTTCATGATGTCATTTCTTCACTGTATCTGGCTTTCCTTCAGATAATTTTGGTCAACCAGATGGCCCAGCTTCCCTGGTGGCTCAGGTAATAAAGAATTCTCTGCCTGCAGTGTGGGAGACCCGGGTTCGATTCTTGGGTGGGGAAGAGCCCTTGGAGGAGGAAATGGCAAACCACTCCAGGATTCTTGCCTGGAAAAATCCCATGGGCGGAGGAGCCTGGCAGTCTACAGCCCATGGGGTTCCCAAAGGGTTGGACATGACTGAGTGACTTCACTTTCAGATGGCCTATGCCATCAAGAACCAAGATACTTTCTGCAATGTGTCATTGTCCACTCCCACCCCCCAAAGCATTTCTTCTTATTTTAACACCAAAGGCATCGGGGAGTGAGAGGGAATGGGTATTTTTATCCTTGGAAATGTGCCATCAACATAAACAAATGCAATGAAATACTTTGGTGATGCTTCCCAGACCCTTGTGATGTTTCAGGAAATCATACCACCGTGTGCAGACAGTGGCCCCATGGGTGGTGGGGTGGGGGGAGAAAGGAAACAGGCTCTGGGCCATGGGTCAGCTTAGTCGTGACAGCAGCAGACACAATCCTGTGGCTTCCCTTCTTCATCATCCTTGGTTAATGCCTCCAACTCGTGAAAAAGACATTAATGATTTTCTCCTCCTGCTTTTTTTTCCCCCCACTTAATAAAGTTGGCTTGCCTCTTCTCCCCCACCACCCTTTGCATGTTGAATGGAATGCAAAAATAATGAAGTTGTTGTGTTCAACATCGTGATCTTTAGCTATGTAGACTTTATATATCAAATCAACATTTTTTTTTTTTCCATTGCCATGACTGCAAGGAGATCCAACCAATCCATCCTAAAGGACATCAGTCCTGAACATTCATTGGAAGGACTGATGTTGCAGTTGAAACTCCAATACTTTGGCCACCTGATGCGAAGAGCTGACTCATTGGAAAAGACCCTGATGCTGGGAAAGATTGAGGGCGGGAAGAGAAGGGGATGACAGAGGATGAGCTGGTTGGAAGGCATCACCGACTCAATGGACATGAGTCTGAGTAAACTGCGGGAGCTGGTGATGGACAGGGACGCCTGGCGTGCTGTAGTCCATGGGGTCGCAAAGAGTTGGACGCGACTGAGCGACTGAACTGAACAGCTCTCTCTGTACAACGATCATATGTGATTTTCCACTGCTCTAAGAGACGGGTAATTATTTTGCCAACCAAGAAAACAGGCAGCTTTGGGAGCAATTTACGAATCTGATGATGTTCAAGGTAATATTTTGAGGACAGATATGTAGCCAGACTTCTCAAAGTTTAAAACCAATGTCCATTCAGGATATTCTATTCGAGGCTTGCGTCAAAGGAGAATCCAATGGAGATGTCTCATTTTCAACTCTCTTGCCCTACTCTTTCTAAAATTTGCAAAAAATCCCACGTAAGAGAATGTGATTAGGAAAACAGAAACAAATACTACTGCAGATTGTCAGAACCGGCCACGATCCCTCACTGGTTACCTGTATGCATGCCCATTTGCAATATGACTCTGCAATGACCCCCATCAACAGGTCACATCTATTTTCCCTTCCTTTTGAATCTGACCTGGCCTTGTAACTTGCTTTAGTCCTCAGAATGTGACAGCAGGGACAATGGGTGAGTTCCAGGCGCAAACATCAAGAGCCTTATAGCCCTCTTCCCTCTGTGAAGCCTCTGTCAGGGGGGGAGGTGGTGGCAGGCCAGGTATGGCAGAGACAAGTCATCTCTTGAGCAGTTAGTCTTCAGTGCCCCTGGAAGCCAACTACAGATTCGTGACTGAGCTCAGGTAAGACTGAGTCCAGCCACTGAGTTGCATCCAGCTCACGGAATCATGAGCAAAGTAAATGGTGGCTGTTTTCAGTCATTAAGTTTCTGGGAATGCTTGTTACGCAGAAAAAGCTGACTGATACAAACATCCAAACGGCATCTAAAATCTTAATCTAGTGAGCAGACAAGAGTTGTCACCTGAAAATTATTTTCTAGCTACTCCAAAGCAGCAGTTTTTAGAGGATTTTCAAAAATTCTTAATTAAAAAAAAATTTGCCTTTAGTAATTGCAGTAGTCTTTTTGGGGGGAGTAATAACAATTGTTAACCTTTGCTTTGTGAATACGAGTCTATGCATTTCTCCTTTAGTAGGGAGCAACTGAATTCCAACTCAATTGGAATATTGAGGAGAAAGAAAAGTGGCCTCCAACAAGGACTTCGATTACTAGGAAATAAGACAAAAAAAGCAAGAAAATATCACAATCCCAAACAATGCTATTGTCTCCTAGGATTTGCAGTCTGTAAGCCAACAGAGAAGAAAGAGTGTACATAAGTTCTAGTGGAGGATTTTCCTTCAATAAGAATCGAGAATCTCCACTAAGAGCCTTGCAATATCGATCAAGCCTTTCTATGTCTTATCTTTCTAAATAGGTAAGAGAGATTTCTATACCTTATCTGTTTACAAACATGAAGTGAAATATGTGTACCGATGCTAATCAGAATGGTTATGAGAGCAAAACCTTTCATGCTGGAACACAGAAAACTCATCTGAGGTTGTTTCTATATCAGGAATTACATTAAAATTGTTCTGAGCTGTTTGAACAGTGTGTCTTCACAGAGACATATTTTGTGCCCAATTACACTGAACGTGATCAAGAACTGTTTCCTACAGAAGTGGAGATTGATTGAAAGAGGCAGATACAGTCGATTTCAAGGAAGCTGGTTCACATCTACTGAATCTGTAGCGTTCGTTCCGTCTTCAATCCGCTCAGAAGACAGCAGTCTGGTCTTGGAGAACCCAGGCAATCTTATGTTCGCCTGTGAAAGCATTTACGTCCATTCTGGCGGGGTGGCGGGGGGCGGGGCGGGTTTGGGTGCACTAAGGTCTCACGATTTTCCTAGTGAGGACTGGAAAATGAGTTCCGCTTTAATCGACATGCACGGGAAATTAAAAATGTCTAAGGATAATACATGTGCTCATCAAAGCCCACTACCATTTCTGTTTTCTTCAGGGCGTGAAGGGAGATGGCATTCCCGTGTCTCCATTGCAGTTGGACGATGGCAGCTGCCAGTTCTGGCGGGATAAGGGGGAAGGGGTGAGCTCCAAAGCTGTTGGGCTTCCCTGGTGGCTCAGGTGGTAAAGAATCTGCCTGCCGTGTGGGAGTCCCGGATTTTTTCCTTGGTTGGGGAAGATCCCCTGGAGAAGGAAATAGCAGCCCCCTCCAGCATTCCTGCCTGGGGAATCCCACGGACAGAGAGGAGCCTGGTGGGCTCTGGTCCATGGGGTCGAGAAGAGTCGGACACGACTCATTGACTAATACTATGGCTGCTATACTCTGGGCTCTGGGAACCCCCATCTGACAGTCCCATGCATGCTCACCCCTCCTGTTAGGCTGTAAAATGCAGATGCTGGCAGATGGCCCAGCCCTGAGATGTAAGAGGTCGGCATCCGGAAATGATGACCCTGTATGCAAAAGAGACACGGATGTAAAGAACAGTCTTTTGGGATCTGTGGGAGAAGGGGAGCGTGGGATGATTTGAGAGAACAGCATTGAAACATGTATATTACCATATGTGAAATAGATAACCAGGGCAAGTTCAATGCATGAAGCAGGGCACTCAAAGCCAGTGCTCTGGGATGACCCAGAGGGATTGGGTGGGGAGGTAGGTGGGAGGGGGGTTTGGCATGGGGGACACATGTACACCCATGGCTGATTCATGTCAATGTATGGCAAAAACCACCACAATACTGTAAAGTAATTAGCCTCCAATCAAAATAAATGAAAGTGCAAGTCGCTCAGTCGTGTCCAACTCTTTGCGACCCCATGGAGTATATATAGTCCATAGCATTCTCCAGACTTGAACACTGGAGTGGGCAGCCTTTCCTTTCTCCAAGGAGTTCTTCCCAGCCCAGGGACTGAACCCAGGTCTCCTGCATTGCAGGGAGATTCTTTACCAGCTGAGCCACCGGGGAAGCCCAAGAATACTAGTGGATAGCCTATCCCTTCTCCAGGGGATCGTCCCGACCTAAGAATTGAACTGGAGTCTCCTGCATTGAAGGCAGATTCTTTACCAACTGAGCTATCAGGGAAGCCCAAAAATAATTAAAAAAAAAAAAAGAAACATCAGCGTCTTTATGTGCCTGTGCGAAGCACAACCTCGTCTCCCCGACTCCAGAACCTCAGTAACTGGTCTGACTGGTGATGCCCACTGGGCTGGATTAGTGGTCTTCTTGCCCCGGTGGTTCTCTACTGGCGATGCACTTTGCTGAGCTTCTGTGATGCGCCTTCCTTGCAGCTAGCTGAACTGCAGCCCCATTCACGTTCCAGTTGATTAACCGGTCCCTTAGAAATCTTCCCGCTGGCTGTTTCATCGCCTAGCCTCCTCCTTGGCACGCATGGGTTAATGGGAGTGACTTGGATCCTTTTTTGGCCGGTCTTGCAATTTCTCTGCAGCCCTGGAAGTCGGATCTTTTTGGCAGCTGTCCTTGGTTGACACTCCCCCTGCACCTTCAGATCCTTATGAGAAGTGACTCTGCGTGCGGAGACACCCAGCCGGTGCAGGCCTGGGCGTAGTGGAGAGCCTGGGGCCAAACCAAGCCACACAAAACCCCATCTGCCTGACCTTCAGTTGGTTGACTCTGTGTGTCTTTCTTATCCCAAGGATCTCCAAAGAGTCCTTTGCTCTCAGCAGCACACCCTCAAATCAAACAAAGATTTATGAGTAGAAAAAATAGCAGAGATGCTGCTGTTTTTGCTCATGTACCCTGAGGTGAGGTGAGGTATTAGTTGCTCAGTTGTGTCTGACTCTTTGCGACCCCACAGACTGTAGCCCACCAGGCTCCTCTGTCCATGGGACTCTCCAGGCAAGAATACTGGAGTGGGTTGCCGTTCCCTTCTCCAGGGGATCTGTCCAACCCAGGGATCGAACCTGGGTCTCCTGCATGGCAGGCCGATGCTTTACCACTGAACCACCAGGGAAGTGATATAGCTTATCCAGTGAATAGTCAGCATTGATGCTGAAGCTCCAATACTTTGGCCACCTGATGCAAAAAGCTGACTCACTGGAAAAGACTCTGATGCTGGGAAAGATTGAGGGCAGGAAGAGAAGGGGACGACAGAGGACGAGACGGTTGGACGGCATCATCGACTCAATGGACATGAGTTTGGGCAAACTCCGGGAGATGGTGAAGGGCAGGGAAGCCTGGCGTGCTGCAGTCCACGGGGTCGCAGAGTCAGACACGACTTGGCAACTGAACAACAACCTATTGGGAGTGTTCCTGCAGAATCCTCTGACCTTTCCCCTTTGCTGACTCATAGAAACACTGGGGGAGCAAGAAAGCGGCCGGGATAAGACAGAAGAAAGCCCAGCCACTCTGCAACCCTGGGAAAGAGTCAAGTTTGTTCCTGCAAGTCTCTGCTTACTTGGTTCAAAGCTTTCTCCCATGAGACCCTCCAGGCCAGGAGATCTTCAGCCAGCGGGTGGGATGGAAGGGTGAGGGGATCCCCTCCAGGAAGTGTGTGGGTTACAAAGTGTCTGTGGGGACCCCAAAGTCTTGAGGGACTTCACACGCTGAAACGCTGGCTCCCGTGATGCACGCAGTGGGTTTCGCTTCCTGCAGGCTTCCCCGAAACACTTGCCAGCTAGTCGACCGTTATCACCATGCTGCACGATTCACAAAAGCTTCTCAGAAGCTATCTGAGTAATCTTTTTATTTGCTTCCTATTTTACCCTAAATTTTTTTTTTTTTTCCTTTAGCATCTAGAACTCCTCGGGTATTTTTACAATGTTTCTGTAGTTTAAATGGAACAATTCATGTCATGAGCCAGAAAAAAAAAAAAAAATTCAGGGAAGACAAAGTTTTGCCAGATAGGATCCTTCCAGAAACAAATGGACTGCTACAAAGAGGGCCAGTTCCTCCTCCCGAGTGTCATGGAGGTAAGGGATGGTAAGGTCTGGGAGAACAGATAGAACAGGAAGACCTTGTTCTAGACACTCAGAGATGGAGGCTGATGTCCACTCTGGTCCAGTGCAAATTAATCAACCCTATCCCCCCAAACCAGTCCATCCTAAAGGAGATCAGTCCTGAGTGTTCATTGGAAGGGCTGATGTTGAAGCTGAAGCTCCAATCCTTCAGCCACCTGATTCGAAGAACTGACTCATTGGAAAAGATCCTGATGCTGGGAAAGATTGAAGGCTGGAGGAGAAGGGGACGACAGAGGATGGGATGGTTGGATGGACATGAGTTTGAGCAAACTTCAGGAGATGATGAAGGACAGGGAGGCCTGGTGTGCTGCAGTCCATGGGGTCGCAAAGAGTCGGACATGACTGAGTGACTGAACTGAACTGAATTGATCCCCCCCAAGTACAGAGAGCCCATCGTGTTTAAGAAAGACTCCATCTGGCTTCCCTGGTGGTCCAGTGGTTCAGAATCCACCTGGTCATGCCAGGGGACATCGGTTTGATTCCCGATTCGGGAAGATTCCAAGGACAAGCTACTGAGCCCATGCGCTGCAACCAGAGCGTAGCCTGACCAATGAAGACCCAATGAAGTCAATAAGAAATACAAATAATTCCCCAATCTGGCGGATTTCTAGGGGGAGGATTTCTTCAAGTGAAGAGAAGGGTGGAATCACTCAGTCGTGTCCGACACTTTGAGACTCCATGGACTGCAGCCCACCAGGCTCCTCTGTCCATGGGATTCTCCAGGCAAGAATACTGTGGGGGGTTGCATCTCCTTCTCCAGGGGATCTTCCTGAGCCAGGGATTGAACCTGGATCTCCCGTGCTGCAGCCAGTCTTCGGCAATTGCAGGCGGAATCTTTACCAACTGAGCCACTAGGGAAAGGCTTTGAAAAACTGTATATTTTCTAAGCACACTTGAAAATCAGCAAACCGGAAGCACACTTCTGCATACTCTTGAGTCAGTGGTTCTCAACTGGGGTGATTTTTGCTCCCCCCCCAAAGGATATGTGCAAGGTCTGGAGACATTGGAGCTGTTACAGCTGGGGGCAGGGGGTGGAACTGGCATCTGGTGGATGGAGAACAGGGGTCTCCACACCATCCAAGCTCTTCTCTGCACAGGGCTGCAGCAGGAAAAATACATAACCAGGGAGGGGTCTTTCAGAAGAAGCAGAGCATCAGTGGCGTTTTCTTTAGAAGTTTGTAATGTTTCCAGAACGACGTTAGGGGTTTCAGAGGAGACCCTGGCGTGTGGATTCTTCACTCCTGGAGGAAGAACCTGCCCAACACCCAACGTGCACACAGCACGACCCAGTCCCAAATGCCAACACTGCCAGAGTTGATATAAATGAAAAAAAAAAACACTTGTCAAGGAGTGCGCCTGAATTCCACCCCCCACCCCCGCCGCCCCCCGCAGCAGTAATCTAGCATTATTTCTTCCCTGGGAGAAGGCTCCATGACTCAGCATTCAAAATATTAACTGACAGGAAAATGCCTCCCCAAAGAAAAACTCGGGAGTACTCCAAGTGCTTCCAAGGGGAGCAAAGGAAAGAAATGTAGTGGTGCACCGGGAAGCAACAGAGGTAAGAAAAGGGCTGGGTGGTTTTGGAGCTCCAGCCTCGGAGCTCCAATGCCCTAAATGTCTACACAGTAAAAAAATTTTTTTTGACTGCACTGCATGGCTTCCCGGATTTCCGTTCCCCAACGAGGGACTGAATCTGGCCCCCTGACTCCGATAGCTTGAAATCCAAACCACTAGGGCACCTGGAAACTTTCCTTTTAAAAACAGTTTCCCCTGGCCCCCTCTCCTTTGGATCTCTAAAGAAAGTGAAAGTCACTCAGTCATATCCTACTCTTCGTGCCCCCTTGGACTACACAGTCCAGGGAGATTTTCAGGCCAGAGTGCTGGAGTGGGTAGCCTTTCCCTTCTCCAGGGGATCTTCCCGACCCAGGGATCAATCCCAGATCTCCCGAATTTCAGGTGGATTCTTCACCCGCTGAGCCACCAGGGAAGCCCTCCAAGTAACTTTAAAAAAATTCCGATGGGTGGACCATATCCCAGACCTAAGGAACCCAAATCCCTGGGTGTGGCTTTCTGGCCGTAGTGTTTTTTTTTTTTTTGGTAATTAATTTATTTTTTATTGGAGGCAAATTATTTTACAATATTATATTGGTTGGTTTTGCCATACATTGACATGAATTCGCCCCGGGTTTACATAAGTTCCCCCTCCTGAACCCCCCTCCCACCTCCCTCCTCCCTTTATCCTCCCTCTGGGTCATCCCTGCATGCCAGCCCCGAGCATCCTATAACATGCATTGACCCTGAACTAGTGATTCGTTTCACATATGACAACATACGTGTTTCAGTGCCATTCTCCCAAATCATCCCACCCTCACCCTCTCCCACAGAGTCCCAAAGACTGTTTTTGAAGAGCAGGGAAAGTGTGATTTCAGAGCAGGGGGTGAGTGGAGGCCCACGAGGTGCCACACGGATGGTTCCTGGGTTCTCAAATGAGAAGAAAGGAGAGCCAGGGCAGGGCTGGTGAGGAGGAGCTTTGCAAAGGAGTAGAAGGCTGGGGCTTCTTTAGCAGCTCAGACAGTAGAGCATCTGCCTGCAATGCAGGAGACCCGGGTTTGATCCCTGGGTTGGGGAGATCCCCTGGAGAAGGAAATAGCAACCCATTCCATTATTCTTGGCTGGAAAATCCATGGACGGAGGAGTCTGTTTTGCTGCAGTCCATGGGGTCGCAATGAGTTGGACACAACTGAGTCTTTTACTTCACTTTGCACATCATAAAATTCACCCACTGTAAAATGTACAATTCAGTGCTATTTCTCAGTACATTTTGATGTTTCTTTTATTTTAAATTTATTTATTTGTTTTTTATTTTTGGCTGTTCTGGGGTCTTTGTTGGTATGTACAGGCTTTCTCTAGTCGTGGCGATTTCTCTGGATGAGGTGATTTCTCTAGTTGGGCTACTGTCTAGTTGCTCAGGATTCTCTCGGCAGTGGTCTCTTCTTCTTCTGCATTAGAGCAGAATGCAGGCTCTAAGGCGTACGGTCTTCAGTAGCTGTGGTACATGGGCGTTGCTGTCCCTTGGCACACGAGAGCTTCCCGGACCAGGGATCAAACCTGTGTCCCCTGCTCTGGCGCTTGGATTCTTCACCACTGGGGCACCAGGGAAGTGCATTCAGTGTATTTCTTTCTTTCTGTTTATTTGGCTGTGCTGAGTCTTCACTGCAGGGATGAAACCCATCCCCCTGTGTTGAGAGCACGGAGGAACTTAGCCACTGGACCACCCGGGAAGTCCCAATTTCAGTGTATTTTGAGTTGTGCAACCATAACTCCACATCTAGTTTCAGACATTTTTCATCACCCCCAGCAGAGCTGACAATCACCATTCGGCTATCTCCTGTCTCTGTAGGTTAATCCATCCTGGGCATTTCACAGAAACGGCCTCAAACGACAGTCAGCCTTTGGTGTCCCAGCGCAGCATGGCTGGATGGCATCACCAACTCAATGGACATGAGTTTGAGCAAACTCCGGGAGTTGGTGATGGACAGGGAGGCCTGGCGTGCTGCAGCCCAAGGGGTCCCAAAGAGTCGGACACAACTGAGCGACCGAGCTGAACTGATAACGTATCCGAGTTGCTGGCCTTGCAAACCCACCAGTACCTCTCTTTCTGGCTGACTCAGATTCTGCTGTGTGGACAGATCGCATTCTGTTTAACCAACATCTGCTGATGCACATCCGGGGTGCTTCCAGTTTTTGACTTCTGTGAACAATGCTGCTATGAAAATTCATGGAGGAGTTCGTGCGGACGTGTGTCTTCTTTTCTCTGGGCGTTCAGCTACGCTCGGTCATGCTGTAACATCGACGCTGTTGACGCAAAAGAGCAGAAAACTCACTACGTGAGGGTTCTGCGGAGACACAAGTACGGCGCTGGCATGAGTTCTCCCCTGCAGAGCAGAAGCTGAGGGCTGGTGCTCTGTGAAATGAAAAGCTCCGTTTCTTTATTTCATCTCTTCTTTTTACAGCCCATGTCGAAGTGTGCCAAAAGGCAACTCAGGGAAACGATTTGCTGATGAAGTCTGTGTGACGGGCACCAAACAGGGATTCATTCCAGTTCATCATCCTGATGTTTGGAGAAAGCAATGGCAACCCACTTCTTGCCTTCTTGCCTGGAGAATCCCATGGACAGAGGGGCCTGGTGGGCTACAGTCCATGGGGTCACAAAGAGTTGGACTCGACTAAGCAACGAAGCACACTGTGATGTTTGTCATTAACCGGGGACACACAGATACACACACACACACACGTCTTTTTGTTGTGGAGCCTCCCTCTCCTACCGCATAATTTGGGGCATTCAAAGTCATTCAGTTTACAGGGAAGCAGTCATTTGCACCATGCCCCTAAAATGTGCACCTGTCTATGAACGCCAAACGTGCGTATCCAACAGAATACAACAGAGGGAGAATTTTTGCTCCTCACCATGAAGACTTCAGCTCTGCCCGACGTCCCAGGGAATACGGCTGGCGGTGCTTTGGGACTTTGGCATCCTGGATCCTGCCAAGACCAGGGTATTCAGGTATCTCTGGTTCTCTCCTCTCATCTGGGGTGTCCTTGCTACCTCCCTTCAGGCCAACCTCTTCTCTCATCTGAGGTCTCCAAGGACAGGAAGCTGCTCTTGGCTCGAAAGGGTGGCCCAACTCTCTTTCTACCTTTAACACTGAATGAGCTGGCTGGTTAACTTGCGGAGTCATGTCTGACTCCCGAGATCCCGTGACTGGAGGCCGCCAGGCTCCTCTGTCCGTGGGATTTCCCAGAGAAGAATGCTGGAGTGGGCTGCCACGGCCTTCTTCAGGGTATCTCCCTCGTTTGTTAGGGGAAGCGTACTGACGGAAACTGCCCACCTTCGCCAGGCAACATAGCAACCATTTGTGCCAGCTTTTACAACACAAGAGGGGTTCGTTGGTGGCTCAGCTGGTAAAGATGCCGCTTGCAATGTGGGAGACCCGGGTTCGATCCCTGGGTTTGGAAGATCCCCTGGAGAAGGGATAGGCTACCCACTGCAGTATTCTTGGGCTTCCCTGGTGGCTCAGCTGGTAAAGAATCTGCCTGCAATTTGAAAAACCTGGGTTCGGTCCCTGGGTTGGGAATAGTCCCTGGAGAAGGGAAGGGCTACCCACTCCAGTATTCTGGCCTGGAGCATTCCATGGACTAAATAGTCCATGGGGTTGCAAAGAGTCAGATGTGACTGAGTGACTTGCACTTTCACTTTGCGACAGAAGGTCCCAGTAAGGAACCCGGAACTAATAAGCCATCACCAAGCAGAAGAGTTAGGGAAAATTCAGAAGGAGACACCACATGTCAGACCACCCCCCTGGATCGTTCTTGCTGGCGTCCACCTTGGCTGAGCAATGTGTACGCCACCAGAAAGGACCCTGCGCCCAGACACAAAACCCAGAAATGAATCCCATCACCATGAAACCCAAGACTTTGAGCCACATGGCAAAGCAGTCCTGCTGGGTTCCCTCCCCTGGTTGCTCTCTGCCCGGGTGCCCCTTTAAAATCTCTGACTTTGTCAGTTCATGTATCTCCTCAGAGAATTCATTTCCGAGGGTTAGAGCCGACTTTCACGGGTCCTGGAAGGGGTCCCCCTTTCTGCAACAGATCCAGGAATTGAACCCAGGTCTCCTGCACTGCAGGTTGATTCTTTACACCGGAGAGCTTCAAACAGGAACCCCACAAACCCAAGGCAAGCAATCTACACAGTTGTCCATGGCAGGGGGAAACTGTATCCAATTTTTTTTTTTTTTTGGCACTAAAAATGTTACTTGTATAACTATACAAGGGGGTAATTTAGAATATTATGTTTCTTTCAGTTCAGTTCAGTTGCTCAGTCGTGTCTGACTCTTTGTGACCCCATGAATCACAGCACACCAGGCCTCCCTGTCTGTTACCAACTCCCGGAGTTCACTCAAATTCATGTCCATCGAGTCGGTGATGCCATCCAGCCATCTCATTCTCTGTTGTCCCCTTCTTCTCCCTCCCCCAACCTTTCCCAGCATCAGAGTCTTTTCCAGTGAGTCAACTCGTCGCATGAGGTGGCCAAAGTATTGCAGTTTCAGCTTTAGCATCAGTCCTTCCAATGAACACCCAGGACTGATCTCCTCTAGAATGGACTGGTTGGATCTCCTTGCAGTCCAAGGGAGTCTCAAGAGTCTTCTCCAGCACCACAGTTCAAAAGCATCAATTCTTCGGCGATCAGCTTTCTTCACAGTCCAACTCTCACATCCATACATGACCACTGGAAAAACCACAAAAAGAATGTTCTGCCCTGCCGGAATGGTTAGTACAGTTCTGGCATTTAAAACTGGGGAGGGTGGAATGTTAAAAAGTATGCCTTTGAAAAATATTTAGTGACCTAGAAAAATATTTTTAAGGCTAGGTAATAAAATCAGGATGCCAAGCTATTTAGACAGTGCGCGACCCCATTTTATTATTCCTCTCCCCTTTACCCTCATATCCCATGTTTGGATGGAAATTTATTATCATTTTCCTGCAGAGAAAAACGACAGGCATGTCATGCATGCAAACATTAATGCCAGCTTCTTCCGGGAATCTATTTTCTTGGATGGAAAGTTGGCTTTGCTTCAACTTATATTAGGAAGAATCTGATTGCCGAAGAATTGATGCTTTTGAACTGTGGTGTCGCGGAAGACTCTTGAGGGTCCCTTGGACTGCAAGGAGATCCAACCAGTCCATCCTAAAGGAGATCAGTCCTGGGTGTTCATTGGAAGGACTGATGCTAAAGCTGAAACTGCAATACTTTGGCCACCTCATGCGACGAGCTGATTCACTGGAAAATACTCTGATTCTGGGAGGGATTGGGGGCAGGAGGAGAAGGGGACAACAGAGAATGAGATGGCTGGATGGCATCACCGACTCGAAGGACATGAGTCTGAGTGAACTCCGGGAGTTGGTGATGGACAGGGAGGCCTGGCGTGCTGTGATTCATGGGGTCGCAAAGAGTCGGACACGACTGAGCGACTGAACTGAACTGAAAGATTGTTTAACAGCTTTGCTGTAAGGTCACAGCAAAGGGACACAGCCTTCAACGGGTGGCTTGAGAATGCACCCAAGTGTCTGTGATAACTTTGGGAAATCTGGGGGTTTAATGGCAGTGCTGGGCAGTAGGGAGCGGTTCTCAAACTGTGTGGCCGGGAACCCTCACCCCTTTTACGTTGAGCAGAAATTCACAGTCTCCTGTGTCCACCAACAGGACGGGCAGCCCGAGACTGTGGGCCCCACTTTTTCTTCATTAGAGCCCCCATCTCTGTCTCCTAGGGCTCCCCCTTTACCTCTGGCCCCCCAATCCATCTCCCCGTCCTCCCGCCTGCCCAACACCCCCACCCCCTGCGGCCCCTTTCCTTTTTGTCTGCAGCCTCCAGCCCCTGCCCCGCCCGGAGAGAGCTCTAGGATCGCCCAGAAGGAAACTGAGAGCCGGAGCAGTGTGCTGGGAGCCTAGGATTTAGAAAGAGCAGGTCCAGGCGGAGATGCAACCAGTACATCCTAAAGGAGATCCGTCCCGAGTGTTCATTGGAAGGACTGATGCTGAAACTCCAATCCTTTGGCCAACTGATGCGAAGAGCTGACTCATCAGAAAAGACCCTGATGCTGCGAAAGATTGAGGGCAGGAGGAGGAGGGGGCGACAGAGGATGAGATGGCTGGATGGCATCACCCACTCGATGGACGTGGGTTTGGGTGGACTCTGGGGGTTGGTGATGCACAGGGAGGCCTGGCGCGCTGCATGCAGTCCATGAGGTCGGACACGACTGAGCGGCTGAACTGAACTGAGCTGAGCTGGACTGACCCGGGCCCGCAGGCGTGGGGGCAGGGGCCGCGAGTGCGCGGCTCTTCGAAGGTCGGCGGTAATTCTTTCCCGGCGGCGGCGCTGGGCGCTGACCTCCCGACAAAGAACCGGTCAGGCCGCCGCCCCCAGGGGCCGGGGCCGCAGACCGGGGGAGGGGAGGGGAAGCGATCGGAGGGGGGAGGGGGAGGGAAGGGGGAGGGGATCGGAGTGGGAAGGGGAAGGGGGAGGGGAGGGGGAAGGAAGTTAAGGAGAGACGCTGTATGAAAGGCCAGGGACCAGAAGAAACCCAGTTGCAAGACTCATTAGGATGCAATTGACAATTAAAAAAATAACAAAACCCCCAAAAAACAAAACCCAGACTGTATAAATTTACAGTTTCCTTTTCAGCTGAAGCAGACAATGTTCAAACACATATAGCTTTTCTGTTTCGGAATGCAAATTAAAACATAGCCGAGCTCTTGGAAGGCTTAATTAAGGGCTTCAGAAAATAAGGGATTTTAAAACATGCATGTTTGAGGAAGGCAGATTTTAGTCTAGGAGAAATGTGGCTTTTTTTTTTTTGAAACTTAAAAAGAAAATTGCTTAATAATAAAACGGCCCAAGCCTTCCTTGAACATAACAGGAAGTCTGCTTTGAAAAAAAAAAACCACACTTTTTTTTTTTTTTCAAGCAACCACTTGTCCGCAGACTGAGAGGGGGTGGGTTTGTGGTGGAGGCTGGGCACCCTGAGCCCCGGGGAGCTGAACCGCCTGCAGGGTCAGTACATAGGGACCCTCCAAGCTGGCTCAACCCTCAGCGGTAACACTCCTGAGCCCTTCCCCCTCTGGTTCAGAAAGGACTTTCCTAAATAGCTGCCTGGATCAGCGGGCCCTTCACTTCCCTACTCCTTTCCTTCAGCCACAAAGCAAAACGACGAAACCACCCAAACCAGAAAAGCAGTCCCCCACCCACCCCAAACGCAACCCAACCCACCCCCAACTTTGCATCAGCTGTTGCTCACATTCTGTGAATTTTAGTGAGCTATTTTCTGCGCTCTCCTTTCCCTTGAGAGATATTTAAGGCCTTTAAATGCCATTCTATGCACACATAACTTAAAAAGGTTTGGCACAGGAGCAACCCTGGTATAGTTCACAATCTGTTACCATTGCAGTGAAGCCAGATTCAGTTTTTTTTAAAAAAAAGCTTGGCTGGCTTCTCCAGGCCAGGTTATGCAACTGTCTTAAAATCCTTAACACAGTCTAGGGACTTGTCTGTGAGATGCAGGCGCCCGAGCCAACAGGGAGAAGATGGGATTTGGTTGCCTTGTGTAATTAATTTTTTTTGGGGGGGTTGGGTGGGTGGTTGGGCGGGGGAGAGGGCTTGCATATGTTTGGGTTTAGTAAGCTATACTCTTTCAGTCGAAGGATTGAGAAATCTCTGGCATTGTAACTGACTGGGCTTTGCAAATTGGGAACAAGAAGAAGATAAAAAAGGCGTCCTTAGGAACTTGACGGTTTCTGTAGGGGCTTCTTCCCAGGTGGCGCTAGTGGTAAAGAATCTGCCTGCCAGCGCAGGAGATACAAGAGACGTGGGTTCAGTCCCTGGGTGGGGAAGATTCCCTAGAGAAGGGCATGGAAACCTGCTCCAGAATTCTCACCTGGAGAATCCCATGGACAGAGGAGCTGGGGGGGCTACAGTCCATGGGGTCGCCCAGAGTCGGACACGACTGAAGTGACTTAGCACACACTCAGCTGTTGGGTTAGGGCTCACCCCAGTAACCTCTGATGCTCGTGACCCTGACGCTGGGAAAGACTGAAGGCGGGAGGAGAAGGGGACGGTTGGATGGTACTACAAACGCGATGGATGTGAGTTTGAGCAAGCTCCGGGAGTTGGTGATGGACAGGGAGGCCTGGCGTGCTGCAGTCCACCAGGCTCCTACATCCGTGGGATTCTCCAGGAGAATACTGGAATGGGTTGCCATTTCTTTCTCCAGGGGCTCTTCCCAACCCAGGGATTGAACCTGGGTCTCCAGCATTGCAGGCAGATTCTTTACCTTCTGAGCCACCTGGGAAGCTCCACTTTAACTTAGTCACTTCTTTAAAGACCCCTTTCAATGTGCACTCACTTTACGGGCTACTGGGCGTGAGGATTTCAAGGTATGAATTTTGAGGGGGTGGACAGGTCACAGCTGAGCTCCTAACAGGACCAAGGGCGGGTGAACTACAGGAAGATGGGCAGAGGGTGGAGAAGGACTCCTGTTCGTCCTCCTAGCCGCACGCCCCCCAACCCCGGGCCTGGGGGAGCCCTGCGCCTTCTAAGCACCTGGGCTGTGTGCCCTGGAGGGAGCAGTGGGTGGCTGAGGGGCCATGGATGCTGGATGGTGCAGGGGGGTCGGTAACTCCACGTGACAGCTACCTTGTGTATCCTCTTTCCTGGGAGAGGACAGATTTTTTTTTTAAAAGAGATTCCTTTTCTATTCCATCTTCAACACAGCCTCCATGTCACCGGGAAACGCTGCTCGGAACGAATGACCCCTGAGTAATCTCTATTTTTGGCACGAGATGTATCTTATGACCGCTTGGGTCCCCAGAGTTTGCTAGAGGGCTGGACTTCTGTGGTGGCTCAGATGGTAAAGCATCTGCCTGCAATGCGGGAGACCCGAGTTCAATCCCTGGGTTGAGAAGATCCCCCTGGAGAAGGAAATGGCAACCCCACTCCAGTATTCTTGCCTGGAACATCCCATGGAAGGAGGAGGCCTGGCAGGCTACAGTACATGGGGTCTCAAAAAGAGTCGGACACAACTGAGCGACTATACTTTCTGGGCAGCCTCGGAGGGAGCCTAAGGTTTATCTGTGGAATAATCATGTGGGTTTTCAAGATGCGATTTTAATCGTTGTTGATTGTGTATGACAGAAACCACAGAGTCTTTTGTTGTACAATGATCAGTGGTAATTATTGAAAAGAGAGCGTTTTCTCATTCTTGGTTGCTTTCGCTGGAAAGAAGTATGGCGGCTGTGAATGCTGTGACGTTGCCTGTTTCCTCAAGCCGTTCTCGGGAAGGAAATGTCCTGAGCCTACAGTGTGGTGGAGCGTCTGTTTCAGTTGCTTCTGCTGTTGTTCAGGCGCTCAGCCGTGTCCGACTCTTTGCGACCCCATGGACTGCAGCGCGCCAGGCCTCCCTGTCCGTCACCAACTCCCGTGGCTCACTCAAACTCATGTCCATCAAGTCGATGATGCCATCCAACCATCTCATCCTCCGTCGCCCCCTTCTCCTCCTGCCTTCAGTCTTCCCCAGCATCAGGGTTTTCAACGGTGAGTCAGCTCTTCGCATCAGGTGGCCAAAGTATTGGAATTTCAGATTCAGCCATCAGTCCTTCCAGTGAATATGCAGGGTTGATTTCCTTTAGGATGGGCTGGTTGGATCTCCTTGCTCTGCAAGGGACTCTCAAGAGTCCTCTCTAGCACCACAGTTCAAAAGCATCTGTTTCAGAGGACCTTATTAAGGTTGATTCCAGCGCAGGGGTGGCTGGAATGAATTGGTGATCTTGTGATGGTGGTGGTCATTTAGTCGCTGGGTCCTGTCCAGCTCTTTGCGACCCCATGGACTGTAGCCCCGCCAGGCTTCTCTGTCCATGGGATTCTCCAGGCAGGAACGCTGGAGTGGGTTGCCATTTCCTCCTCCAGGGAAATCTTCCTGCCCAGGCACCATCGAACCAGGGTCTCCCACATTGCTGGCAGATTCTGAACCACCAGGGAAGCCCTTCTGGAGCTCGAGATGCTTTTAAATACATGCATCAGCCTTGCAGTTCAGCCTTGGCAGGGCAGCCGGAAGCAGAGAGGACTCAGTGAGTCACAAGAATCCATCTGGGGGGACATTCTCACTGGTGATTATCTTGGAATGGTCAGCCACTGGCACGGTCACTGGTAGACAGCCTGTCTTCTGCTACGTGGGGTGGGGGTTGGCCGATCCATGCTTTCCTGGAGACCGTCCGGGCAATTGGTGATCCCCCTTTGTGCAGTTTTCAGCAGCGTGGGGAGTTCTGTCGTCCCCCGAGGCCCTGGGGCAGAAGTTGCTGGTCACTGGGCAAGGCTGTGGGGAAGCTGGGACTATCCGGTGGCCTTGGCAGTCCTGCCAAGCAGAGCACTTCTAATCAGCTGCACCATGTGAGCAGTCATCGGCTGTCGGCAAGTGGCCAGCGATTACGTATCTGGGCTGACGCCGAGCTGTGACCCAAAGTTCCATTAGGTAATTAACAGCAGGCCAAAGGTTGGGGGGAAATGGCCTCACTCACTCACTCACTCACTTGTTCAGTCCCGCCAGGCTCCTCCGTCCGTGGACAAGAACATGGGAGTGGGTTCCCATCTACTGCTCAAGGAGATCTTCCCCACCCAGGGATCAAACCCGCGTCTCCGGCATCTCCTGCATTGTCGGGGCATATTCTTTACCAGGAGCACCATCTGGGATGCCCCTTCAGTCCCTTTGATTGTTGTTTAGTTGCTAAGCTGTATCTGACCCTTTAGTAACCCACCAGTCGGTGGGATTTTCCAGGCAGGAATCCTGGTCTGGGTTGCCATTTCCTTCTTTGCTTCCTGCTCAACCCTTGGGTCTTTTCTGGTGTATTTTGTTTTTATTTTATTTCCCTTTGCTCTTTCTTTGGAGCGGGCAGGAAAGGAAGTGAAGTCTTTGAAGCACAGGGATAGGAAATGAGAGGAAAAGCCTGCGATGTGATAGCACCAGAGAAAGGTGGAAATGTTTGCAGAGGACACAGGTGGGTTCGCTGTGCTCCTGTGTCCACTCCGCATCTCGGGGTTAAAAGGAGTCAAGTTTTCTTTCAGGAACATCCGACAGTCCCTCTCAAATCCTGTGCTATATGGAAACCAGGCCTGGCCACACAACATTTCAAATTCCTCGGCTACAGCAACGGGTCAGGTAAGAGTCTGTGACTCTTGATCTAGAGACAGCTGGAGGTGGGCTTTTGCCCGAATTTCTAACCCCCCCACCCCGCTAAAAAAAAAAGTGTAAATCCATCTTTATCAGCACTTGACGCTGAAGACGGCACTGAGCCACTGAAAAACATGGAGTCTAGGAGTGGGGACAGAAATACAGAGTATTTCAGCACCTGGACCTTGCCAAGCCTGAAGGCCACACATGAACTATGCACTTCCCTTTTTATTAAGCACAATTGGATGTGTGTTGCTAAGGCTTGCCATTGGGGAAAAATATATCCTGGTTTATTAGAATACTAACCTCTTTTTTTTTTTTTTTGTAGAGAATTACAGTGATACTGGGGTTCCCTGGTGGCTCAGCTGGTAAAGAATCCCCCTGCAAGGCAGGAGACCTGGGTTTGATCCTTGGGTTGGGAAGATCCCCTGGAGAAGGGAAAGGCTCCCCACTCCAGTATTCTTGGGCTTCCCTGGTGGCTCAGTTGATAAAGAATCCGCCTGCAATGCGAGAGACCTGGGTTTGATCTCTAGGTTGGGAAGATACCCTGGAGAAGGGAAACCCTACCCAGTCCAGGATCCTGGCTTGCAGAATCCCATGGACTGTATAGTCCATGGGGTCGCAAAGAGTCGGAGACGACTGAGCGACGTTCACTTTGCACTTTAAAATGATCCTGAATGCTATTCAGACTCACAGAGTCCCTCCTTTTTTTTTCTTTCATTACGATGTATCATCTTCGAACATTTAAATGCCTTTGAGGTACGTATATTTTACTGAATAACAAAAATAGGTACAATTAGGGAATTCCTTGGCCATCTAGTGGTTAGGACTCTGCGGTTTCCCTGCTGAGGACACAGGTTCAATCCCTGGTCGGGGAAACTGAGATCCCACAAGCCCTGTAACCCACTCCCCCCCACCAAAAACAAAAGCAAGAATTCATGAAGGAGAACACTGTTAGCACCACCCCTGTTTCCCCACCAGATGTTACCACTCTTTTGACTAGGGGGACCATCATGTCTGCAGTTTTATTCTGTCTGCAACCCTGATACAGGATTCATTCTGCATTCACAGTATCATACTGCTTGTAGCTTGCAGATCCTGCATGTATCACTCAAAGTTCAGCTGAACGTTGCTCTCTGCCTAGCTATATATAGCTCATTCACTCAACTGCGGTCAGAGCCTTCAGCAGATGACAGTGACACAATGTATCCATCAGGGAATATATATATTTTTTGGTACCTGATGTTTATAGTAGAGAATTTATTGAAGTCGATCAGTCCAACAGAGCTCCTGTTGGAAACACTCTGCAATGGGACGTACCGCTCTTGGTGGAAGCCGTCTGCGGTACTTGGTCCCCATCCAAGCTGGCGATGGCTGTTGTCAGACGAATTGCACAACCGGGTGAATTCAGGTTACCCCAGATCACGGTCTTCCACCCCGAGCTGGGCCCTCCCGAGAGCAGGCGATGCTGTGAGCCCCTGTGTGCTTTCCTGGTCCGACCCTCAGCCCCCACTGCTGGCCCCCAGGCTCTGCTGAACTCACCCTCAAGCGGATGACGGTGTCAGCAGGTAGAAAGCCACTCGTTTCTTACCTCGGCCAAGTTGACGTTCACTTTCATCCACTTACATCAGACCCACCATCTCTGGGTCCAGTTGCCCTTCCTTCTCCGGTGACACCTCCCCGCTGTGCCCTCTCTCCTACTGGGTAGCTCCATCCTTGGCTCCCACTCCTCACCCTGAGGCTGACGATGTCTGTGAAAGGATGTTGTCTTGATAACCTCACCTTCAGCGTCCTTGCCCCACTTGTGGGTCTTTTCAGTGCTCATCTGGATTATTGTTAAAAAGCGAGAGGCATCACTTTGCCGACAAAGGTCCGTACAGTCAAAGCTAGGGTTTTTCCATCAAGTATGGATGTGAGAGTTGGACCATAAAGAAGACTGATTGCCGAAGAATTGATGCTTTCGAACTCTGGTGCTGGAGAAGACTCTTGAGAGTCCCTTGGACTGCAAGGAGATCCAACCAGTCCATCCTAAAGGAAATCAGTCCTGGGTGTTCGTTGGAAGGACTGATGCTGAAGCTGAAGCTCCAATACTTTCCCCACCTGATGCGAAGAACTGACTTATTTGAAAAGACCCTGATGCTGGGAAGGATTGAAGGCAAGAGGAGAAGGGGACAACAGAGGATGAGATGGCTGGATGGCATCACTGACTTGATGCACATGAGTTTTAGCAAGCTCCGGGAGTTGGTAATGGACAGGGAAGCTTGCGTGCTGCAGTCGGTGGGGTCTTAAAGAGTCGGACATGACTGAGCGACTGAACTGAACTGAAAGAGTTGGATGCGGCTGAGCAACTAATGCTTTCACTTTATTTGTTTTTTTTAATAGTTCTTTTTTTTTAATTTTTATTTTTATTGGAGGCTAACAGAGTCCCTTGTACCGCAAGGAGATCCAACCAGTCCATTCTAAGGGAGATCGATCCTGGGTGTTCATTGGAAGGACTGATGCTAAAGCTGAAACTGCAATACTTTGTCCATCTCATGCGACGAGTTGACTCACTGGAAAAGACTCTGATGCTGGGAAAGGTTGGGGGCGGGAGGAGAAGGGGACGACCGAGAATGAGATGGCTGGATAGCATCACCGACTCTGTGGACATGAGTTTGAGTGAACTCCGGGAGTTGGTGATGGATAGGGAGGCCTGGCGTGCTGTGATTCATGGGGTCGCGGAGAGTCAGACACGACTGAGCGACTGAACTGAACTGAACTGAATTATTTTACAATATTATATTGGTTGGTTTTGCCATACATTGACATGAATCCGGGTGTACATGATTTCCCCCTCCAGAACCCCCCTCCCACCTCCCTCCTCCCCTTATCCTGCCTCTGGGTCATCCCCGCATACCAGCCCCGAGCATCCTGTACTATGCATCGACCCTGAACTGGCGATTCATTTCACATATGATAATATACATGTTTCAATGTACCCTGCTACATGCGTCCTCGCTGAAAATCATTCAGTGGTACCCCGAGTCTGTTCTGGGTATGACCTACGCCCCTCGGCCCGAACCACCTTCCCCAGGCTCTGCAGTCCTACCTGCTCTCCTGATGACCCACGTTCCTGCCCTTTCTGAGTCCTTCCCCCCACCCCTGCCCCCACGCCTTCCTAAGTCTCCCTTCTGTAACTCCCTCCTTCCTGTGAACTCCCTCCCATCTCTCCAGATCCACAGAGTGCCACGTGCAGACCCACAGCTAACAGAGCACACAGCTGAAAGCCATCCCCAAAGACAACCGTCCGCACGGCTGACGGGAAGCGTGTGAAATTTTATATGGAATGTTTAAAGTCAAAAGACACCTACACGTAAGCTATTGTTAGTGACTAAACAACCGCAGTAGGGAAAAAACAAAACAAAAAATCTTCATGAAAGAGTTTGATGCCTTGTGAAAATGACAACTGTAATTTCCCATTACACACAGAGACGATTGACACCCATCAACAGAGAAGGGGAAATTCGAGGGTGGCTGTGGAATTCGAAGATGGAACTGGTTTTTATGGTAATATCGACATAAAATTCTGGTTGCCTGTACCGCGGGGCAAAATAACTGGACCGTGATGTGAATGGTCTAGCTGATCCTGGATTTTCAGAGCATATTTAAATCACAGCCCCGTTCACATGTAGGACGGAATGGCCAGTTGGACCAAAAAAAAAAAAAAAAAATATATATATATATACTTAGTACGGGGAACAATTTCAGGTCATGGAGGAAAAGCACATTTGGCATCTGGTAGGAATGTAGGAAATGGCAGCCCACTCCAGTGTTCTTGTCTGGAGAATCCCAGGGACGGGGGAGCCTGGTGGGTTGCCGTCTATGGGGTCACACAGAGTCGGACACGACTGAAGTGACTTAGCAGCAGCAGGAATGTAGGAACAGGACTCGCCGTCAAAACTGTGTAATGGATAACATTTTATGGCCATTTGGTTTTATTCCATTTTTGTATCTCTATTTTGAAAAATTTTTTTTTATCGTAGTAAAATATACAGAACCGCAAATTTACCATTTTCACCATCTTTAACAGTTCAGTTCAGAGGCACTAAGTACTTTAGCAGTGATTTTATTTCACCTCCGTGAGGAATTCAGGAATGGATATGGCATAACTTAAAACTGCCTTGAAACTGCAGACACTTGGCAGTCTACTATTTTTTTTTTTTAAACCTATGAGAGAAAGAAGTTTTTATGTCCAATCACACATTTGAGAATTTGATGGACTATTTTCTTGATGTCCTCCTGGTAGAGAGAAGAAAAAAAAAAGCTAGTTTTTAAATCTAAGGACAAGGTGCAGGCTGTGTTTTTTTTTTTTTTTTCCAGGGCATTTTTGTGCTTCCTATTTTGGAGTGAACTTTCTGCCTGGTTGGATAAAAGGATCTCAAGATAAAGTGGGCAAGACGTCAGGAAAATAAGACTGAATTGTGGTACCCATCCAGATGGAGAGCCTGTGAGAACTTGATGAGTGTCTGTGGAATTCTGGACACCTTTCAAGTCCGCCTGGTGCCTTCACTTGTAACTGCGGCTAAGGAGTCGAAATAGCAAGTGGAACCCTAAGCACCCCAGATGGGGTGGAGTTATTTCAGTCTTCTCCTGGATTCTGATGTTCATTTGGACCCAGTAACGTGCACGCAATTAAAAAAAAAAAGAGTTTGTTCCAATGGAAAGATAGCCCTCGTTCTGCACAGAAACATCCTTTTTGAGTGATCGTTAAATAACGGAGCGCTGAAGTGCTTTGAATCTTGAGCTCAGCAAGTAAATTAATTTGAAAAAGAATAGCACAAAGGTTCTCTGTTCCTTCTGTGAGAAAGTTTCTCTCGGACGATTTTTCATGATGAGCAAAAAGAAAAAAAGATTGCGTTAATTGTGGCCGTCCCTAGATCATTTTCTCCTTCACTTTTGGGCTTTATTCCTCCTCCTGGTTCGAAGTGTTGTAGACAGCTTTGAGCATGCTGCCGTTGCTGAGTTGATTCATCCTTCTGTCGAATCCCCCTACCACCGAACCGAAAGGTCCTCTCGCTCAGCGCCACACAATTCAACGTTCATCCCGGGCTTTGAACTGCCTCGCGATGAGAGAACACTTGGAAATTTTCTGACTAGAGGAAACAGAACACTGGACTTGGTTTCTGCAACTTGGACTTTTTTATGTGAATTTCCAGACAGCTCTCAAGTTCTAAAAACGACTCGGGTCATCTCACGACGCGTTCCCTCATCGTGAACCCTTCAATGCTTCCGAGAAGGGCTCTCTTTGCCCAGAAGCCACAAGGAGATCGTTGCCGAGTCTTTCTCCCCAAACAGGAGTAAGAAAAGTTACTTGTAGTCCACCTTTATCTTGGCTCTTTATTTGTGCGGACTCTATTCTTTAAAAACAATACAAAACAAAACCCTTCTTTATTTGACTGCAAAACTGGTTGCAGCACCAGGTGGGATCTTTAATTGCGGCAGGAGAATTCTTAGCTGCAGCACGTGGTATCTAGTTCCCTGACCAGGGATCAAACTCTGGTCCACAGCATTAAGAGTATGAAGTCTTAGTCACTGGACCACTAGGGAAGTCCCCGTTTCTAGTGCCTTGGTGGGAAAACACACACTTTTTAAAAAAAAAACCACAAAGTCTTCTTAAAAGGAAGATTGCTTCTGCGTTTCAACATGGCCACTCCCTGGTTGGTGATGTCACAGCTGACCCTTGCTGAAGGGCTGCAGCCTGACCTCTGGTGCAGGCTCATGAAAGTAGCTTTAACTGATTTCCCGGGCCAGTGAGTGTGTGCATACCAGCCATTTGCAGAATCAATGTAAAATAATGAGTTCAGGCAGCCAAGTGGAGTGGAAAGCGTCCTACAGAGCACCCGCCTTTTGCTGCCTGCCACTTGCATTTTTTACTAAACAGAATTCAGGTGTGGGTAAAGTCCAGGACACCCAGTTACTTTTGAATTTTGGACGCACAGCGAATGATGTTTTAATATTACGTCCATCCCAAAGAGGGCTTCCCTGGTGCTCAGACGGTAGAGAATCCACCTGCAATGCAGGAGACCTGGGTTGGATCCCTGGGTTGGGAAGATCCCAGGGCCTGGCAATCCACTCCAGTATTCCTGCCTGGAAAATCCCAGCTGAAAACTCACTCTTTTATCTCCTTTCTGCCTCTCACTTATCACACCTTTTAGACCTACAGGCCCCAGTGTGGTAGACGCTCGGCACAAGTGACTAGCAAGCTACTCAGCTGAGGCTCATCTCGGTGGTTACGTGAGTTTGACTTCTGAGGCTTCATATGAAGAAAAATAAAAAGACCCTAGGTTTCTGACTTTAACATGAAGAAAAAAAAAGTTCCCCATTAGTAACTTTGTGCTGTGCTGTGCTTAGTGGCTCAGTCGTGTCCAGCTCTTTGCGACTCCATGGAACATAGCCCGCCAGGCTCCTCCATCCATGGGATTCTCCAGGCAAGAATACCGGAATGGTTTGCCATTTCCTTCTCCAGGGAATCTTCCAGACCCAGGAATCAAACCCAGGTCTCCCACATTGCAGGCAGATTCTCTACCGTCTGAGCCACCAAAGTAATTTTAGTATTCGGTCATATGTTGAAATCATACTATTTTGGCATCTACTGAGCTGAAATATATGGTTAGAATTGTTTCTTTTTAATTTTTAATAGGGCTACTAAATCATTTAGAATTAATATGTGGTTTGCGTTATATTTCTGTTAGATCACAAGGCTTTAAAGCAGGGATGGGCAGACATTTTTCTGTTAAGGGCTAGAGAGTGACTCTTGTGGGCTCATGATGGACAGGATCTCTGCTGAAAATTCTCAACTTGGCCCTTGTAGCCTCTGAGAATAATATAACACAAATAGGTGTAGCCGAGTGCCAATAAAACTTTATTTGTAACAATAGGCAGGGTTTCTTTGGCCCAAGGGTGTGGTCTGCTGACTTCTGCTTGAGACACCTGGGGGTTTTATTTGTATTTTTAAGTGGAATATCACCATGACTCTTCCCTGGAGAAGGAAATGGCAACCCACTCCAGTATTCTTGCCTGGAGCATCCCGTGGACAGAGGAGCCTGGCAGGCTATGGTCCATGGGGGTCACAAAGAATCGGACATGACTGAGCGACCAAACCACCATCTCTGTGACTCTTAGTCTTATGACTTGGACAGAGGGAGAAAATATTTGTAAGTGGACCATTTACCTTTCCTAAAGGTGGTTGGAGTAGTAAATATGAAATGGATGACAGTTTATTGATTTTTTTTTTAAAGTGAAGGAGAGGAAGAACCAGTGATTAGGTGACTCTTGTGGCGGAGGCGGGGGTGGGTGGGTAGGGGGAGGTCTTGTGTCAATGCCTCCTGGATTTCCCCCCTCCCAGGGAAGTGCAGGTGTCCTTTATTCTGCAGAGGCAACGAGGGCTTGTTGTTGCTTTGCTGTCTAGTCACGAGTTGCGTCTGACTCTTCGCAACCCCATGGACTGTATAGCCCGCCAGGCTCCTCCATCCGTGGGACTCTCCAGGCTAGAATCCTGCAGTGGGTTGTCATTTCCTTCTCCAAGGAATCTTCCCCACCCAGGAATCGAACCTGGGTCTCCTGCAATGGCAGGCAAATTCTTTACCTGCTGAGCCACCATGGAAGTCCCAAGGAGAACTTGGGATAAGAATTTTGTCTGGGATGCCGCAAAAGTGTCAGGGCATACGCTTCACCCATAGTCCATGTGAGACGGCGCAAATTTATCTGACAGATGGTAAAGGCACGAAACACCAGAAATGGGGGCTGTCACGCTGATAAAGCCACAGGAATTTTTTTTTTTACGAAGAGTTGCACAAGTAGTAAATCCCATTTTCTCACCCAATTAAAATGTTTTCTCTAGTGAGAGTCTGGCATATGAGGTAACTTTCTAAGAACTGATTGGGAAATGCTCTGAAATGTACAAGCTTTCAGGATCACATTAAAAAAAAACCCACTGACAGGTGCAGATATACTCTGGGAAGGTAAAACGGGGTAAGAGCGATCCGTTGCGATTGGTCCATAGACGGAATCACATTATATATTTCTTTTACTGCCAAGGTTGGGGGGAGGCGGTGCTTAGGGGTAGTTCTGGAATTAAATATTCATCCACGAAAGTGTGAGCCCAAGACATTCATAAATCACAGTTTGATTTATCACCTGTTTCATGCTCTCCTTTTCAGCACTGAGGGAACCTGGAAATAATTTCTGTCCCTTTGGTTTGGTAGTCCGTGAATGGGGCCAAAGTGTCAGTTCTTAACTTGAATTTCCATTTCCATGGTTATTGTCCCTTTGGGTGTGATGCTGCGATGGCAACGCTGGCTTGAGCAGGGAGCGGGGAGGGGGGGAAGGTGTGGGGGTGGGGAGGGGACTGCTGTGGGACTAAGCTAGGGGTGGCGATGGGCCGCACTTCTCAGATTGTGAGAGTTGACAACCTTGGGGGAATCCCAGCGACGGGCTTGCACACGAGTGCCTATTTACGGGCAGCTCTTGGGATTATGTACAGTCGGGAAGGTCCCCTGGAGGAGGAAATGGCAACCCACTCCAGTATTTTTGCCTGGAGAATCCCATGGACAGAGGAGCCTGGCTGGCTGCAAACCGTCCATGGCGTCGCAAAAAGTTGGACACGACTGAGCGGCCAATACTTGGTTTCCATTACTTGGTCGAAAATTTCGTTATTCTCCTGGAAGAGAGAAGTAAATAAAATTCAGTGGATGCTACTGTGTCTTGGGAACTTAATTTAGGGCTTTTACATATTTTATTTCGCTATCGAAATTACGCACCGATTAGTAATAAAATGCAAAATCTACAGACATATAAAGCGCAAAATACTTGGTAATATAAATGAATATAAGTTTTTAAATATTCCATTTTATGCTCTCACTAAACCAGGTATCGTTGAAACTGCTTTCTGGACTTCCCTGGTGGTCCAGGAGCTAGGACACCACCTGCCAAGGCAGGGGACATAAGTTGTGATCCCTGGTTCTTGACGATCCCACGTGCCTCAGAACAACTAACCCGTGTGCCACAGCTGTTGAAACCCATGAGCTCTAGAACCTGTGTGTTGCAACGACTGAGCCTCAAAGCCTACAGCCCCTGCTCTGAAACAAGTGACGCTTCCCCAATGAGAAGTCCTTGTGTTTCCATAAAGAATAAGCACAGCCAAAAATAAACAAGCAAAATGAAAAAAAAAAATCTCGCTTTCCAAGTAATATAGATTGAGGCACGAATCATCCATCTGATGATATCCAAATGATCCGTCTAGTAAGTTCCAAATTCTTCCCAGATAGCTCGGTTGGTAAAGAATCCGCCTGCAATGCAGGAGACCCTGGTTCAATTACTGGGTTGGGAAGATCCCCTTGGAGAAGGGATAGGCTACCCACTCCAGGATTCTTGGGCTTCTAAGTTCTAAATCATCAGTTGCCTTTTAGAAATTGTATGTGGGATCTTTTTTTTTTGAGACAGCTGCTACTAACAAAACAGTGCCAGGATTTGATAGAGGGAATTGTGGTAAGCTACCCCAGAAATGCGTGCATGCTAAGTCGCTTCTGACTCTTTGTGACCCTGTGGACCGTAGCCTGCCAGGCTCCTCTGTCCATGGGAATCTCCAGGCAAGAATACTGGTGTGGGTTGCCATTTCCTCTTCCAGGGGATCTTGCCGACTCAGGCCTGGAACCCAAGTCTCCTGCGACTCCTGCATTGGCAGACATGTTCTTCAATGGCTCAGTTGGTAAGGAATCCATCTGCCAGTGCAGGAGACCTGAGATCAATCCCTGACTGAGCAACTCAGCACAGACAGCATTAGTATTCTTGCCTGGAGAATCCCACGGATAGAGGAGTCTGGCGGTCTACAGTCTGTGGGGTCCCAAAGGATACAACTGAGAGACTAAGGCTTTCTTTCTTTACCGCTGAGCCACCTGGGAAGTCCCCCTGCAAGAATGCTACATGCTGCTGAATGCAGGTATTTGGAGGTGGGGCCTTTGACTGCTAATTATGCCTGGAGGGTAGGACCCCCGTGAATGGGATTAACGCTCCTGTAAGAGAGACCCTGCTGGAGAAAGCAGTGGCACCCCAGTCCAGTACTCTTGCCTGGAAAATCCCATGGACGGAGGAGCCTGGTGGGCTGCAGTCCGTGGGGTCGCTAAGGGTTAGACACGACTGAGTGACTTCACTTTCACTTTTCGCTTTCATGCAGTGGAGAAGGAAATGGCAACCCACTCCAGTGTTCTTGCCTGGAGAATCCCAGGGACGGGGGAGCCTGGTGGGCTGCCGTCTATGGGGTCACACAGAGTCGGACACGACTGAAGTGACTTAGCATTAGCAAGAGAGACCCTGCAGGGAAACCCACTCCAGTATTCCTTCCTGGAGAATCCCAGGGAGCGAGGAGCCTGGTGAGCTACGGTCCATAGGGCTGCAAAGAGTTGGACATGACTGAAGTGCCTTAGCAAGAGACCCTACAGAGTTCCGTCTCCTCTCTTGTCAATGTGAGGAGACAGGGAGTTGGTTTCTTCTATGAATCGGGGAAAAAGGCCCTCACCAGACAGCAAATGTGCTGGCACCTTGATCTTGGATGTTTCAGCTTCCAGAACACTGAGGAATACACATCTGTTGTTTACAAACTGCCCCGTCTATGGTACGTTGCTAGAGGAGCCCGGAGGGACTTACCCCAAGGGGACTTCCACTCAATGGGACCCTAATGGGTTCCAGGGCCACAGTGTGTGTTTCAGCTGCACTGGGTGCGTTGCCTGCACGTCAATACCAGGGGACTCACCTGGACAGGTTGCCTCAGCCTTGCCCAAATGCCACCACCAAGGCAGCCTGTCCCCAGAACTGCCCCTTGCCCCTCCAATGCAGGGAGTCTCCACAGCAGTGGGAGGCCACCAAACCTGCTAGGCCACTGATCCCTCTGTCCACTCAGTAGCTGCCAGGAGCTTCCGGCATCAGCCAGAATGTACTTCTGGAGCCTTTAAAAAGTCTGAGATCCACTTAAGAATCCTGCCCTGCATTTGGCTACAACTTCACTCAGTTCAGTTCAGTCGCTAGGTCCTGTCCGACTCTTTGTGACCCCATGAATCACAGCACGCCAGGCCTCCCTATCCATCACCAACTCCCGGAGTTTCCTCAAACTCATGTCCATCGAGTCGGTAACGCCATCCAACCATCTCATCCTCTGTCGTCCCCTTCTCCTCCCGCCCTCAAGCTTTCCCAGCATCAGGGTCTTTTCAAATGAGTCAGCTCTTCACATCAGGTGGCCAAAGTATTGGAGTTTGAATTTCATCATCAGTCCTTCTGATGAATATTCAGGACCGATTTCCTTTCAGATGGACTGGTTGGATCTCCTTGCAGCCCAAGGGACTCTCAAGAGTCTTCTCCAACACCACAGTTCCAAAGCACTGTTACAAAGCATGACTTCGTAATCTCTTTTAATCTAGAACAGTCTGTCTGCCTTTAGTTTGACCTTGTTGAAGAGTGCTGGCTTGTAGTCTTCTGTAAGTGTCCCAGGGTCTGTGTCTGTTTGCTCATTTCTGGGTGACTCCATGCTGGTTGGACATTTTTGGGCAAGAATGCTGCAGAGGTGTTACTGTGTCCCTTTCACAGTTATAACAGGAGGATCCGATGCTCAAGACGACCTTGCATTGCTCTGGCTGACCTTGGTTAGTTGGTTGCGGCTATGCCCACTCGATACCCTTGACAAGTGGGCGCTTCCTTTCCTGTGTAAATGATGAGCTAATTGGGGGGCAGATGGGCCAGATTTGGGGACTCTGAAGATCTGGTCACACCTACCCGCTAACTACTCCTGTTGGAAGTACTGCCTTGATACTGACAGAATGGTGAATTACTGATTTAATCTTTTCTTTTCTAAGTTATTTTTTCATTAGCCCCCACCAGTTTTATTAAGATATGAGTGACACATTAACATTGTCTGTGAAGTCTTCTACAAATTCTGACCTGAAGTTCTTCTAAGAAGAAGAGTTTGACTTCTGTACCCCAACTTTTGCACATCATTACAGACTCTTGGGTTTTTTTTGTAATTGTTGTTGTTAAGTTTTTTTTTTTTTTCGGTTGTATGTGTTATAATCAACTAGCATTATTGTTATTATTATTATTATTTTTTTAGCCATACCTTGAGTCTGGCAGGATCTTAGTTCCCTGACAAGGAATTGAATCCCGGCCCTGAGTACTGAAAGTGTGGAGTCCTAACCACTGGACTGACAGAGGCTTTTTATTATTTTTTTGGATGCTCAGATTGTCCCTGAATTGGCCAGTGGGAGTCCTTTTGGCGTGCCTGAGTGTGCATATGCTAAGTCCGACTCTTTGTGACCTCATGGACTGTAGCCCATCAGGCTCCTCTGTCCATGGGATTCTCCAGGGAAGAATACTGAGGTGGGTTGCTGTGTCCTCCTCCAGGAAATCTTTCCTACCCAAGGGATCAAACCCACGTCTCCTGGGTCTATTGCATTATAGGAGGATTCTTCACTGCTGAGCCACCAGGGAAGCCCCCTTTTGGCACGCATTGCTATTAAAAGGCAGATTTCCGCCCACCCCAAAACCTCCTACATGTGACGAGCTTAAAAGAACTACAACACAGACTTGATGTTTTTGATATTACTCTGCTTTGCCTAGTCTCATGCTTCAGCCAGAATACACAGCATTTAACTTGTCGAAGATGAATATCTCGGGCAATAATGGCAGTGTATGCCATTGCTGTGATGCAATTATACAAATATTACTGCAAAGCTCACCTGACCACAGAGAAATTCTGGGTTGATAAAACATTGTGGTTTACCTATTTAAGTCAAGGCTCAAGGCTGCTGAACATTTTATGACAGCAGAAATTCACTGGAAGTGAAGTGAAACTCACTCAGTCGTGTCCGACTCTCTGAGACCCCGTGGACTATACAGTCCATGGAATTCTCCAGGCCAGAATACTGGAGTGGGTAGCCTTTCCCTTCTCCAGGGGAATCTTCCCAACCCCAGGGATCGAACCCAGGTCTCCCGCATTGCGGGTGGATTCTTTATCAGCTGAGCCACCAGGGAAGCCCAAGAATATTGGAGTGGGTAGCCTCTCCCTTCTCCAGGGGAATCTTCCCAACCCAGGGATCGAACCAGGGTCTCCTGCATTGCAGGCAGTTTCTTTACCAGCTGAGCCACCAGGGGAGCTCAGAAATTCACTGAGCAACCCCCAAATGTTGACCTCAACATCTAAGACAAAGCCCCTGATGTTACTGGTTTGGGAAGAAAGGTGTTTACAAAATTTACTTATTTATGTATTTTTGGCTGTGCTGGGTCTTCACTGCCTCGAGAGCTCTTTGCTACTTGTGGCGTAAAGGCTTCTCAGTGAGGGTGGCTTTTCTTGCTGTGGAACACAGGCTCTCGGGCTCATGGGCTTCAGGACTTGCAGTGCGTGGGGTCAGCAGCTGTGGCTCCCGGGCTCCAGAGCACAGGCTCCACAGTTGTGGTGCATGGGCTTAGTCGCTCCTTGGCACGAGCGTTCTTCCAGGACCAGGGATCAAACCTGTGTCTCCTGCACTGGCCGGTGGACTCTTTACCACGGAGCCACCAGGGAAGCCCAGAAAGGTTTTTTTTTTTTTTTTTTTGAGAAGTTATGCTGCTGCTGCTGCTGCTCAGTCGCTTCAGTCATGTCCGACTCTGTGCAACCCCATAGACAGCAGCCCACCAGGCTCCCCCGTCCCTGGGATTCTCCAGGCAAGAACACTGGAGTGGGGAGCCATTGCCTTCTCCAGTACACAAATTTCATTTCAATCTGATACAGATACTTCCTGTGGCATTTCTTCTGTGTGTGTGCATTACTCCACTTTGGGTGGTGTGTGTATAGGTGTGTACGTGTGTGCACTGCTTCAATGAAGATAGTATGTATACTTGTGTGTATCCAGTTCAGTTCAGTCGCTCAGTCGTGTCCGACTCTTTGCGACCCCATGAACTGCAGCACGCCAGGCCTCCCTGTCCATCACCAACTCCTGGAGTCCACCCAAACCCATGTCCATTGAGTTGGTGATGCCATCCAACCATCTCATCCTCTGTTGTCCCCTTCCCCTCCCACCTTCCATCTTTCCCAGCATCAGGGTCTTTTCCAATGGGTCAGTTCTTTGCATCAGGTGGCTAAAACACTGGAACTTCTTACACTCATCTTAGAGCTGGCGTAGAGAAATCTGGGAAAAATTACTTGGAGCTGCTTCTCGCTGCCTTCTCTTCCACTTCTGAGCCTGGGGGTGGGGGTGGGTCACCGAGGGACACAAGAGCTGGGTAATGTATTACAGAAATGTGGCCTTCTTGGTGCTTGATAATGATGATAGCAGTGTCGTTTAGTGCAGAGTGTGAGCCTTGTGAGAAATATCAAACCTTCTGAGGCAGCCAAGATGTTCCCCTCACTTGCATGTTAATCAGGCTCCGAAAAGCTGGAGGACCTCTCGCTAAGTTAGTGAAATATCACAAAGAATAATTACAGTGTGTAAAAATAGCGAGAGAACAGAACAGCAGGTCAAGAGAGTTAAAATGTGTTGTGCAATCCAGGAAGCCTGTGCAAACTTCCTATTCTTTCCAAAGATCCTCCGTGGCGCCTTTCCGCCGTATCCGTGAGGGGAGCTTGTGGGATGGTGCAGCCACCGTCAACCCCAGGGACTCACCACGCAGCATTTGTGTTGCTCTTCCAACGTGTCACTGCACGTTGGCCCGAGGCCCCTGCTGCTGTAGCCACGTGGGGACTGAGGTAGGTGGAGATGAGGAGGGTAGTGGGAAAATGACAACATTGCCGTCAAGTCTCCCCCTGACATGTTATGTTTCTCATCTTTGTGGGGGAGACAAGTCAGGTGGCCAGACCCGCGTTCAGCTGGGTGGGGGGGATGGTTAACTCTTCCCCATGGCAAAGGGATGGGGAGACAATAGAAACAGTGACAGACTTTATTTTCCTGGGCTCCAAAATCACTGTAGATGGTGACTGCAACCATGAAATGAAGACCCTTGCTCCTTGGAAGCAAAGTTCTGACCAACTTAGACAGCGTATTAAAAAGCAGAGACATGACTTTGCTGTCAAAGGTCCATCTAGTCAAAGCTATGGTTTTTCCAGTAGTCAGGTATGGGTGTGAGAGTTGGACTATAAAGAAAGCTGAGTGCCAAAGAATTGATGCTTTTGGACTGTGGTGTTGGAGAAGACGCTTGAGAGTCCCTTGGACTGCAAGGAGATCCAACCAGTCCATCCTAAAGGAAATCAGTCCTGGGTGTTCATTGGAAGGACTGATGCTGAAGCTGAAACTCCAATACTTTGCCCGCCTGATGCAAAGAACTGTATTGTTGGAAAAGACGTTGATGCTGGGAAAGATTGAAGGTGCGAGGAGATGGGGACGACAGAGGAGGGGATGGTTGGATGGGATCATCACTGACCCAACGGACATGAGTTTGAGCAAACTCCAGGAGACAGTGATGGACAGGGAAGCCTGGTGTGCTGCAGTCCATGGGGTCACGAAGACTCAAGACACGACTGAGTGACTGAACCACAGCAAAAGCAGGGAAGGTCCTGGAATAGTGGTGAGCGTGACTGCACACACCACACTAGTCATCAGGATCGAATACACTCAAGTGCTCAAAATATATGATTTCGTCATGCTAATGGCAGGCCTGTTCCTCCCAGACTAGTAATAAATACCCCGTATTTAAGGCCTGCTAAGAGATCAAACCTGATATGCTCTAAATCATTATGTCGCCCTTGCCTTTGCTCCGTTTCTCCCTTTGAGCAATCAAATAGCTTGGAATCCTTTGACTGTATCTTAATGTCTAGGCTTCCCTGGTGGCTCAGATGGTAAAGAATGTGCCTGCAATGCAGGAGACCCAAATTCAATCCCTGGGTTTGGGAAGATCCCCTGGAAAAGGAAATGGCACCCCACTCCAGGATTCTCACCTGGGGAAATCCCACGGACAGAAGAGCCTGGTGGGCTATAGTCCATGGTGTCGCAAAGAGTCGGGCACGGCTGAATGACTAAGCATGACATGCACACATCCTAGTGTCTCGGTCGTAAATATATCACACTTAATTTGTTGTAAGTTTTAATTATTTTTTTTAGATGAAGGGGAATACTCTGTAAATATAGAAGTAATAGATTTTCACTGCTAAAAGTTTAGGACCTAAACACTAAAAGACAGTAAACTGTGTTACCCTTTCACTATTCTGAGGTTGAGTTTTGCAGTGTCAGGGGAGACACACCCACACCCCCCCCACACACACACCCACCCACCCACCCACACACACACCCACCCACCGACACCCACACCCACACCCACACCCACACCCACACCCACACCCACACCCACACACACACAGATGCCACTGAATTAAAACAAACGAAGCAGCCCATTTTAAAGGAATTTGTACTGCTCCGATTATGACAAAGATGGAATGCTTTTCCACCTGATGTTGAGAATCGGATGTGTTTTTTCTCCTACGTTTTCCTGTTCTTGTCTGTGTAGGGCTGTGTAGAAGTGAACACAGGATGTTCACCTCTGTGAAGGCAACAGAAACGTCATTCCAAATTGCACTGGAGTCGGAGAGCATCCGGTCAGGTAAGTAAGTCAGGACAGAGGTGCGCAGCTTGTCTCTGCAGCAGCTGGAATCGAGGATTTGAAGCCACTGGTTCTCACAGACATGGCTCATCCATCACCTCTGCTTCCCTTCTGAGGCAGCTGTCTGCTCTCCCACCCGAGCCGCTGGCCCTGCTCAGCAGTGGACACAGAGGCCAGTGTGCCCCAGGCGTAGGTCATTAGGTATGCCGACAGGGAGGATTCCATCTGACCCAGGGGGCCTGACTTGGTCCTTAAGGGCACCTTCGGGAGCAACCAGTGGCGGCTGCCCTGTGCTGCGTGCGTGCTCTGTCGTGTCCGACTCTCTGCGACCCCGTGGAATGCGTAGCCCGCCAGACTCCACTGTTTGTGGGATTCTCCAGGCAAGAGAGAGTGGGTTGTCATTTCCTCCTCCAGGGGATCTTCCCGACCCAGGGATCGAACCCAGGTCTCATGCATGGCAGGCAGATTCTTTACTGTCTCAGCCAGCGGGGGTCAAAGGGCCTTGTGTTTACTTTTAACAGATGCTGCCCAGTGCCCTTCAGAATCGACCCCACCCCACCCCTCCTAATTGATCAGGGCTCAAGGGCACTTCATTCTCGTATCTTCATTAAGTGGATATAGCTCACTGTTTCACTCAACTTTTTTCCCCCCAAACTGAAAGCAGTACTTCATTATATTTTAATTTCTCTAGTCACTCGTTCGGTGGAATATCTCTTCTCTCTTTCTCAGCTGTTTCCTGCTCTATAAAGTGGCAATTTGTCTCTGCTCCTTTTTGAGGTCTGTTCTGTTGAACTGTCAGCTGGCTTTCCCACAGATTGGGGACAATTCTTTACATATGGAGCACATTAATCCCTTTGGGGTTTTTTTTTTTTTGTATGTTTTCCCTTATTGTTCTTGTCATTTTAAAGATATTTTAAATTGTGGAAGGATTGATGGTTTTTCCAGTGGTCATGTATGGCTGTGAGAGCTGGACCATAAAGAAGGCTGAGCACCAGAGAACAGACAACGCGTGAATGAACTGGCGTTGGGTTCCAGTTAAGCATTATTATTATTTTATGGGGCTTCCCTGGTGGCTCAGAAGGTAGAAAGTCTGCCTGCCAATGCAGGAGACACCGGTTCCATGCCTGGAACCCAGGCATGTCTGGGTTCCAGTTAAGCATTATTATTATTTTATAGAAAGAGACACCAGAGTGTAGCTGGACAACCCTTGGACTCGACGGAGGCAAGAGGCAAATCTCCTATTCAGATGGACTACTGAGGCACACTGGTGTCGTTTACTTGGAGAGAAACAGTGAACACAGAACTGTCCTTACAAAAGTTAAACAGACCGTACTCCATTAACGGCTTGCTTCAGAACAGTGTTTCACATAATGGACTTGACAAATAACATGGTTGCGTGACTGTATCTGGGCTTCCCAGAAGCCGCCTGCTACTGCAGGAGACGTAGAGAGACGTGGGTTCGATCCCTGGGTCCGGAAGATCCCCTGGAGGAGGGCATGGCAACCCACTCCAGTATTCTTGCCTGGAGAATCCCACGGAAAGAGGAGCCTGGCGGGCTACAGTCCACAGCCCAGGCTGCAAAGAGTCGGATGCGACCGAAGCGACTCAGCAGGCACACAGGTGACTGTGTGAGCCCTATTCCCTTCCAGGCACTTGGGTCTGAGATTGTTCCATTTGTCAAAACCCAAATCAATGACTGCAGTTGCAAGGGGCCTGGTACATTTCTCAGGCTGACTGGCTGAGAGTCTACTTTTTTTTTTCCTCCAAGAAAAAGAAACACAGAGATGGTGTTTTCTGCTGAGCTGGGAAAACTGGTGACATCAGATAAAGGGGGAATTAGCGGTCGATTTAGGAAATGAACATCTCCATGGCAATGAACGGAAAGGCATTCACGGAATTCATGAAATGTACCTGCAGATGCACCCTCTCTGAAAAACTCTGATTGGCTCACTGGGAATGGTTACAAGTAGACTAGGCAGCAGGCTGTACTTCTCCTGCCAACATCATGTCAGACGCGGGTCCCTTCTAAAGTCATCTTGGTTGGTCAAGGGAGCCCTGAAGAGTCGATGGTGGTGAGCTCTGGGAACCTCCGGGTGACGTGTATTATATTGTGAACACTTACAGCCACAGCTCCTGGCCCCTGTTGCCTATACAAGGGGTGTATGCGTTCAGTCGTGTCCGACTCTTTGCGACCCCATGGACTGTAGCCCTCTAGGTTCCTCTGTCCTTGGGATTCTCCAGGCAAGAATCCTGGAGTCGGTTGCCATTTCCTCCTCCAGGGGATCTTTCCGACCCAAGGATCGAACCGGGGTCTCCTGCATTGCAGGGGGATTCTTTACCAGCTGAGCCACCAGGGAAGCCCAAGAATCCTGGAGTGGGTTGCCACTTCCTCCTCCAGCGAATCTTCCAGACCCAGGGATCGAACCGGTGTCTCCTGCATTGGCAGGCAGACTTTCTACCTTCTGAGCCACCAGGGAAGCCCCATAGGAGGGTACCATGAAGTCTGTTGGATGAATGAATATATTCCCGGTCCCATGTCTGTCCTCTGAATCAAACTGTCTGGGGAGTGGTGGCTGGGAACCTGCAGACACAAGAACGCTTTGTGACCCTTCTGAGGTGTCCTTGCCATCTGAGAGGCCCTCATACAGGGTCTCATGTCCGACAGTGAGTCTAATCAATGGTAGGAGCTATTCCTCAGACTCATCCATTTTATATCCAGGGCAAAGATTGTTGGGGGTATTTATGTCTCATTCTACAAAATGACTCAATGGAAAAAGTGACTGTGTGTTTTCAACTTAACTCCACCTTCCTTGCTTGGCTGCTGCAACCGTATCGAAATTCTGTGTCTGAAATGTTCTGGGGGTTACTAAGGCCAGGACTGTGACGAAAATTAACTCTGATGGCCTGTGTTCTCTTTGTGCTATTCCTCATCTCTCTTGGTCATATTAATCTCACTACTTTTGGGAAAAAAAAAACACAAACCAATCAAGCAACAATAAACAATTTTTTTTAATTGGCATTTTTTTAAGAAAGAAAATTGTATGCCACTATCCATGATAACAGCAGGCTTAGGAGAGGGGGAAAAAGAATTAGGTGTGACAATTATTTTTTTTTCCTCTTGCATGGCTCTTTCGATCGTATTTCCTTAGTAGTGTTGGTTCAAAGGGAAACCAACTTGCATGTTGAATGGCACCTCATGTAAATTAAATTGGCCTGGAGTTGTTAAAAGTATTTAGAGACTCTTGTTATAACACGACACGCTTTCTTAAATATTTGTGTGTTCTTCTGTCTTCCTAATTGGGCTCTCAGCTGCTGGAAGGCCGCTCAAATCTTATTTGTCCCCTGCCTGGCATGCCATCTGCCCCTTCACGTAACATCCTGAGGGCCTGATGCTTGTGGGGAGGAATGAACATCCTCATGGAAAATTCCAGCTCATCTGCACATCAGGTACCTTTGATTGAAAAGCGCGTCTCTCCCACTCAGAGAGGAACGCTGTTGTCTATTCTACATCTTAAAAAAAAGAAAAAAAATCCAGAGGCTGAAATCTGACTGTAGGACTTTCAGACAACCCGAATTTCCACAGTGCAGAAACACCCCCACGTCACCCTGCCTACATCACACTTGGGTGTTTGAATGCCAGCTGATGAGAGCTCATTTTAAACTCTCCTGCTTTAAAAACATGTTTTTTTTTTTCTTTTTTCTTGAAAGAGTTCCCTTTCTGGATCCCAGCAGTTTGATTTCTCTTTCATTTCCGGTGGGCTGACAGCCTCAGAGATGTTTTGTTTGTGCCATTACTTAGGGAAGGGGATGAAACGATTGGATCTTATTTACAGTCTCTGGCTGATAAAGATGGCTTTGCCACAAAGGAAGCAAACGATAAAAAACTAGAAGTACAAGACCCTGGGTCTTAAAGTCATCCCGCTAAATAAAATGAAAAGAGCGCAGTTCTGGACTGCTGACTCGGGGCACAGCCAGCTGCAGGTGACTTTGTCGAGCACAGAGGTAAGGAGCAGATGTCCTGGTGAATTTTTCAAGTGAGTGTGTAAGATAATCTTCAAAAGTCAAGTTTAAAATTCCCTGCTTAATTGTTTGTAACCCTTCTGGCCGTTGTGTAACCCGACTATTCTGTTGTACAAATACCGTTAGCACGTCCTTCTTCCAACAACACAAATACCTCTCTTGTCCTGATAAAATCTCATTTTAAGTAAGTTGAAGGGACTACAGGCTTCCCCCCCTCCCCCCCCCACCCCGTCCATAGTACATTTTTTTTTTCTGCTTTACCTTTTCCTTGTTTGCTTATCAAGGTACAATTTGCATGCGGTAAAATTCATTCTTTCTTAAGTGTGCAGTCCGGAAATCTTCAAACTATATACAGGCTGTGGGTACAAACTGGCCTGCAGATTGTTTTGTAAATAAAGCTTTATTGGAACACGGCCACTCCTACTCATTTACATATTGTCACTGGCTGCTTTTGTGTGGCAATGGCAGACCTGAGTAGTTGCTACAGTCTTGTTCTGCAAAGGCAAATACATTTGCTCTCCCGAACTTTACATAAAATCTACAATCTTGGCTGAAAAAAAAAGTGAGTAGTTCAGTCGTGTCCAATTCTTTGCAATCCCATGGACAATCTTGGTTATAGTTCTACAAATTTTGACCAATTAACTACCACACGATTAAGAGTTTAAAAATTTTCATTGCTCTTAAAAATTAAGGAAATTAAACTATTTCAAGATAATGCTGTGAAAGTGCTGCATTCAATATGCCAGCAAATGTGGAAAACTCAGCAGTGGCCACAGGACTGGAAAAGGTCAGTTTCCATTCCAATCCCAAAGAAAGGGAATGCCAAAGAATGCTCAAACTACTGCACAACTGCACTCATCTCACACACTAGCAAAGTGATACTCAAAATTCTCCAAGCCAGGCTTCAACAGTACGTGAACCATGAACTTCCAGATGTTTGAGCTGGATTTAGAAAAGGCAGAGGAACTAGAGATCAAACTGGCAACATCTGCTGGATCTTTGAAAAAGCAAGAGAGTTCCAGAAAATCATCTACTTCTGCTTTATTGACTATGCCAAAGCCTTTGACTGTGTGGATCACAGTAAACTGTGGAAAATTCTGAAAGAGACGGGAATACCAGACCACCTGGCCTGCCTCTTGAGAAATCTGTATGCAGGTCAAGAAGCAACAGAACTGGACGTGGAAAAACAGACAGATTCTAAATTGGGAAAGGAGTACAATCAAGGCTGTATATTGTCACCCTGCTTATTTAACTTACATGTGAAATGCCAGGCTGGAGGAAGCACGAGATGAAATCAAGATTGCTGGGAGAAATATCAATAACCTCAGATATGCAGATGACTCCACCTTTATGGCAGAAAGCAAAGAAGAAAGTGAAAGAGGAGAGTGAAAAAGCTGGCTTAAAAGTCAACATTCAGAAAACTAAGATCATGGCATCCGGTCCCATCACTTCATGGGAAATAGATGGGGAAGCAGTGGAAACAGTGTCAGACTTTATTTTTTTGGGCTCCAAAATCACTGCAGATGCTGATTGCAGCCATGAAATTAAAAGACGCTTACTCCTTGGAAGGAAAGTTATGACCAACCTAGACAGCATATTAAAAAGCAGAGACATTACTTTGCTAACAAAGGTCCATCTAGTCAAAGTTGTGGTTTTTCCAGTAGTCATGTATGGATGTGAGAGTTGGACTATAAAGAAAGCTGAGTGCCGAAGAACTGATGCTTTTGAACGGTGGTGCTGGAGAAGACTCTTGAGAGTCCCTTGGACTGCAAGGGACTGCGAGGCACTCCAACTAGTCCACCCTAAAGGAAATCAGTCCTGAATATTCATTGGAAGGACTGATGTTGGAGCTGAAACTCAAATCCTTTGGCCACCTGATGCGAAAAGCTGACTCATTGGAAAAGACCCTGATGCTGGGAAAGATTGAGGGTGGGAGGAGAAGGGGACGACAGAGGATGAGATGGTCGGATGGCATCACCGACTCAATGGACATGAGTTTGAGTAAACTCTGGGAGTTGGTGATGGACAGGGAGGCCTGGCGTGCTGCAGTCCATGGGGTTGCAGAGAGTCGGACACGATTGAGTGATTGAGCTGAACTGAACAGAGTGCTATGGAGAAAGATGAAAAACGGGAAGGCAAGGTTTCACAGAGATGCAGAAGAGAAAAGGTAAGATGTCATAGAGGTGGCAGAGAAGGTCTGTTGAGAAGGCAACCCTGGAGTGCAGCTCTGACCTGCAGAGTCCCAGGGCCTTTTCACTGTACATGTGGCAAAGCGTACTGATCATCTTGTCTCCAGCTTTGCCGGGCAGAGGTTACTGCACTCAGGCTTTCTCTAGTTTTGGTGAGTGGGGGCTACTTTTCACTGGGACGTGCAGGCTTCTCATCGTGGTGGCTCCTTTGATTGCAGGCCACGGGCTCTGGAGCACACAGGCTTCAGTATTTGTAGCTCAAGGGCCCAGTTGCTTCACGGCATGTGGGATCGTCCCAGACCAGGGCTCGAACCTGTGTCCCCCGCGTCGGCCGGTGGGTTCCCGATCACTAGACGACCAGGCAAGTCCACTACCCGATTACTTTTTTTACAGCTGAGTAATGAGACGAGTTGACTCACTGGAAAAGACTCTGATGCTGGGCGGGATTGGGGGTGGGAGGAGATGGGGACGACAGAGAATGAGATGGCTGGATGGCATCACCGACTCGATGGACATGAATTTGAGTGAACTCCGGGAGTTGGTGACGGACAGGGAGGCCTGGCGTGCTGTAATTCATGGGGTTGCAAAGAGTCGGACACGACTGAGCGACTGAACTGTACTGAACTGAATGTTTCATTGGATGGATATGACACCTTTTGTTCAGCTGATGGACATTTGGACATTTGAGCAGCCAGGAAGTCACTTGTGAGTTTTTGTATGGACTTGTGCATTCAGTGTTCTTGGATAAATACAAGTGGAACTGCTGAGCTGAAAAGAGGTCTGCAACTCAGTCAGACTGGGTCTTTGTGTAAAAGGAAGAACCCGGGTCAAATACATTCTCTCTTTATAGCAAGGAAGGTGAAAACGAAAGTGAAGTTGCTCAGTCGTGTCCGACTGTGTGACCCCATGGATTGTAGCCTACCAGGCTCCTCCACCCATGGGATTTTCCAGGCAAGAATACTGGAGTGGGCTGCCATTGCCTTCTCCAGGAGATCTTCCTGACCCAGGCATTGAATCTGGATCTCCCGCATTGTAGGCAGACTCTTTACTGTCTGAGCCACCAGGGAAATCATAGCTTCATATTATATTGAGGCTGCAGCTTGCATTATTTTGTAAAGGACAGAGACATAAATGATAAATAATGGTATACAAAATAGTACGATCTACCACCTCAAAAAAATATTGTTTGTGGAGCTCAGAGATTCAGGTATTGATGGCAGTTTTGTTTTGAAAAACTTACATAGTTTTTCTTCCTCATGTTTATATTAAAAGAAAAGTGAAAAAACTCTATTTTAATTAAAAAAATAAAGTCCAGAGAGAGAGAGAGGTGGAAGAAGGGAGTCTCTGTGTGACTAAGTTTTTGCTTTCAGTTCTCTCGTTCGAACAGAGATGATGAATCTGACTCTTTCTGGGAAATTCTTTCATCCAAGAGTAAGGAATTTTGTAGCTGCTACCCAGCCAAGCGTCACAGGTCACCCTGACACGCAGAGACCTCCGCAGAGAGTGGGAGCTGGGCTGGTTCTTGTCTGTCACAGACTTGACTTTCCTTACGGAGTCCTCATGGCTCTGAGGAGGTCTGAGAAGAGTATTTGGGGAATACACACGCTTGACATCCTGCTCTGTTTTCCTTCTGGACGTGTGTAAAGATGTCAGACCGCGCCCCATCCAATGGCACCCAGCTTCCCCATGGAGCTGTCCGCAGCATGCGGGGACTAATCATTGGCAACTTTATTTAGACACAGAGGTCAAGCGCTAAGGAAATCCTCCATCTGCTTATGTTTTTTTTTTTTTTTCTCGATTCTGCAAGCCACGGATCCCTTGTCCCTCTTTTCTGCAGAACTGATGAAACCAAACCAACAGAAGAACACGGTGAGAGACCAACCCTGGTCTGTGGCAGTTATTTGGCAAGAAGGAGAAAAAGGGAAGAAAAGGTCTTGAAGGAAAGAGGTCTTGATGGAGGCCACTTGACTGGGCAGACTCTGTCAATGAAAATCCTCCCTACTCTGTTCTTAGGTCACAGGGCTGTTCAGTCACTAAGCTGTGTCTGACTCTTGACGGCCTCGTGGACTGCAGCACGCCAGGCTTCTCTGGCCTCCGCCATTCCCTGGAGTTTGCTCAAACTCACGTCCATTGAGTCAGTGATGCCATCCAACCATCTCATCCTCTGTTGCCCACTTCTTCCCTTTGCCGTCCATCTTTACCAGCATTGAGGTCTTTTCCAAAGAGCTGGCCAGAACATTGGAGCTTTAGCTTTAGCAAGAGTCCTTCCAAAGAATATTGAGGACTGATCTCCTTTGGGATGGACTGGTTGGATCTCCATGCTGTCCAAGGGACTCTCAAGAGTCTTCTCCAGCATCACAGTTCAAAAAGCATCAACTTTTTGGCGCTCACAGTGAGGTCTCGTAAATGACTGCTCTAATTTAGGAACCATCCATGAATTCACGTTTTCCTCATCCTCTGTCCCTGTAACTTATAAAAGAATAAACACACGGATTAGTCAACTGTCATCTGGAAACTGGCAAACAGGCATTACCACGGAGCTTCTAAATTGTGGATCCAGCCACTTGTCAGTGTTTTCACGCTTATCACATTTGCTGGGGGTGGGGGGAGTCTTTTTCTTTTCCCTCAATTATTTCTCATGCCTTTGCCCAGCGCAGTTATGGGACTGCAGCAGAATGAAATCATCTCTCTTGTGTGGGGCTGTGGGACTGGCTGCCATGAAGAGAATGTTACAGCACGGCCGCTGTGTAGCAACAGCTGCCTGGATGGAAAATTCCGGAGTCTTTTCTGTTGCAAGGTTTTCCATTTTTATACGTGCAAGGAAATGTGCGCTTAACTGAACTCAGCTGTTTGAAAAAATTCACAGAAAAGATGAGATAATACCTGGTCTTTGCCGTTTAAGCGATTTTAAGGAAGAGCAGGAGACATGTGCTCAGTGCAAAGAGTTTATGAAATACATACGTCACTTTGTGACTCTTGTCCTCTCATGAAAGTCGCGCAGTCGTGTCTGACTCTTTGCGATGCCACGGACTATACAGTCCATGGAATTCTCCAGGCCAGAATACTGGAGTGGGTAGCCTTTCCCTTCTCCAAGGGGTCTTCCCAACCCAGGGATCGAACCCAGGTCTCACGCACTGCAGGCAGATTCTTTACCAGCTGAGCCACCAGGGAAGCCCAAGAACACTGGAGTGGGTAACCTTTCCCTTCTCCAGGGGGTCTTCCCAACCCAGGGATCGAACCCAGGTCTCCCTCATTGCAGGTTGAGCCACCAGGGTAGCCCAAGAGCACTGGAGTGGGTAGCCTACCCCCTTCTCCAGTGGATCTTCCCAACCCAGGAATCGAACGGGGGTCTCCTGCATTGCAGGCGGATTCTTTACCAAGTGAGCTACCTGGGAAGCCCCATTTTGTGACTAGTACTCTGCCAAAACTGAGGGAGTAGTAAGTAGTGGAAAGTTTACATTCTGATTGATACAATGAGACATGTGTGTCTGAAAAAAATATATATATAGATATTTTTAAATGATGAGAAAAATGAGAAATCAGAGTAGGATACTTTCATGGTTTATGAAAGTAGCAAGTTTTGAGCCGCACTTTGAGGATGGATAAGAGGATAAAAAAATGCTGGAGAATACATACAGAAAAGTGTATATATGTATATATCTTCAGGGTATGTAGCTTGCTGAGTTTTTACAACTGATCTGATCAGCACAGATCTGATCAGCATACAGGTGAAGAAAAGAACGTTCCTGGCACCCTGGACCTCTCCCCTACTCCCGTCCCTTTCTCTGACCACCCATCTCCACTTCTTTGAATAGCATGAATGAATTGCACTCAGCTCTGCACTTTCTGTACATTGAAGGAGGTCAAAGGCACCTGTTAGGAAAGAGTGGTGCTGGCGCACTCACAGTGTGAGACATGAATGTAGTTTGTTTGTTTCCATCGCTGCGTAGTCTTCTGTGGTGCAATATAACCCCGTTTCCCCACTTCACTGCGGATGGGATTTCTGGTATTGTCAGTTGTAGGGAACTTTGAAACAGGGCTGCTTAACCTATCAATGACCAACCTAGACAGCATATTAAAAAGCAGAGACATTACTTTGCCAACCAAGGTCCGTCTAGTCGAGGCTATGGTTTTTCCTGTCGTCATGTATGGATGTGAGAGTAGGACTGTGAAGAAAGCGGATCGCCGAGGAATTGATGCTTTTGAACTGTGGTGCTGGAGAAGACTCTTGAGAGTTCCTTGGACTGCAAGGAGATCCAACCAGTCCATCCTAAAGGAGATCAATCCTGGGTGTTCATTGGAAGGACTGATGCTAAAGCGGGAACTCCAGTACTTCGGCCACCTCATGCGACGAGTTGACTCACTGGAATAGACTCTGATGCTGGGAAAGGTTGGGGGTGGGAGGAGAAGGGGACGACAGAGAATGAGATGGTTGGATGGCATTACTGACTCGATGGACATGAGTTTGAGTGAACTCTGGGAGTTGGTGATGGATATGGAGGCCTGGCGTGCTGTGATTCATGGGGTCTCAAAAGATCGGACACGACTGAGCGACTGAACTGAACTGAACTGAACCTATCAAAGCGCCTGTCTTTTTGGTGAAAATATGTACATGTTCTTGTTGGATATGTATTTACCCAGAAGTACGAAAGTAAAAGAAAGTGAAGTTGCTCAGTCGTGTCTGACTCTTTGCGACCCTATGGATGGTAGCCTACCAGGCTCCTCTGTCCAGCACCTAGGGGTAGGAGTGGTCCATTTTAGTAGATATGAAGGTGAAAGTGTTAAATCGCTAAGTCGTGTCTGACTCTTGGGACCCCATGATGGAGTGTAGCCCACCAAGCTCCTCTGTCCATGGGGATTCTCCAGGCAAGAATACTGGAGTGGGTTGCCATGCCCTCCTCCAGCGGATCTTCCCAACCCAGGGATTGAACCTGGACCTCCTGTATTGCAGGCAAATTCTTTGCCAACTGAGCTAGTAGGTAAAATGAATTTAATATTGCATTAAATTTAATACAATATTAAATAGAATACTATTAAAATGAATAATATTAAATAATTAAAGATATTTAATATTAAATCGGTGAATAAAACAAAATCTGAACTGAAGCGTCAATTTTGCCACCCTGGCCACTTATTCACACTGGGGAGCAGCTGCTATGTTAGCACAGAATGCCTGCGTCCCCGCTGTGAGTCCTAGCGGGCACTGGACGAGAGGGTAAAATGCTGAAGGGAGGGGTGAGGACTGGATTAAATACATACATGTGCTGTCTGTCGCATCCCGTCTTGGCGGTTACTATAAAAACGTTTGGTCTTTGATCAAAGCTGCAGCCCTGCTGTAGGAACATTATTTGTTCCTGGTTTTTAAGCATTCCAGTCATGTGTCAAAGATGTTTCCTACATTTTGTTTCTTTCACACCTTATTATTATTGCTATTTTTTTTTTCCTGGCTGTGAAATAGAATCTGGGTGGTTAGGCCTTTTCCCACAAAGTCAAAAAGCCATCGATCATGCCTTAGTACTACATGTTGATTTATGGTTCGTGTGTGAACAAATAACTTGTCCAGAAAAACGCTGTCTGTAACCAAGGCCTCCTGGCTCCCTCCACAGTGTAGGGTGAGGTCAGCAGCTGGCCTGGCTACTCCTGTCTGAGGGCTTGCTGCCTAAAACCTCCAGTTGGTCTGGGACGGGAAGCGAAAGAGCTCATGGAGGAACAAACAAGAAAGATCCTTTTTTTTTTTTTTTCTTTTTTCATTCATCCTTTAAGGAAAGATCTTTTTGATTAGGAAAATAGTCTTAGATTTTTGCACGCCCTGGAGATTTTTACATTTTGTTGAAAAGCATTAATATATTCTGCTCTTCAAGGCATTTTCTTGATCAGAATAAAACAAGTTTCTTCCGGCGAGCTCAAATCAATACAACCATAACTCCAACAGAATCCTCTCTTCCTTCTTAGAACTCATTCCCTTTTGATTCAGCATAAAATGAAAACAAAGTCCCAATGACAGGCTAGTTGTGTCATGTGTGTTTTGGTCATTGATTCATCCAAGAATTTTTTAAGTGAAGTGAAAGCCAATTTTGCTCAGTCGTGTCCAACTCTTTGCGACCCCCATGGACTATACAGTCCGTGGAATTCTCCAGGCCAGAATACTGGAGTGGGTAGCCTTTCCTTTCTCCAGGAGAATCTTCCTGGTCCAGGGATCAAACCCAGGTCTGCCGCACTGCAGGTGGATTCTCTACCAACTGAGCTACCAGGGAAGCCTGAGAATATAGGAGTGCGTAGCCTATCCCTTCTCCAGGGAATCTTCCGGACCCAGGGATTAAACCGGGGTCTCCTTCATTGCAGGCACAATCTTTCCTGACTACTTATTACTGACCAAACACTGAATCTGGTGGCTTTATCTATGTTTGGGAATGCGGTGGACACTCAGACAGGTCTATCCCTTATTCTCACAGCCCTTATAATACAGAAGGGGAAACCAGTATTTTAAGAACGCAAAAACTAAACTGCGGCAGAAAAACGTGTCATAGTTGGCAAAGACCAAACTGCCAGGGAAACGGAGGTCAGATGGGCAAAAACATTCTGATGTGGCATAAAAAGTGGTAGAAAACATAGTGTTGTGAAATAAAAGGCGCACAGGCTTTGGGGGTTAAAGCATCTGAATTTCCTTCCTGGTGTATCAGTTACCTGATACTGCTGTGGAACAAATAGCTCCCTAGGAGCTTACAACAACAAATGTTTACTATCTCATTGTTTCCAAGGGCAGGGATTTGGGGGCAACGAATCCCAGGGACGGCAGAGCCTGGTGGGCTGCCGTCTCTGGGGTGGCGCAGAGTCGGACACGACTGAAGCGACTTAGCAGCAGCAGCAGCAGCAGCAGCAACCCTGGAGAAGGGAAAGGCTACCCACTCCAGGATTGTGAGCTGGAGGATTCCACGGAGTTACAAAGAGTCGGACACATGACTGAGCGTCCTTCACTTTCACTTCAGCTGTGGTTGGGGCACAGGCTCGTTTATGAGACGGCAGTTGGGATGTCAGCCCCAGCTGGAGGCATCCGGTGCCTTATTGAGGATGGAGGATCTGCTCTGAGAATGGCTCCTTCGCACGGCTTTTGGTAGGAGGCCTCTGTGCTCCGGCGTCTGGCTGAAAGCCTGAACCTCACCAAGCGGTCCTGCCCGGTGGACCACTCCAGCATCTTCACAACATAGCAGTTGACGTCCTCGGGGGGAGGTGTCCAAGACTGAAGCCTCGCAGGACTGAGGCTTCAAAAGTCACAAACCTTGGCTTCACCCTTAATCCACTGGTTAAGTCACACACTCAAGAGAAGAACTGGACTCCAGTTCTGAAGGGAGAGGTATCACAGAATTTGTGGACATGTTTTCAATCCATCATACCTACCCTAGCTCTATTTTTCTCTATCTGTGGGATTGAGAGTTTTCTCGGGTGAGACATATGTTGAATGATACCCACCCCACAAGGCTGCTGGGAGGATTCAGTGAAATACCTTAAGTGAAGAAAGGTTGGCAGATTCTCATGAGTTATGCAAAGGTTGGTCGTTTAGGAAAGAGCAGAGAGACATGGGGCATATCCGACAGCTCAAGTGGCAAAGAACCCACCTGCCCTGCAGGAGACGTGGGTTTGATCTCTGGGTCGGGAAGATCCCCTGGAGGAGGGCATGGCAATCCACCCCGGTATTCTTGCCTGGAGAATCCCATGGACAGAGGAGCCTGGCGGGCTGTAGTCCGTCGGGTCGAATAATTGGACATGACTGAAGCAACTGAGTATGCACGCAGATAGTCACACGGAGCCTCAAGCTTACAAAATTCCCCTTTATTTAGTTGAGGTCATTTGCTGAACAATGAAGAGAATCCTTGATGATACAGCAATGATCTGGGCTGTGGAATGTTTCCTTCGCCATTTTCAACCTCATTCTCTTTTATCAGAAGTCTAGTTTGATATAGGTTGGAACCCTTCAACCTTCCTTTGCTTGAACCAATTTTTAACTCTTTGCATCTCTGTACTGAGTAGATTCCCTGATGCGACTTTTCTAACCATGATGTCCTTTCTTGGCTGTTTTCAGCATAGAGAAGCTTCCGTCCTCTCCCTTCCCTGTCCCCATGATGCTTAGTTTGTTCTTCCCACCCACCTGCTCTTTTTCTTCACTCCCGACATTTGCTTCCATAGATGCTGCTGATCTCTGCACACCAGGGGTTTCCAAACTGAAAGCGTTACAGCAAGACAGACACGCAGAGAGGGGACGGTCAAGAAACAACTGTTGACGTAAAAGAGGGAGTTCTGCTGAAGAAGAGCAACTATTAATGCCTCGGCCTTACGCAGAGTCAGCGCGTCCCTGACCTGTTGTGAGGGTTACCTGTGAGTGCCTCGTGTCTGCTGGTGTCTGTCTGATCGCTTTTAGTATTGACCACGAGTAGTGATGCTCTGAATCCCGGTTGGAATACGCAGCGTGAACACACTAGTTGTTATTCTTTACTATCTGCTTTCTGCGTGTCTGCGTGGCTCCGGTTTTTCTCATCCGTAAGCTGCTAACGTGCAGAGGTTAGCAGCATCATCTGATCGTGCAGAAGTTAGCAGCATCATCTGATCTGATTGGTGCGGGTTTTCCCTCCTGTGAGCGTTAGACTTTGCATCTGTGGACATCCCGAGTTCCGCCCGTGTTCCCTGTGTTTTTATCAAGAGTGTTTATGTGTCTGTTTTTGGATAGCTGTATATCTCTCCAAATACTGCCCGTTTTTAGCCTTTCTTCTACGAACCTCAATTCCCCTTTCTTCCCGAAGGGCCGTGTCAAAAAGGGCCTGAGGAATGCCACAGCTACAACAGAAGCCTCCTAACGCGACATCCTTGGCTTGTGCAGTCTTGATGGAGATCATACCCTGGTTTTCGCTAGCGGCTCAGCGGTCAAGAATCTGCCTGCCAATGTAGAAGACATGGGTTCGATCCCTGGGTTGGGAAGATCCCCTGGAGAAGCAAACGGCAACCCACCCCAGTATTCTTACCTGGGAGATTTCCTGAACAGGGAAACCTGGCGTGCTGCAGTCCGTGGGGTCACAAATAGTCAGACAGGGGTGAACAACCAAACCACAGCAAGAACCCTGTTCTTCAGAATGGACTGTTCTCTGCCAAGTGCTACCTGTTTGAAGGAAATGAGGCACAGGCTTTTTTTTTTTTCCAGAACTCGCTGTTAGCATTTCTGAAATTACTGGACTTCCCCATGCCTGCCAGATTCCTTTAGGCTTCTGTAATGACAGCTGTGGGAATACGGCTCTGGGCGTCCACATTGCTATCAAGAATTAAGGAAGACAGGCTCTCCGTCGACAGACTGTTCACCCACTCCAGTGGACTTAATTATCTTGATGCTTCTTCTGTGCCATCTGCTAGACGTCAGAAGATCTGGACATCTAATATTATGAGATTTGCCATCAACTAACAGGGATTTTCGGGGGGAGTCCAGGGTCAGCATCGCCCCCAAAAAACATGACTGCTTTGCCGGATGACAAAGGGGAAAAAAATTAAAAGTAGGATCGTGGGTAATTTAGCCCATTTGTTTAACCTTCAGAGTCATTGTTTGAAAAATGAGGTAGCTGTATCAATGCTCTGTAGAGACTCTGCAATTACTTTTTTCTGTAAAGATTTTAAATTAAATTTTCATGTACTGGATGGATATCTATCTCAGAAAAAAAAAAACAAAACCAAGAGACGTCAATCAACAACTGCAGTGCTACCCTGTAGCTAAGTTTTACCCAGGGATGTTTTCTCAGAAAGTAACGTTTTTCAGGAGCATACATAAAGCAAAGATGATATGTTTTTAATTAACATTGTAGCCATTCTTTTTATCCTAAGGTGCTTTACTGTGGAAAGAAGCTACGGAATTCACCTGCGTTGTGCTTAGGTGTTTTGATCCCACTCAGGGATACCTACCTTCATGTATGCGATGTTTTAATAATTTGGCCATTCCTCTGCAATCATTTCCCCCTTGGCGGTGTCCGTGTTTAGTTGCTAAGTCATGTCCGACTCTGTGACCCCATGGGACTATAGCTTCCAGGCTCCTCTGTCCATGGGATTTCCCAGGCAAGAATAGTGGAGTGGCTTGCCATTCCCTTCTTTGTTTGATCCCTGGGTGGGGAAGTGGTATCTTTCTCACCCAGGGATTGAACCCCTGTCTCCTGCATTGGCAAGAGGATTCTTTACCAACTGAGCTATCAGGGAAGCCCTAACCCCTTTAGTTCAGTTCAGTGGCTTAGTCATGTCTTACTCTTTGCAACCCCATGGACAACAGCATTGCAGGCCTCCCTGTCTATCACCAACTGCCAGAGTTTACCCAAACTCGTGTCCATTGAGTCGGTGATGCCATCCACCCATCTCATCCTCTGTCGTCCCCTTCTCCTCCTGCCCTCAATCTTTCCCAGCATCAGGGTCTTTTCAAAAGAGTCAGCTCTTCTCATCAGGGGGCCAAAGTAATGGAGTTTCAGCTTCAACATCAGTCCTTCCAATGAACACCCAGGACCGATCTCCTTTAGGATGGACTGGTTGGATCTCCTTGCAGTCCAAGGGACTCTCAAAAGTCTTCTCCAACACCACAGCCCCAAAGCATCAATTCTTCGGCTCTCAGCTTTCTTTATAGTCCAACTCTCACATGCATACCTGAATACTGGAAAAACCATAGCCTTGGCTAGACGGACCTTTGTTGACAAAGTAACGTCTCAGTTTTTTAATATGCTGTCTAGATTGGTCATAACTTCCCTCCAAGGAGCAAGTGTTTTTTAATTTCATGGCTGCAGTCACCATCTGCGGTGATTTTGGAGCCTCCTTTGTTAGGCTTTGTTATATCTTGAAATCAGTATAAGGTATAAACCACCTGCCCAAGACAGTCCCCAGTTTCCTGGGAATTCTGTTATGTCACAACCCGTGGATAGATGATCAAAAGGCTTGTTTTCAAGCCCCTGAGAACAGGTGCCCGTGGTGGCTGTATCTAGTGATTCAAGTGAGCAGTTGTAGGCTATGGGTGTATGGGGCTGCGGTGTTATATTACACTTCACAGGTTCAAATCCTTGTCCTCTGTTGCGCTACACCTCTTATGAGCTGGGCAGGATTCTTTAGTCTCCCTGAGTATCGAGGTTCTTTCTGTGAAATGGGAATAACCCACACTGGTTGCCGCTGCTGTTGCTATTGAGTCGCTGCAGTTGTGTCCGACTGTGACCCCATGGACTGTAGCCCACCAGGCTCCTCTGTCCATGGGATTCTCCAGGCAAGAGTACTGGGGTGGATTGCCACGTCCTCCTCCAGGGGATCTTCCCAACCTAGGGATCAATTCCGGGTCTCCCGCGTTGCAGGCAAGATTCTTTACTGCTGAGCCACCAGGGAAACCCAGCTCACCCTGGTTGCCGGGGATTAAATGACTAACAGCCCTGTAATGCTTAGATCAGTTCTCTGCTCAGAGAAAGTGCTCACTAAACATCAAACAAACAAAGGAAAAAAGCCAATTTGTGCCACTTTTTTAAACCCCTGATATAAAAGGTAAAAATAAAAACTCAAACCACAAGACAGCAAGATAGTCGCTGAACTAAGATATCCTTCCTTAATTTTTATAGGCTATTTCCTTGTGAAATTAGGGAGTGGACTTTGGGATGAGAAGGAAATATCTGTGGGTAGAAAAAAAATGTCTGGATGAATAAAGGACTCTTACAGTATTCTGCATGTGGGGTCATTACCCAGAGTACAGAAGGCGTTTTTCTGTCACTGGGAATCCCCCTGCTATAGTGGGAGAACCTTCTTAATTTTTGTTCAAAGTTTTGTTGCACCTAAAAGGCTGTGTTCTCTTTAGAGGCCTTCTAATATTGGATTGCTACTGCTGCTACTGCTACTGCTAAGTCACTTCAGTCTTGTCCGACTCTGTGTGACCCCATATACAGAAGCCCACCAGGCTCCCCCGTCCCAGGGATTCTCCAGGCAAGAACACTGGAGTGGGTTGCCATTTTCTTCTCCAATGTGTGAAAGTGAAAAGGGAAAGTGAAGTCGCTCAGTCATGTCTGACTCGTAACGACCCCACAGATTGCAGCCTACCAGGCTCCTCCGTCCATGGGATTTTCTAGGCAAGAGGACTGGAGTGGCTTGCCATTGCCTTCTCCGTCTAATATTGGATGGGCTCATATAATTTCAAGAACTGAGTTACTCCACCTATCTATGAGCTTTCATATATTTGGTTCCATGAATACAATTTGATACATTTGGCTACAAGAGAGATTGGTAACCTGATAAGAATTTCCTGGCAAGACTGGAAATATGTCTTGGAATACAGCAAGTCTGGTTCAGAGGACTCACAAATAGTTTGTTTCTTAAAAACCCATCAGGCTTGGCATATCCAGTAGTTTTATTTGTAATGTAGCTTTAAAAATATGCAGTCCTTTACATGCACAGAAAAAACGGAACTTTAATCCTTCTTCAGTGCAAATATTGGAGAGAGCATTTTAAATTTTATCTCCATTTTCCCTCAACTTAATTAAGCTCTCTTTCATGGAAAAATTTAAATCACGCTCTACATGGATTCAACTTGATTAATATTTTTTTTGTCAATTAAATTACATATCACATAATTTCAAAACTCACAAGGATTGCTGGCAACCGTATCTAGCCAGTTATGGGAAATTTCGGAGAGGAATACAGACCAACGCTGCTCCTTTTATCAGGATACAATTAGAAAAGGGAACTTTGTCAGAAAAGGTACAGTGGTTCTAAGAAGAAAAAAGCTAACTAACATGCAAAGTATCTATGCTTCATTTTTGATACTATAAAGACCATCAGTAAAAAATATATATATGTATATTATCTGGTTCACTGAATACTGTGCTGGAAGGGCTGACACTTTGTAAAAAAAAAAAATGCTATATCTGTGGGAGTTGCATCCTTTTCTGGGTAATCTGTATCTGATATGTGCATTTGTGTGTGTTCTTACTCCTATGGCTCTGTAACAGAGCACCCCCAGAATGCAGTGGCTTAAAACAATAGTAATAATTTATTATCTTCCAGGTGGCTCAACTGGTAAAGAATCTGCCTGCATTGCAGGAGGTTTGATCCCTGGATTGGGAAGATCTCCTGGAGAAGGGAAAGGCTACCCACTCCAGTATTCTGGCCTAGAGAATTCCATGGACTGTATAGTCCGTGGGGTTGCAAAGAGTCAGACACGACTGAGTGACTTTCACTTTCCTTCTTAATGGAACAACAGATTTAAAAGCTGTTCTGTATGCAATCGTTTCTAAGCTTGGAATTATGCTTTTCTCCTTTGCTTGGCTAGAAGCTATTTATACTTGAGGACTTTAACACCTATTCAAGGAACTGGTCAGTAGATCCAGAAAACCCCTGTATGTGCGCTATGATTCGATAATGGCCCCACTGATATGGAAGAGAACCTGGTAACCTGGGGATCTGCAAGCTAAAAATGTCTGACATATGACCGATTCCATGAAACCCCGCCACCCCTGGAGGCTTTGGAAGGAGCATGCTGGCGTCTGTAAATATGGTAGAAAAACCCCATGTGCTTCAGAGTATCTGAGATGCTTCTGACACAACCTCAGGAGAAGGCGCTTCGGGGGCTTGGTGGGGTAGATCCATGACATGAGTGTTTCCCTGGTGGCTCAGATGGTGAAGAATCTGCCTGCAATGCAGGAGACCCAGGTTCGAACCCTGGGTCAGCAAGATCCCTTGGAGGAGGGCAAGGCGATGCACTTCAGGATTCTTGCCTGGAGTATCCCATGGACAGAGGAGCCTGGTGGGCTACAGTCCACAGGGTCGCAAAGAGTTGGACATGGCTGAAACAACTTAGAATACATGCATGCGCCACGACTTGAAGCAAGGCGTAACGCCTCATTTAAGACAGCCTTGGAACAGGAACCCTATGTCCCGTGTGTAGAAGAAGTCTGGTGCAGGCTGGAGAATAAGCTAACGGCAGAAAGAGATGAATACAGAGAACTCCATACCCAGCTTCTCGAGTCCTTAGTCTCTCTGGCTGGGGTTTCGTATGACCAGATCGCAACAAGGGTGCGACCCTCCAGCTCATCCAAACGGAACCCAACTATACCTTTGTAGGTTTCCTGTATCCTCACTGGATTTTTCTTCTGTAGTGAAACTGGCCTTCCTGATCAACCAAATTTGAAAAATGGAATGATGGGTCTGCTCTCCACCCTGAAGAATTTGTCAGGAAGAGCAATTTTACCAGGAAAGCAAGAAACGCCCATCCCGGACTCCCCAATTTTACCTCTTTAATAAGAAACCACAGATAAGGAGCTCTGACAAACACGGGACAGTTCTTTGAAAAGACTGAATAGTAATTTGTCTTCAAGTTACCAAAAATAACATGTGCCAGTGAGATAATACATATTTTTAATTAGTTTTTTTTTTTTGGGGGGGGGGTTGTGAATTCTTGTCCAGGCTCCATTTTCTAGAAGCTTATTTTTATCTGGATTCTACCTTTTCTAAAACTGTTGCAGAGAATTATTTTCTGAAGACATCAAATTCTTGGCTCCAGTTGTAACCAGACAGGCTGCAGTGTTGCTGTTGTTTTTTTGAAGTATCTCTTCCCTTCTTTTTTCTCAACTTTTATTTCTCAAAATACATGTGCTTTTTATAGATATGGGAGCCATTTTCAGATTAGGCTCTCTGAAAATAGTCTGCATCAGAATATATTAGGGGGAAAAAAATCATCATTTACCCACAGAGACACATCATGTTTCATTTTATTAAAAGCAGTACCCAGAGGGTGCAGACAGGAAAAAAATGAGGTGGAGATTTTTTTTTTTCCCCTCCACTATTCTTTAAGCCAGAGTTTTGTTTATAGGAAATGTTTTTTAACATTATATGGCTACGTTAATTAAAAATAAATGCGAGCTCAACGAGTTTCCTTTCTGCTTTGCTTTGTTGTTTTTATTTCTCCTCGAATATCCTCTGGGGGGTTAAAGTCCATGGGTCACATTTTTTACAACGGTATCCTTTTCCAGTGTGGAATTAACCTTGGATCGTTTTTTCTTCTCCACTCCCACTGACTCTTTTCCTGTTCCTGCCCTTCATCCTTCAACTTTACGATTACAGCGGTGTCTCAGACTTGCATCCAGTTTAGCCTCCACACTGCGTGAGATGATTATTTTTCGTTGAACAATACTGTGATCACATCCTATCTGCTCAAAGGCGTGTAACAATTTTGGTCACTGTCAGGTGAAGTCCAAACACCTCCAGGTCAGCACTGATGATCCATCAGCAACTGTGACATGTGCAAATACTCTAAAACCCACCAACTGCTCTCTTGGGCTCCCGTCTCAGAGGAAAGAAATGTATGTTCACACAAAGATCCATGTAGGGATGTTCACAGCTGCTTCATCGGTAATTGCCCCAAACTGGAAACAGCTCCCTGCGTCCTTCAACAGATGGATGGTTAAACCAACTGTGGTGTGACTATATTGTGGAATATTACTAGGCAATGAAAAGGGACAGGCTGTGGAGCCACACAACAGCTTGGATGTCTCTCCAGGGAAATATGCCGACCGAAGGCCAGTCAGCAGTTAACTGAAGGTTGTTCCGATGGCAGGATTATTCCTTGGCATTTCTAATTTGCTGCTCACAAGCGTAAGAGAGCAGTCATTGCCACAGAAAGGTCCCAGCCGAGAGTTGTGGGTGTCAGCAGCTGGAGGTCAGCCTGGCAGACGTGAAAATGTCTGTGCCAAGGGGATACAAGTAAGACTGAAGGTGACGATGAGGAACTCCAGCAGAAATGGAATAAAAGGACAAGGAGATGGATAACAGGAGAAAGGAAGGAAAAATCAAAGGACCACTCCACTAGGTCCAGTATCTTAACAGGAGCTCCAGAAAGAGGGGAAAAAAAAACCCATAAGGAATAAGTCATAAATAATTTTTTAAAAAGTCCAAGAAAGTAATTTTTGCTTCTGAGCTGGCACACGGTGACAGTTCAGGTCTGAACTGTCTCCTCCTCACAGAAAACGCACAAAGCGACAAAGAAAACAATGGCAACCTGCCAAAGTCACGTTTTTAGTGAATCCGGGAGTCAGAGAACATCGGCAGACTTCAAGTCACAAGCACGGCTTCTCAAAGCCGTAACCGGTGGGAAGCCGGTGCAGTTTTATGTTATCCCAGTACAAACAGGGTTATAAAGTATGGGGGAAGACCCATCTGGGATTCACCTATGTAGAGCTGGTGTCTGAAGGCCCTGGGATAACCACTTTACCAAAGAGGGGAAGTGAAGTGCAAGTTGCTCTGTCGTGACTCTTTGCGACCCCGTGGACCATATGGTGTGTGGAATTCTCCAGGCTAGAAATACTGGAGTGGCTAGCCTTTGCCTTCACTTTCCAACCCAGGGATCGAACCCAGGTCTCCCATATGGCAGGCGGATTCTCAACCAGCAGAGCCATAAGCAAAGAGAGGAGAAGGGGCTTATTAGTCAATGGCATTTAAAGGTGCTCACAGATTCACGAAGGAGGTTCTGATACGGGATGGGGCCCGTGGGTCTGCATTTCCAACACAAGCCCCTGCGCGATGCTGACACTCTGAGTAACCAGACCCATTGACTAACAAGGTTGAAGAGCAGCGCTTTCAAGCCTTGGTTGTACGTTCCAAGCACCCAGGGAGCTGTAAAAAGTCCCGCTGCTCAGACTTCAGCTCAGAGCAGTCCATGGCATCTCGGAAGACCATCCTCGGTCAGCTGCAGCTGTAAAGGCAGAATCTGGTGCCTGACAGCACCAGCTATTAGAGAAATGCAAATCAAAACCGCAGTGAGGTATCACCTCACCCTTGCCACACGGCTATCGTCCGAAAGTCTACAAGTAATACATGTTGGAGAGGACGTGGAGAACAGGGAACCTATGTGTACCGCGGGTGGGAATGTCAATTGGTCTGGTCCTTGTGGAGAACAGTCTGGAGGTTCCTCAAAAAGCTATAGAGTTACCGTGTGATTCAGCAATCCTACTCCTGACCATACATCCAGAAAAGATGAAAACTCCAAGTCGAAAAGGCACATTCGCCCAGTGTTCACAGCAGCGTTATTTACAGTCGCCAGCACATGGGAGCAATGCAAGTGCTTATCAACAGATGATTGCCTTAAGAAGATATGATTTATACATACAGTTGGAATATTAGCTATTAGAAGAATGAATTACTGCCATTTGTAGCAATGTGGATGGACTTAGAGACTCTTATGCTTAATGAAATGCCAGACTGAGAAAGACACATAGTACCGTATGGTGTCGCTTACATGCGGAATCTAAAAAATAACACAAATTAATGCATATGCAAAATAGAAACAGACTCATGGATGTAGAAAACAAAGTTGCAGTGGGGAGAAGGGAGACGAGAGGAACAAACAAGGTGCATGGGGTTAACAGACGCAAACTAGTATACGTACAATGAAAGTGAGTGGTCGTGTGTGACTCTTTGCGACCCTATGGACTGTACCCACCAGGCTCCTCTGTCCATGGGATTTTCCAGGCAAGAATACTGGAGCAGGTTGCCATACCCTCCTCCAGGGGATCTTCCCGACCCAGGGATTGAACCCAGGTCTCCCACGTTGCAGGCAGATTCTTTACCACTGAACCAAGGGGGAAGCCCAAAGTCAAGCAATTTATCCTGGGGTCACTGCTAAGAATACTGCAGTGGTTTGCCATGCCCTCCTCCAGGGGATCTTCCTGACCCAGGGATCAAACCGCACTGCAGGCGGATTCATTACCATCTGAGCCACCAGGGAAGCCCAAAGTCAAGCGATTTATCCTGGGCCACTGGCAAGAATACTGGAGTGGGTTGCCATGCCCTCCTTTAGGGGACCTTCCCTACCTGGGGGTTGAACCCAGGTCTCCTGTGTTGCAGACAAATTCTTTATCGCTGAACCTCTGGGAAACCCCTTTTGTAAATGAACTACACTCCATAAAAATAAAACAATACTTTCCAGGAAAGAGGGGGGCAAATAAACACAGAATCTCAGAACTAGGTTATAAAGGAGATGCATTTGGGGGCACATAAATACCTTGAAGAGGGAAGCAAGCTGGCTGTAGTGGAAAATGGCTGACAGCCCCCAGACAGTGGCCGAGTAGAAATATGGACCCAGCTGCTTCCAGATACTCAGTCTGTCAAGAAGGCCAGGCACTGTGTGTGTGCTCAGTCTTGTCTGACTCTTTGCGACCCCCATAGACAGTAGCCCTCCAGGCTCCTCTGTCCATGGGATTTTCCAGGCAAGAATACTGGAGTGGGTTGCCATTTCCTTCTCCAGGAGGCACTAGGATGGTTGATGGGAAAATAGCAATTATTATTATTTTTTCACCTGTTATCACCTGATCCAGATTTCCACGAACCACAGAGGAGGATTGCATTGAGCAGGACAGAAAACCTGCTCTGATCAGGGTGGCCTCTGATCAAGACTGGCACTCAGGGGCCTTCCCTGACGGCTCAGTGGTAAGCAATCCTTCTGTCAATGCAGGAAACCCAAGAAACACTCTGCCAATGACAGGGACACAGGTTGGATCCCTGATTCCGGAAGAGACCATGTGCCGTGGAGCAGCTAAACCCATGTGCCACAACCACTGAAACCCACGCACCCTAGAGTCTGTGCTCTGCAACCAGAGAATTCATCGCAATTGAGAAGTCTGCAAACTGCGACTAGAGAGGGGTCCCTGATCGCTGCAACTAGAGAAACCCCCTCGCAGCGATGAAGACCTAGCGCAACCAAAAACAAGTAAATAAATAAAATTATACAAGTGTGTTAGCTGCTCAGTTGCGTCCGACTCTTTGGCAACCCCATGGAGTGTAGCCCTGCCAGGCTCCTCTGTCCATGGGATTCGCCAGGCAAGAACAGTGGAGTGGGTTGCCATTTCCTCCTCCAGGGGATCTTCCCAACCCAGGATGGAACCTGGGTCTCTTGCACTGCAGGCACATTCTTTAACATGTGAGCCACCAGGGAGATCTCCAAATTTTATATACATAAATAAATAAATATATATATATATATACATACATAAATAAATATATATATATGTGTGTGTGTATATATACACACACACACATAAGGTTGGCACTAAAGAGTGTACAGAAGGGGTTTCCTCATTCCCAAGACAGAGGCTTGGTAGGTCCATTGGATGGAGTCCAGGAGTGCCAAACACCTGAAATGCTTCAGAGCTCTGGACAATGAAGACTTATCCTAAGAAAATGCAAAGGTCCTGCCAGAGAGAAGGGGCACTTCTGGACTTGAGGAGGACAGCCTGAAACACTGACCTGGAAAACCTCTCCCTTTAATTTCCTAGGCACAATCATCTATAGCCAGTTACCTATGAACCTATCCCTTCATCTGCTATTTGTCTGTGTACACACATAAAACTTTATTTATTTATTTTTTTTCTGGTGAAGACTTATTTGAGGCAATGGCAAAATGGATACTGTCAACGGCCTTGTTTACTTTTTTTTAAGTTTGACACTGTATTACACATTTAAATTTACGTGTTCAGATCAACCTGTGAAAAGCTCCATGAGCACCTCCAGCTGGGCAGCTTGCTTCTCTGCCTTCTCGACAATATGGTTTTTTTCATTTGTTAATCTACACAACACACTGCTGAGTACACTCTCACGAAGGGTGCCCGCCGTGTGGCCCATAAATCTTCCCAACTTTCCACTTTTTCATTCAGACGATTCTCCAATCCTCTGTTAACGTTTTTAAAAATGCCCAGTGATATACAATGAAAAGAATTATTTTTTTAAAAGCGGCCCAGGTAACTTGGCTATATGTTACGTGAGGTTTTACAGACTTGTAGTGTAAAGATATAAATTTATATTACACAGAAGGAATATAAGAGAAATAGTGCTGATTAAGAGGTATCATCTGCAACAGTGACAATGCACACTGAGAAAGAAAAGTGGAAGACAGAATTTTAAGTCTTTGGACTTACATTGGAGAAGACCCTGATGCTGGGAAGGGCTGAAGACAGCAGGAGAAGGGGACGACAGAGAATGAGACGGTTGGATGGCATCACTGACTCCATGGACATGAGTTTGAGCAAACTCTGGGAGACAGTGAAGGACAGAAAAGCCTGGTGCGCTGCAGTCGGTGGGGTCGCAAAGAGTCTAACACGACTGAGCGACTCAACAACACACAACCCAAATCATAAGTATGAGGGTCTATAACGGGAGATTCTGAATGTCGACAGGCCATTCATTTCCAGAATGGAATGCAGACTACCATCACAGTTATTCAAGTTTAAGTCTTTACATGCTCACATTCCGTAATCACTAACATACAGAAGAAGAATCCGCAGTGCGCTGTGTGTAAGGGGTGTTCCTGATCACTGAAATCATCTTACTGACTTCTATCTCAGCCCAGCAGCACCTAAACTCTGTGAGGGCAAGACCTCTTGTTCAGCAGTCAGAATCAGACTTGGCACTCAGCAGGGTCTATTAGTCTTCCAGGGCCACTGCACAAATATCCCAGATCGGGGGACTTAGACAACAGAAATTTATGGTATTACAGCTGAAAGTCTGAGAGCGGGTGTTGGCAAGGGACAGGCTCTCTCTGAACACACCAGGGACGGATCAGTGCGTTCCAGCCCTGTCTCCTAGCAGCTGGTAAGTTCCCTGGCTCGTGACAGCCAGACTCCAGTCTCTACAAGGCGTTCTCCTGCCTGTCCGTCTCTGTGGCCAAATTCCTCTTTTTGTCCTTGGATTTCCCTGGTGGTCCAGTGGTTAAGAATCTGGCTGCCGGTGCAGGGGACACAGGTTCCATCCCCAGTCTGGGAATCTTCCAGAAGCCAAGGGCAACTGGGCCCTCGAGCCCCAACTAGTGACACGTGTAAGCCCCAGAGCCCGTGGTCCACAACGAGAGAAGAACCACAAAGAGAGAAGGACCACAGTGAGATGTCCGAGCCCCGCAACTAGAGTGTAGCCCCCGTTCGCTGCAGCTAGAAAAAGGCTGAGTGCATCAACCCAGCCCAGCCAAAAATAAATAAATAAGGACTCCAGTTGCACTGAATGAGTCCCTTCCCCTGCTCCCATGACAGTACAGCCTCATTTTAACTCAGCGTGCTAGGCACTCAGCCGTGTCCAACATTCTGCGACCCCCGCTTGACCTTATTTGGAAACAGGTCCGTTTCAGAAGTACCATTCTGACTTAACTACTCCTGAAATAGACCTGTGTCCAAACGAGGTCACATTCTGAGGTCCTAGAGAGTTTAGGATTTCAAACCCATGAACTTTGTGTGTGTGTGTGTGTGACACCATTTGACCCCACAACACAGGCACACGCTTCATATATACACAGTGAATAAATGAAAAGTGAAACAGCGAAAAGAGCCTGTCTGGGCACTATTCGGCTTCCAAGTCACCAGGTCACAGCACATGTTTGATTATATCTACTCTGTGAGCTAGAATTCTGCAAAGTATCAAGGTACAGTGTTTTATCTTGAGTCTTTATGAACACAGGTGTTTTGAATGATGTCAATTGTGACAGTATATGAATTGCACATCGTTTCATAACAGCTAAAGTACAAATGTACAAAGACTTTTGGGAAGGAAGCCTATCCAGCTAAACCTACAGAGTGGCTTCTGCTTGTGACCTGTTGGCCCAGAGGTAAACCTTTAAGTTTGGACCTTGGTCCAAAGGTCTGAAAACCCACATCTCAGCCCAAGGTCTTAAAACCCACTTCTCTAACGTGTTCGATTCAGTTCAGTTCAGTTCAGTCACTCAGTAGTGTCCGACTCTTTGCGACCCCATAGACTGCAGCACGCCAGGCTTCCCTTTCCATCACCAACTCTCAGAGTTTACTCAAACTCATGTCCATTGAGTTGGTGGTGCCATCCAGCCATCTCATCCTCTGTCACCCTCTTCTCCTCCCGCCTTCAAGCTTTCCCAGCATCAGGGTCTTTTCCAATGAGTCAGCTCTTCGCATCAGGTGGCTAAAGGATTGGAGTTTCAACTTCTGCATCAGTCCTTCCAATGAATATTCAGGACTGACTTCCTTTCGGATGGACTGGTTGGATCTCCTTTCAGCCCAAGGGACTCTCAAGGGTCTTCTCCAACACCACAGTTCAAAAGCATCAATTCCTCGGCGCTTAGCTTTCTTTATAGTTCAACACTCACATCCAGACATGACTACTGGAAAAACCATAGCCTTGACTAGACGGACCTTTGTCTGCAAAGTAACGTCTCAGCTTTTCGATATGCTGTCTAGGTTGGTCATAGCTTTTCTTCCAAGAAGCAAACTCTTAATTTCATGGCTGGTGTCACCATCTGCAGTGATTTTGGAGTAAGTTCAAGAAATGGCCCCATGCAATCACCAGACTTTTCTGTCATTTGGCGTGTGGCGTCACCCTGGCTATCTATTATCTTCCGAGTTGCTTCGTCTCTTCTTATTCATCCTATAGTCCTTAATCTACCCTGACTGGTCACTTACTTGTATCGCAGAAGATACAACTCACTGCAGGACTCCCCTGGCGGTCCAGGGGTTAACCCAACTGCCAATGCAAAGGGACGTGGGTTGGATGCCTCAGTTGTGGACTAGACGTCCCCCACGCCGTGGGGCAGCTAAACCCACGTGCCACAACCACTGCAGCTCATGAGCCCGGGAGCCTGTGTGGCATAGGAAGAGAAGCCACTGCAATGAGAACCCAGCTCACTGCACCTAGAGAAAGCCCACCTGCAGCAACCAAGACCCAACGCCGTCAAAAATAAATAAATCAATAAAGTGCTTAAAAAAAAAACCAACAAAAACTCACTGCAGAATTCTTAAGATGATTTACATGGAATCTTTCAAAGGTTACAACCTGAACAGAGAGGAACTTTGTATCTTGTTTAGAGAAAAGTCTGTATCAGGTTTAAACAAAAGTCACCCCCTGCCCGCCTGCTGTGCCGCTTATGTTCCTGATTGCCACTGCATAGGTCTGTGTAATGCTGTACCTTGTGGCCTTTGCAGAAAAATAACCACCATGAAAAGAAGAAGCCAGGCTTGATGTTTGTTTGTTTGTTTTTCTTTCCAACTGTATTCCCAGTTCTTGAATAGCACCTGGCATACATTTGTTTTCTCAGTGAGGTTCTCTTGCTGCTGGGAACCTAAGTGGTAATGGCTCTGCCTTCCACAGAATGACTGAAACTCAGTAATGTGGGGCCCTTGTGGGAGGTATTTTATGTACTTCCATACTTTAGGCTGCCGGTGCACACTGCTGAGATGTTCCTCCATCACCTAAAATGTTTTTTTCCTATATGCTGTTTTCTGTGTTTAGAAACACTTTCAAGGCAACCATCTATCTACTGACAGTCAGCTTCACTGTCTCTGGAACATTTCAAATCAGGGTGCCGCTGAACTGCTGCTAAAAAAGTAGTGACCGAGAAGTAGAAGCAACAGAATTCAAACCAAGCTTTCTGCCGCCCAACTCGGTGTTCTTCCCAGGAAAACATACGAATGACTGTTTTACTTAAGAGACGAAAATTGGAAAGAGAAATGCACAGCTTTTATAATTCATACACCTAAAGCTGGGAGCAACGTGTTCCAGTCACCTCATTCTATGGGTGGGGAAACTGAGTCCCCAGTGCTTCCCCAAAGACTCACAAAACAGTAATGAACAAAGAGCATCTGGAACACAACCTCTCAGTTCAGTTCAGTTCAGTTCAGTTGCTCAGTCGTGTCCGACTCTTTGCGACCCCATGCATCATAGCACGCCAGGCCCCCCTGTCCATCACCAACGCCTGGAGTTCACTCAAATGCTAGCCTCAGATGACAAGCCATAGTTAAAATTTTAAACTTCTGAGCAGTGCCATGAAAAAAGTAATAAGAAACAGATGAAATTAATTTTAATAAAACATGCAACCAATCCTGCTGCTGCTAAGTTGCTTCAGTCGTGTCCGACTCTGTGCGACCCCATAGATGGCAGCCCACCAGGCTCGCCCGTCCCTGGGATTCTCCAGGCAAGAACACTGGAGTGGGTTGCCATTTCCTTCTCCAGTGCATGAAGGTGAAAAGTGAAACTGAAGTTGCTCAGTCGTGTCCGACTCTTAGTGACCCCAAGGTCTACAGCCTTCCAGGCTTCTCTGCCCATGGGATTTTCCAGGCAAGAGTACTGGATTGGGGTGCCATTGCCTTCTCTGGCAACCAATCCTATACATCAAAAATATTATCACTTCAGCACGTAATTAATAAATGTTATTAATGAATATTTTACATTCTTTTTTTTTTTTTTTTACAGCAAGTCTTTGAAGAATTCTTACAGTTCTCTTACAGGGCATCTTAATTCAGGCTAGTCACATTTCAAGGGTTCAACAGGTGCGTACAGCCAGGGGCTGCCCTCCTGGATGGCATAGATTCAGGACAGCCCTTAAGCCCCGTGTCATTTCCTTCCCAGCAAACAGCATCCTGCCTCCCAGACTTAGAACTTGTAGAATATTAACTGTACAGAGTTGGTGCTTATTTTGAATTCTTGCACGTGGACGACAGCAGGGGTAGCAAGCACTGGGGAGGTATATTTCGTTCATGGGAGATGTTTTAAATTTTAACCCCTGTCCAAGATATGGAAATCTGGAGAAGGCAATGGCAACCCACTGCCGTATTCTTGCCTGGAAAACCCCATGGACAGAGGAGGCTGGTGGGCTGCAGTCCACCCATGGGGCCTCAAAGAGTCGGACACGACTGAGTATGAACACGAGACGTGCAGGTGAGTGATACAAACCGCATTATCAACTTCACGGTGGGAGAGAATATTTAAAATGTTTGGGAGATGATATTTAAAGGATTTGGGCTCTGAAGAGAAAGGTGGCTGTTACACTCTTGATCTAAGGCTTCCAGGGTTTGGTTTTCACACTTTGAGTTATTTTCAACTGTGGCAACATTCCATTAAGACTCACCCCTGTTTCCCAGGCTTCTCCACCCTTTCCCGTCCCAAGGAGCAGCACGTAGGTTCCAGGTACAATAATTCACATTTTTCCATGTAAGATAATTCAAAATAAGCACCGACTCTTTACAGTGGCATGGTAGAGGAGCTGAACCCCCACCCCCCAAAATCCTGCCTTATTTAAATCCTTTTGGATGCCAGTGGTCAGCCTTTCCTAAAATATGCTCGGCAGAACAACAATTCTGTGAGCGATGAGTAATAGATCCTACAAAGAAAAACAGTTTCTCTGTCCGTATGGGCCATACTGGGCTAATCGTGCTAATTATGCTGGGGTTTGACTGCCTGTGACAAAGCTGAAGTGACTCCATGCCGTCACCAACACCCCAGGCTGTCTCCCTCGCCTCTGTCTTCGGCTCGTACTGTCAGTGTTCATGCTCACTGCCTCCTTTTGCAAGACGGTTTCCCCAAAGGTGTGTCTGCAAGGATTAAATTTAAAAAACGAGGGAGGAAGGGAAGAAAAATGCTTCCAGCAGAAAGCTAGAAATCTCCTAGATTTCAGCGGAAAGCTAGAAATACTCCTGAAATCTCCAGGAGTATGCCCCTTAGGTCTCATCACCTTGAACGACACCCCAAAGGTAGCTGAAGCTGGGAAGGTGAATATTTTTTGCAAAGCACTTTAGGGTGGGAAACTAAGTCAGCCTTGTCTATCTGAGAATGAAGGCTGGAAAACAGAACCTGGGAAGGTCAGAATCTGTCACACAGAGCCAAAGCTTTCTCACAGCCATTTACTGAAGATTTTGCTTTGTGCGGTGGAAAATAGGGGCAATGTCAATGTGTTCTTGTCCAGCGTAAAATTCTCATTTTGCACGGAGGAACTCGAAGAAGTATTATTGTCCTAAAAAAATCCGCTTTGGGCAGAGTTGTTGTACTGCATGATTTCTGGGGCAGCCCTGTGGTCCTGAAAAGAAGCCGCACAGAGAAGGTTTGAGGAAGACCCGGGGTACGGTGAATCCTGACTTCAATCTTGAGGAGGGAAGGCTTGGAACCCCACTTGAGGCCACCCACTTTTGAAAGCGTGCATCTCAGAGAGGAGCCCCCCAATAAATAGCCTTCAAGAGCAAGGAGGCTTGCATCTGTGAGACCCACAAGCATCCGCTGTTAACAGGCTTCCCTCTGAGGTTGGACCCCAAGGCTTGGTGAGAAACTGGTGTGTGTGTGTGTGTATGTGTGTGTGTGTATAGGGAGCTTATTTGCTCATCATGGAACGTCTCCTGAGATGCAGGCATGTGGTTTGACAAATGTCCCTGGAAACTGCTGTGGTTTTCTCAGCTCACTGAGATGATGCCAAATGCCATAATCTCCTTGTTTTTTTCTTTTATTTAAAAAAAAAAAAAACCTCTAGATCCAGAACTTTCCACAAGAGGTAGGAAAGTCATATCCACCCAGGAATGGACTCTGGATTTGTCCTGGTATCCCTTTGCTTATAGCAGTATCTCAGGGAAAGGTCGCGGGCACCTGTGAGGTTTCAGAACTCTGCTTTAGCCTCTGACCTGGGTCTTTGGTTCGTGATTAGCCGTCATTCACTTGACAGCCTGGAGACCTACCCTGATCTGCAGCCAACTCCTATCTCAAGGAGTGGGGTGGATTCTCTCTCCCCAGCTTCTGCCTGGACTCTTGCCCCAAGCTGAGTGGACAAGTTTGGAAGGACAATATTGCCATCTGTTTGACTCCAGGCGATTCTCTAGCTGCCTCCGCCATCCACAGGAGTGGATCGCCTTTGATCTTTGGCATTTTCATTATCTCAGGAGGAACCCTGTAATTGCCATACACCTTTGGATGCTGGAAATTTGCACTGGGGGCCTTTCTGGTACAAGTCTCCAGCCCTAGATTTCTTTCTTTTCCCACCAAGGGCCCAGCAGGGTTTATGGGGTTTGAAAATTCATTGTTTTCTGGGAAACAGTAGGGCTTAGCCAGCATCCAAGATGACACCCAATGAGTTGCCCCCCCCCCATAATCACTGTTTTTGTACAGTTGACTTCTCATCAATGAGGGCTCCTCAGGATGATAACCACTAATAGAATATTATGGGCCTCCTTGACCATGACTTTAGCAGACGGATCACAAAAGGCATTGCCACTTATTGCCTTGCTCTGTCTGGGATCACCTGACTTCTGGGGGAAGCCAGCTCTCATGTCATGAAGACACTTAAGCAGCCCCATGGAAATGTATCTGTGATAATTATTAAGAACCGAGGCTTCCTGACAACTAACGAGCACCAACCTGACAGCTCTGTGCACACACCTCTTCTTGAAACTGGATCCTCCTTCAATCCCAGTCAAGCTTTCAGACGACTGGAGCCCTAGCTGAGGTCTTGACTGCAACCTCACAGGAGACCCTGAACCAGAACCATACAGATGGGCTGCTCCCAAATTCCTGATCCATTGAAACTAGGAGGTAATGGTCATGATTGTTTTAGATTGCCAAGTTTCAGTGCAATTTGTTACACAGAAATAAGAAGTATATATAATAGTTCAGGGCCCAGCCGTGGCCACCAGAACATTTTTTGCAAAGTCCCCTGCCTTTTTGCTAGACGATTATAATGTTTGTGCTACAGAAAGGGGCCACATAGTATTTTCCATCTGGGACGTGAATGAAAAGTGACAGTGAAAGTTAAGGTCGCTCGGTCACATCTGACTCTTTGCAACCCCATGGACTATACAGTCCATGGAATTCTCCAGGCCAGAATCCTGGCATGGGTAGCCTTTCCTTTCTCCAGGGGATGTTCCCAACCCAGGGATCGAACCCAGGTCTCCTGCATTGCAGGCGGATTCTTTACCAGCTGAGCCTCAAGGGAAGCCCAAGATGCCCTTAAGTAATAGTCATTGGCCAGTTGAGCCACCAGGGAGGCCCAAGAAGACTGGAGTGGATAGCCTTATCCCTTCTCCAGGGGATCTTCACGACCCAGGAATCGAACAGGGGTCTCCTGCATTGCAGGCGGATTCTTTACCAAACTGACCTCTGAGGGGAGCCCGGGACATGAATAAGTATTTTTAAAGTACTTAATATGTTAAAAGTACCTTAGTACTTAGTAATTCAGTACTTCTCAGTATTTATTAATTTGGAAACATCAGGCATAACGTGAGAAGGCAAAGACCAACGGTGAAATGGTGTGTAAAATGTAATTGAGATCAGAAATGGAATTGAATTAAAATGAGCATTTCGGCTGCAGGAGCCAGACGTTCCCCCACTGAGTTTATATGAGACCCTGGATGGATACGATAGGCTGCTGGAATTGGTCTGAGCTCTCCTTCATCCTGCTCTTTACCTTTTGAGGGTGAGATTTCTTTCCTTCTCCCTTGCAAAGATATAATATGAGAGCCCTTCCCAGGAGCCAGAATGGAAGCATGTAGCTGTAGGTGAGAAATTGTATGTTTCATTGTAGGTGAGAAATTGTATGTTTTGTCTGTAAAGAGTGAAGGATTCACAGGAAGTATTTGCGAGAGAGGCAGGTTGAGCAGGTTAGCATCCAACCTGGCCCCCGGGATCCTGGACAAGTAGTTAATTTTCTGCATCTGTGGGCTCCTCTGTGATTGGGGAGATAGCGGAAGCTTCTTGTGAGGGTTTGATAGGATACTTCACCGGGCCTGCTTCCACTCTGTTCTGCTTTGGTTCTGGTTAGGACATACAGTTCAGTTCAGTCGCTCAGTCGTGTCCGACTCTTTGCGACCCCATGAACTATAGCACACCAGGCCTCCCTGTCCATCACCAACTCCCAGAGTTTACTCAGACTCATGTCCATTGAGTCGGTGATGCCATCCGACCATCTCATCCTCTGTTGTCCCCTTCTCCTCCTGCCCTGAATCTCTCCCAGCATCAGGGTCTTTTCAAATGAGTCAGCTCTTTGCATCAGGTGGCCAAATTACTGGAGTTTCAGCTTCAACATCAGTCCCTCCAAAGAACACCTAGGACTAATCTCCTTTAGGATGGACTTAGGCAGAGGAACCAGAGATCAAATTGCCAATATCCTCTGGATCGTTGAAAAAGCAAGAGAGTTCCAGAGACACATCTATTTCTGCTTCATTGACTATGCCAAAGCCTTTGACTGTGTGGATCACAATAAACTGTGGACAATTCTGAAAGACATGGGAATACACATGGGAATACCACCTGACCTGCCTCTGGAGAAACCTGTATACAGGTCAAGAAGTAACAGTTAGAACTGGACATGGAACAACAGACTGGTTCTAAATAGGAAAAGGAGTCCATCAAGGCTGTATATTGTCACCCTGCTTATTTAACTTATATGCAGAGTACATTATGAGACACACAGTTAAACTGCTGTAAGTAATTGCATTATTGAAGACAAACATGGTTATAAGGGACAGTTCAGAGAGAGTGGATTACAATGCAGAATACAACTTGAACCTGATGCATCTCAGCTGATATTTAACCAAATCAAATCGCAATGTGGCGACCGGCACGTTCACTTAGCGTGATTAAAACAAAACTATGGTCATGTACACACCAGGATTACCCTGAATTTTTTTCCCTGTACAATTAGCACAAAGCACATTTTCATCCTGATTATCAATTGCTACAAGCATAATAAGTTGTTTCTGTGGCAGACAAAGCTTACAATGAAACAAAATCTTCTTCCCTGTCAGTCCTGGAATGAAAAGGTGAGAAACGGTGTGTCCCTCGGAAGGATTTTGCACAACATGTAAACAGTTTTTTGAAAATGCAGTGCGTTCATACAGTGGCTTTGTTTTTCTTTCTAGTGAAGATACCTAACAACTGAATGTTAGCTCCTCGTGAACATCTCTGACGTTCAGCTTATTTACTTTGGAAGACATAGGACAAAAACAGCCTTGAAATTAATTGGAAACTCTTGATAGAATGGGGGGGCGTCAGACATTGGAACTTGCCAATGGTAACGCTCACGTTTGTCCCTTTGGGTGAAATTTACACCAAAAAAAATAAAAACTCCATCGGTGACTTTGGAGTCTGAAAATCAGGTTTCGTTTGCAAGTCGATTCATCCTGGTTATTTGGGATTATCTGATAAAGATTAGGACCAGAGGCCCATCTGAAGCTCCTGCCTACCTGCATCCCCCTTCCTTCCCCCAGGGACCCTGTCTTCCGGCTCATCTGCTTCTGTTTGTACTCTGTAGATCCAAGCCACATTTTAATAGGGATGGTAAAGATGTTTTGCCAAGCACCCAGCCAGCCTGAAGACCGCTGGCTTGTTTGTGGTGTCATTTTATTGAAAATACTGCAGGCTGTTTTTTTTTTTTTTAATGTATTTACATAACAGGGAAGGCTTAAAGGGTGGCTTTCTTCCGAAGGCTTTGATCCCGGCAGGCATCCGGGAAAAGCTTTAATGATGGATTGTTCTTCTTTGCTCATGCCCAGAGGGGGCTGAGTCAGGTCTGCAGAGAGGGAATATGCCAGGCACTGTCTGCCTTCTGGCCCTTTCCCCTGTCATCCATGGCTGGGCCCTACGTGGGCACCTGCTTACCTACCAGGAGAACCTAGTTCCTGGTGCAGAGAGCAGGTCCTTATCTCCTACTCTCTGAGCTGATCTAATCTTTTTGTCTGTTTTTCTGTGTTGTGCTAGCTTCATGATTTTCTCAGTTTGGCTCAAGGGACCTTATTATTATTATTATTATTTTTTTTTTCGGGAGCAAACCTGGATATACAAGAAGTTTGCATTTAGTATGCTATATTTAAGAACTTCCCTGGTGGCTCAGACGATAAAGCGTCTGCCTGCAATGCGGGAGACCCGGGTTCGATCCCTGGGTGGGGAAGATTCCCCTGGAGAAGGAAATGGCACCCACTCCAGTACTCTTGCCTGGAGAATCCCATGGATGGAGGAGCCTGGTAGGCTACAGTCCATGGGGTCACAAAGAGTCGGACACGACTGAGCGACTTCACTTGCTTCACTTGCGCTTTCTTTCACGCTAAATTGACGACCAGCATGATAGTGGAAGGTTAATAGCAGGAGATGCAGTGGCTACTGCCTCCTTCTGTCTCAAGCTCCAGGTATGAAAAGTTTCCTTGAGCCTCCTAGGAGCTTCCCAGGTGGTGAAGAACGCTGCCGTCACTGCAGGAGACACAAAAGACTCGGGTTTGATGCTCTGGAGAAAGGCATGACATCTCACTCCAGTATCCTTGCTGGGAGCATCCCATGGACAGAGGAGCCTGGCGGGCTGCAGTTCATGGGGTTGCAAAGAGTTGGACGTGGCTGAAACGACGCGCGCCTATGAGCTTGAGACCAGACCTTGGCTACTTGGGTGAGAGGACACGTATTGACCACCTTGAATTGGTGATGGAAGCGTGCTGGCAGCCCGGGGTTCAAAATCTCCGTCTTGAAAATGTTGTCTCAGTTCACAATGGAACAGAATGACCTCTGTCTTGAAAGAGGCCCTTCACACCAATCTGCACTCATGCAATTTGTTAGTTCTTGAAAAGAGAGTTGATGAGTGTGTAGGGGTATGTCTGTGTCTCTGTATGGCTGTGCGTGCTTCAAAGATAAACTGAGGCGTGTTAACAATTTTAAGAGTCTAGTTGGGCAAACATTGATTTGAATCAGTTCAGTTCAGTTCAGTTCAGTCGCTCAGTCGTGTCCGACTCTTTCCGACCCCATGAATCACAGCACGCCAGGCCTCCCTGTCCATCACCAACTCCCGGAGTTCACTCAAACTCATGTCCACAGAGTCAGTGATGCCATCCAGCCATCTCATTCTCTGTCGTCCCCGTCTCCTCCCGCCCCCAACCTTTCCTAGCATCAGAGTCTTTTCCAGTGAGTCAACTCGTTGCATGAGGTGGCCAAAGTATTGCAGTTTCAGCTTTAGCATCAGTCCTTCCAATGAACACCCAGGATTGATCTCCTTTAGAATGGACTGGTTGGATCTCCTTGTAGTCCAAGGGACTCTCAAGAGTCTTCATCAGGCCATGCCTAACCTGAAGTGGTTGGGAGTGCTCCACGGACAGGCGTGAGGTAGACTCTGATAGAGAAAAAGCAGAAGCAAAGTAAGGAAATTGTTGGTTGATTGTTGCTTCAAGCCCAGTTGGCTATTTGGGATCGGTTGTGCTTAGGTTTCAGTTTGGTAACTTTGAGGCCTTCACAGGGTTAGATTTTGGTTTCTGACTAGGCCTCCACTGAATTGGAGCCCCCTGAAACTGAAATACTTTGGCCACCTCATGCAGTGAGTTGACTCACTGGAAAAGACTCTGATGCTGGGAAAGGTTGGGGGTGGGAGGAGAAGGGGACGACCGAGAATGAGATGGCTGGATGGCATCACCGACTCGATGGACATGAGTTTGAGTGAACTCCGGGAGTTGGTGATGGACAGGGAGGCCTGGCGTGCTGTGATTCATGGGGTCGCGGAGAGTTGGACACGACTGAGCGACTGAACTGAACTGAAGTCTTGTTTAGAGCCTCGTTGTTTCATTAATTTGACAGTGTGCCCATGGGTGCATCCGTCTGTGGGCGCGTGTGTGTGTGCTTGCATGGGTGTGTCTAAGTTTGCGTGTCTTTTGTGTGTGCACGTTGCAGGCATGCAGATGTGTATATGTGTATGCGTGGTGCATCTGTGTATGTGCATTTTTGCATGTTTCTGTTTGCTTATATTATGCATGTTTCTGTTTGTTTATATATTGGGCTTCCCTCATAGCTCAGTCAATAAAGAATCTGCCTGCAGTGCAGGAGACCCGAGTTTGATCCCTGGGTCGGGAAGATCCCCTGCAGAAGGAAATGACAACTCACTCCAGTGTTCTTGCCTGGAGAATCCCATGGACAGAGGAGCCTGGTGGGCTACAGTCCACGGGGTGGCAAGAGTCGGACGTGACTTAGTAACTAAATAGAGAGATTTGCTCATTGTACACAACCTGTATAACCTCTCCTTTAAAGAAAGCTGAGCACCACAGAATGGATGCTTTTGAACTGTGGTGCTGGAGAAGACTCTTGAGAGTCCCTTGGACTGCAAGGTGATCCATCCAGTCCATCCTGAAGGAGATCAGCCCTGGGTGTTCATTGGAAGGACTGATGCTGAAGCTGAAACTCCAATCCTCTGGACACCTGATGCGAAAAGCTGACTCATTTGAAAAGACCCTGATGCTGGGAAAGATTGGGGGTGGGAGGAGAAGGGGACGACAGAGGATGAGATGGCTGAATGGCATCACCGACTCAATGGACATGAGTTTGGGTGAACTCCGGGAGTTGGTGATGGACACGGAGGCCTGGCGTGCTGCAGTTCATGGGGTCTCAAAGAGTCGGACACGACTGAGCAACTGAACTGAACTGAAATGAACATTTGTTTTCCCCCTACAGCTGCTTGCTTGATGTCTGTAATCAGAAATAATTTTGAGGCCCCCCCCGAATGCTAGAGGGCAGCTTCATGGAGTTAATGGGTCAGGAGGGGCAGGCTGATTATGGAAGAGAGAGGTTATTGAAACACGACTCCCAGCAAATCAGGGGCAGAGAGGGGAAGGAACGTGTCCTGGGAGCAGGTTGCCTCCCCTGCTCGCTGGAGGTGGGAGAGAGCCAGTTGCCTGGAGACAGGGGTGAAGGGGTCAGGTAACAAATGATGCTGCGGGGCTCCTGTGGCTGGCAGGGGTGAGGTGTCTGCGGAGGTTCCAGTGGCTCCATGCCGAGCACTGGGCTTCAGCTTGCTGTGTAGACTGTAGGAGCCGCGTAGTTATTGGTACAGCGGACAAACCAGCGCTGCCGCGGACCACCACGGGCCGTCTGCTCAACCACAAAGACAAAAACTGAATCTTGGAGATGCCCCTTCCCTACTGCGTCCCTTTCTATTCATTTTGCTTTCCTGTGCACTCTCTCTTCACCCCTTTCCACCCCCTTCCTTCTTAAAAAAATTAAAGAGTTATAAAATCACTTTTATAGGCAACACTCATGTTCAGATGAAAAATCTGGCACAGTATTTATCTTGAGACATCACTGTGTTTTTCCTGGAGATGTAACATTTACTCCTCAAGCTTTCCTTATCTTTATTCCCATATTTTGCTTAATTTCCTACTAAGACTTTTTTTTTTTTTTTGAGATTAGTGTAATCTTTACTCAAAAACTAGGTAAGGATAATACAGGAAAAGAAAATTATGTGTCCTTTCACTTATAATACAATATGTAATATAATGTAATAATTGTATGCTGTTGCGGCTGCTGCTGCTAAGTCGCTTCAGTCGTGTCTGACTCTGTTCGACCCCATAGACGGCAGCCCACCAGGCTCCCCTGTCCCTGGGATTCTCCAGGCAAGAGCACTGGAGTGGGGTGCCATCGCTTTCTCAATAACTGTATATAATACAATATAATACAAGAGTATACTTTTCATGTAATTCACGTAGCTAATAGTTTATTTTCAAAATAAAGTGTTATGCCCTGAGTCCGGTCCCCCCATACTGGTAGAATAAGACACTCGCAGCAATGCAAAAGCAAGAATGGGGTTTATCTCTAGCTCGAGCTAGGGCTCATGCCTCCTCCAGCGCAGTGGAGTGGCACAAGAGCCCCGAGCCCAGGTCACAGCGGTTTTTATAGTCTTAGATTACATAAGCACCTATTTCTGTTCAAAAGATCAAGCTGGCAGAAGCTCATTGGCCAGTTCATGTGCGCGCAGAAGCTCATTGGCCAGTTCAAGCACGCGTGGGGTTTTTCTGGGGGATTTCCCTTTTTCCTCTGATTGGCCCGATTTTTGGCGCCGGAGGGACTTTTCTAGGGAGGAGTTTCTTATGCTTGGTGCCGGCGGGATCTTCTTAGGGAGGAGTTTCTGTGAACTTAGCCTCCACCCTGTCTCCAGGAAATCGAAACTTAGGCCTAAGCAAGGTCTCAGGCCTATCCTGCCTACTCAGATGTTAGGGCTCCTAACAAAAGTATAGATATAAAAGTATGGATACAAAAATTATATCTATACATTGTATCTATTCTTTTGCATAGATACATAATATAAATAAATATAAATAAATTAATCTAACAAATATAAATAATAATAAATATTATTTATATATTATAAATAAATATAATAATAAATATACATTAAATAATATAGACAATATAAATAAATTCTGCCTGATAATCCTGTACATAAATATATATATGAAATGCTGAATTCGTGTAGCTAATACTTTATGTTCAAAATAAAATATAAATATAAAAGTATGGATACAGAAAGTATATCTATATGTTCTATCTATACCTTTGCATAGATAAATAATATAAATAAATTAATCTAACAAATATAATAGTAATAAATATTATTAATATATTAAATTATTAACACATATAATAATAAATGTAAATAAATTAAATAATATAGATAATATACATAAATTCTGCCTGATAATCCTGTACATATATATACATATATAAAATGCTGAATTCGTGTAGCTAATACTTTATTTTCAAAATAAAATATAAATATAAAAGTATGGATACAAAAAGTATAAGTATCTATCTATCTATCTATCTATATATTTATGGACAGGATTGTCAGACAGAATTTATTCCAATGATATTTAACATGAGAACATTTTATCAGTGATGCATACTACATCATTACGTTAAAGAGCAAAATCAAAGATTTTAAGTACATACAGAATAAAGAAAATTGATACAGTTAAACACCTCATCATAAAACCTTTTCGGGACTTCCAGTGGCTGAGAGTCCGAGCTCCCAATGCAGGGGCCCAGGTTCGATCCCTGGCCAGGGAAGTAGAACCCATATACTACAAGCAAGAGTTCACAGGCTGCAGCGGAGACCTGGTGCAGCAAAATAAATAAGTAAATAAATAAAACATCTTTTTATTTTGTAAAAAAAAAATTTGTTAAATATTTTTTAAAATAAAGGAAACCTTTTATTAAACTAGGAGCTGGAAGAAACTTCCTCAACCAAATAAAGATTATGTTCACAAACCCTTCAACTTTCAACACGCTCCCTTTTAGGAGATCTAGGTACCCATTCTATCATTGTAAGTCGTCTTCTTAAATGTAAAAGCTTGAAATACCCGCTCTGCCAATCAGTATCATCCAGACCGAGGAGGCTCTAAACTGTATATCAGGGTGGCACAGTTCAGTTCAGTTGCTCAGTCACGTCCGACTCTTTGCAACCCCATGAACTGCAGCACGCCAGGCCTCCCTGTCCTTCGCCAACTCCCAGAGTGTACCCAAACTCCTGTCCATTGAGTCGGTGATGCCATCCAACCATCTCATCCTCTGTCGTCCCCTTCTCCACCTGCCCTCAATCTTTCCCAGCATCAGGGTCTTTTCCAGTGAGTCGGCTCTTTGAATCAGGTCACCAGAGGATTGGACTTTTAGCTTCAGCATCAGTCCTTCCAATGAATATTCAGGACTGATCTCCTTTAGGATGGACTGGTTGGATCTCCTTGCAGTCCAAGAGACTCTCAGGAGTCTTCTCCAACACCACAGTTCAAAAGCATTCACAGAAACACAAGCAGCTGACCAGGGTGCTTTAAAGAATGATGCTGATTTATTAGCGCTGGCTGTGCTCCGTGAGTCATATGACAGACAGTCAAGGTGAGGCTGAAAGCCACCATGCTTCCTGGGGGCCTTGTAGGCTGTCTCGGTGCTGTGTTTGCCTTGCCACACATGAGCCTTAGTCCTTAGTGACAGCTTTGCTCAGTTTCTCTGCAGTCACTTGAGAGACGGTGTGAGCTCTCCTGAAGACGGCACAGTACCAGGAAGCTGTGATGCTAAGCCGCGGAAGCCGGCCTCCCATCTGAGTCCAACATGTGCCGGAGCCAGACAGGTGTGAAAGGAAAATTTGCAGCAAGACAGCTCGACTAAGACAGCACTGAAGGATGGGCTTGCCATCAGGATCTCAGATCTTCCCCATGGCTTATTTCATTCAACTCTACGTCATTTTGCAAGAGTGGGTGAGGGGGAGCTGGTTGGAAGGATGCCCTCTTGGGGGACTTCCCTGGTGGTCCAGCGGCTAAGACTCCACCCTCCAAATGCCTGGAGGGCTGCGTTCCATCCTCGGTCAGGAAACTGAATCCGACACGCCACGACTTATGAGTTCACACTCTGAGTGAGACTAAAGATCCCCCAACGGAAATCCCGGTGTGGTCGGAGCGCAGGTTGGAAAGAATTTTCAGACCCAAGAGCATTTCAGAAACGAGTGAGTGTATTAAGAGCAAGCATCACACATAACAACGGCACAGCAAGTTCAGCGGGCCGACCTCCTGATGGATCAGGCAGAGGCAACCCCTTTGGTGGGGTAGAAGCCAGTTTTTACAGCCTCAAGACAAATTGCTGCTGGTTGGTGACACTGGGTGATTGGTTAGGCTGCTATAGGGTGAGTAATAAAGTGATTTAAAGTGTCAGTCGTGTCCGACTCTGCGACCCCATGGACTGCAGCCCGCCAGGCTCCTCTGTCCATGGGATTCTCCAGGCCAGAATACTGGAGTGGGTTGCCATGCCCTTCTCCAGGGGATCTTTCCAACCCAGGAATCGAACCCGGGTGTCCTGCTTTGTAGGCAGATTCTTTTACCCACTGAGCTACCTGGGAGGCCCGTAGGGTGGGTATTTCTACCTACAATGAGGTCAGGGAGCTGCCTGGTTTCGATAGGGTGGGGGGCGAGGGAGCTCATAGCAACGTTTGCTATGGGGCTCAGTCAGTTCCAAGATGACCTTGGTGCAGGGCTCTGCCTCCGAGACCTTGGTACAAGACTGTCCATCTGTGACCTTGATGGCGGGCTCCACGGATCGAAGGTCCTGCGTGCTGCAACTGAGACCTAGAGTAGCCAGATCAATGAAAATGAAAAAAAAAAAAAAAGTAGAAGGCGTGGCACCTGTTTGGGACATTCTGGAAGCAGGTGGAGCCACGCTTGGTGTCCAAACTGGTCCTCCTCCGGGGATTCGCTGATTGTCACTGGCGCTGAAGTTTGGGACTCTTGGCTCCACTGAGCTCTGAAGTCTTTGCAGATCCTGAGGTCGCTTTGTTTCCTCCCACAATATGATCCCTACCTAGCTGGGCCCGAGGGGTTTGAGCAGGAGGGAGAATGCAGATACTCACGGCAGAGGGGAGGGCACGTGACGGCCGGCTCTGGTTGCTCCCCACGTGGTCATCACTGCTCCAGCTCTCCGCCATCAGGGTAAAGGCCGATGCTTGGATTTATAATTATTCCTGAGCAGCACCCTGTCTCCTCAAAGGGTCACAGCTTGGGGGATTCCACAGGGAAGAAGCTGATTTTTCAACTCGACTAGAAACTCCAGATTCTTCCTACCCACTCCTGACCCGGCAGGCTCCTCACCCCTAGGAGGCTGATGTAATGAGAAGTGGATGCTGAAGCAGGAGGCAGGGCTCTGGGGCTCTCTCACTCCAGGGTCTGTCACTGGCTTTCATTTCAGCGATGGCCTCGGGCAGGTTACTGCAGGGCCCTGTGAGTTCACTTCAGAATGACCCAGAGCTTTCCTGGCACGACGTGATTTCTTTGATTAGGCTGTTCCACAGTCTGCTGGATTTCGTGATTAGAAAGTAATTTCAGTCCCTAAAGTACGCTAAAGACCAGGCGACACTGGCAGAACCTCCCAGCTGAGCCGCCTCCCAGCTGAGACTTAAGAAAACAAAAGAAACAATTTGGCAGTGATCATATTCGCAAATACGTCTTCCATAAGCTCTGTCTTCACGCCTTTTGAATTGCATTATCTCCTCCCCGTATTGTTGAGTCACTTTCTTGAAGGATCTTGCTGTACAAAGTGGGGGAAAATTATTTCACACTTGCTTTGATCAGAAATCTGTGGAGGTAGTTAAACCATTCAGTGTATTCAAATGTGGTTAGCTTTGCCAAGGGAAGGGGAGGACGATCAAATTGTTAGCATAAATCAGGAGGCCTAAGTGCTGTCCTGAATATTTTCAGATGGATTTAGAAAGCAGTCTAAATTTAAGAAGGTCAAAGATGCTGGGAACCTAAAGCATATGAGTTGTTCATTATTTTAACAATATTCTAATGTGTCATCTGACATCTAGATTATGTAAAGCCAAAATTAGGTCACCATGACAACCATCTGTGCCATTAATTCATTATTATGAGTTAATTTGGATCCGGATCTTGGCTACAGTATGAAATGTTTGGCCTTTTTGTTCTGCCCGAAGATCGTTTGGTGGTGATTCGCATTACTTCCAGCTTTTGGATTTGGGCAGCAACTAATGTTGCCTTTTTTCCCCCCCTCCCATTAAAAGGCATAATCACTTGATTATAGAATTTGTAACTTCACATAATAGGTTTTGGCTTACAGTTTTGGGGGGCGGCGGAGGGTTGGTGCCAGTGGGACGTCCACGACTTATTGATAATAAAATAACTTGTTTTTCAAAGCACCTTGAAGTGTTGAGGATTTTATTTACTGATTATATCAAGTTGTTGCCCAGGGATGTATACGGTGTCGGGGAAATTTTCACAAGTGAAAGAGTAGTTGGTAAGCCGCAAGTAAATTATGGCTGAAAGAGCAAAAAATAAATGACCTAAAATTGATAAAAAGTGTTTGGCTTCATCGGGTGGCGGTCACTTACAAATGATAGCAACTGTTGCCCAAAGTGCAGTCAGGAAATTAGTTTGATGTGGGAAGCTAATTATATACTATATCTTGGGACATACTAGCTGGCCTGCAGGGAGCTATGGTGGGCCCCCAGGAGTAAGCCTGGAGGAGTCTGCTGGGCAGGTTGTACGTGAAAGCCAGTAAAAAAATAAAAAAAATAAATAAAAACTCATGATAAAAAAAAAAAAAACTCATGATAAATTATAAACCTTTAATGCAGGTGTAAAAAGTTCTTGATAGTTTTCATCTGTGGCGTCATTACTCTGTCAAATTATGTTGAGTATGTGTGTGCAAAGTCTGACTTCAGCTGTGTCCAACTCTTTAGACTCCATGGATCATAGCCCGCCAAGCTCCTCCGTCTAGGGGATTCTCCAGGCGAGGATACTGGAGTGGGTTGCCGTGCTCTCCTCCAGGGGATCTTCCTGACCCAGGGATGGAACCTGACTCTCTTACATCTCCTGCATTGGCCGGTGGGTTCTTTACCACTGGTGCCAACCTGGGAAATCCAATGTTAAATACATATAAGAGTCGTGAAGGACAAAGTTGAGTTTAGGAATTCAAGGATGGAGTTGGTGAAAACCTTGAAGCACACATTTTGTTTTCAGGCAGAGAAAAAGGATCCATAAACCAGAAAGTGTTGATGAAATCAGTTGATCTATATATATGGTGGAGGATAGGTGGGAAATAGATTCATGGCTTTTTATCCCAGAGTGGAGAGAGTACCAGAAAAGATGGACTAGTGGGAATTACTTTTCGGCTTTGAGCTCAGACAGACTTAGTGAAATGCTGGCTCTGACTTTGTTATGGCAGCCCCGGGGAAGCTGGTGTGTAAAACAGTGAAATGATAAATCACTGGCCAAGGAAGTGGTTCTGAATCCCAGCTGCTACAGCTGGAAAGCAGCGGTGTTTATACATGAGATGGAGAAAAGCGTCATGGAGGCAAGCAAGCGTTTGGAAGAAATGGTGGAAACCTTCCAGATCATACAGAGGCCAGAGGAGTCCTTCTTCTGCTTCGTACTTTTGCGGTTGAGCAAAACCTTCCGAGTTCATGCAGAGAGGAACCAGTCTGGCTTAGACCAAGTGTTGGTTAACTTATACCGGGAAAGGCCAGATCATTAATATTTTCAGCTCTTGAGGCGCACAGTCTGTTGTAAGGATGGCACTCGTCTGGTGTAGTGTGGAAAGCAGCCACAGAAACATCTAAGCAGATGAACACAACTGCGTTCCTGTAAAGCGTGGAGCATGGACACTCAGATTTGAATCACATGTGACTTTCATGGCTCACGATGATGGCTCAGTTCTAAAGAACCCCGCTGCCAGTGCAGGAGATACAAGAGACACAGGTTCGATCCCTGGATCGGGAAGATCCCCTGGAGGAGGGTGTGGCAACCCACTCCAGTATTCTTGCCTGGAGAAACCCATGGACAGAGCAGCTTGGCGGACTACGGTCCATAGGGTCACAAAGAGTCGGACACAACTGAACAATTTAGCACCCCCAACCTCTCCTGCTCTAAGCCACCACCATCTTTCTTCTGCAGCCCTCTGAACATTACTTTTATACATATCAACTGTAGTTAGAGGTGATTTTTTTTTTGTGGGAAATGAAAGGGACATAAAGGGGTCTGCAGATGACTAAGAATTGTGAGAAACATAGGACCTGAAACAGAACCAAGTGAAGTGAAGCACGCTCAGTTGTGTCCGACTCTCTGCAACCCCATGGACTATACAGTCCATGGAATTCTCCAGGCCAGAATCCCGGAGTGGGTAGCCTTTCCCTTATCCAGGGGAATCTTCCCAACCCAGGGATCGAACCCAGGTCTTTCCGCGTTGCAAGCAGATTCTTTACCACTGAACCACTGGGGAAGCCCAAAGTCAAGCAATTTATCCTGGGGTCACTGGTGAGAATACTGGAGTGGGTCGCCATGCCCTCCTCCAGGGGAATTTTCCCGACCCAGGGATCGAACCCAGGTCTTGCGTGTTGCAGGTGGATTCTTTACCAAGCGGAGCCACCAGGGAAGCCGGAAGAAGGACCAATTTGTCTGTTTATCAGTGACAGAAGACAGGAGGAAGAGAGAACCGTTTGTGAGCGAGGCAATCAAGCCTGGCTTGCTCGGTAAGAATTCGGTGAGAAAATTCTCCCTGGGCTTCCAGGCTGTGTGGCATCGCTTGACGGAGTCTTGCCTCTTGCAGGGGTCTGGCAGGTGAGGACAATGGAGAGGGAGGCAGCATAGAAGGTTCATAGTTGACTTGGAGGGACGGAGAGAAGCCAGGTTTGTGCAGATGCCTTTCGAAGGCCTTGGGGAGGCATTTTGTTGAAAAGCAAAATAGCGTGACTTCACGGTGAGGGCCAGTCAGCCTACCCTGGAACGATAACGTGAATGCCTGGGGAGGCTTTTAAAGTGCAGGTTCTGATCTTGCACTTCTGAGTGGGGCTGAGATCCTCCACTTGTTTTATTTTGTTTTCTTTCTTTTATTTTTAGGCTTCCCTGGTGGCTTCGATGGTAAAGAATCTTGCCTGCAATACGGGAGACCTGGGATTGATCCCTGGGTTGGGGAGATCCCATGGAGGAGGGCCTGGCAACCCACTCCAGTATTCTGGCCTTTTTTTCCCTCTCTTCTTTCTTTTTTAAAAATTGAAGCGTCACTGACTTACAATAGTGTGCTGCCTTCAGGTATCCTACAGTGTGATCCAGTTATTTTCGCAGTCTATAATCCATTATAGGTTATTACAAGATAGTCGTTATAATTACTTGGGCAATACTGTGCTTTTTTTTTTTTAATTAAAAAGAGTAAAAAAAAAGGATAGTGGATTTTTACAAATGTTGTAGCAGGGACCCAGGGGCTTCCGCGGTGGAGCTAGTGGGAAAGAACCCACCTGACAATGCAGGAAATGTAAGAGACACGGGTTCGATCCCTTGGTCAGGAAGATCCCCTGGAGTTGGGTCTGGCAACCCACTTCAGTGTTCTTGCTGGGAGAACCCCATGGACAGAGGAGCCTGTCCCCCTGGACAGAGATACAGTCCGGGGAAACCGCAAAGCATCAGAGATAACTGAAGCAACTTAGCACACACGCACATAAGGGAGTGAATCTTTTTCTTTTTATGTTGTCAAGTGCAGGATTTTAATTCCTGGAGCAGGGATTCAACCTGGGCCCTTGGCAGTGAAAACACAAAGCCCTAACCACTGGACCACCAGGGAATTCCCCTCCATGTGCTGTAACTGTAAATCCTTGTTGTTATCTATTTTAAGTGTTTTTTTTTTTTTTTTTTTTTTTGTGTGTGTAGTTTGCACCTGTTAGTCCTGTGTCTGAACTTGCATTTCTAAGAAGCTCCTAGGTGACGCTGATTCTGCTGGTCTCTATAGAAAGCCAGGGACTGAGCTTTAAATCATTAAAAAAAAAAATTGAGGTGAAATTTACAGAAAATCAAGCTAATGATTTGAGGGTGAGCAATTCATTGGCCTTGAGTACATTCACAGCATCGTGCAACCTTGGAACTGTGCAAGGTTTAGTATATTCACACATTGTACATGGGTGCTAAGTTGCTCAGGCATGTCCTACTCTTTATGACCCCATAGACTGTAGCCCTCCCAAGGCTCCTCGGTCCATGGGATTCTCCAGGCAAGAAGACTGGAGTGGGTTGCCATTCCCTTCTCCAGGGGATCTTCCCAACCCAGGGAGCGAACGTGCGTCTCCTTCATTGGCAGGCGGTTTCTTTACCACTAAGGCCACCTGGGAAACCCAGGTACAAACCACTGCCTCTGCATAGATCCAAAGCATTCTCATCACCCCTAGATTAAACCCTGTACCCACTAGACAGTCACTGCCCTTTCCCCTTCCCACTGGAAAAGACTCATGCTGGGAGGGATTGGGGGCGGGAGGAGAAGGGGACGACAGAGAATGAGATGGCTGGATGGCATCACCGACTCTGTGGACATGAGTTTGCGTGAACTCCGGGAGTTGGTGATGGACAGGGAGGCCTGGCGTGCTGTGATTCATGGGGTGGCAAAGAGTCGGACACGACGGAGCGACTGAACTGAACTGAAGCTTCTGGTTACCACCAGTCTGCTTTCTGTTCGTCTAGATGGAGTCGTAGAATATTTGTCTTTTTATGCCTGGTTCCTTTCACTTAACACAACGTTTTCAGGGTTCATCTACATTGTGGCCTCTGGCAGTATTTTTTTTTTCTTCTTTTTATGGCTGGATAATATTTTATTGTATGTATAACACGCCATTTGTGTATCCATTCATCTTTAAATGGGCATTTGAGTCATTTGCACCTTTTGACAATTGTGACTACTGCTGCTCTAAATGTGTGTAAAAATGGTGCTTTCTTCTTTGCTTAGAGAGTCACTGTTTCTGCAAGTTACAAGTTGGTTTGGGAGTAACTGATTGGAGGAAACTCATCCAAAGGTTTGACACTCTACTATTCCAATTCAAAAATGAGTTTCAAGAACAGATCTCCAGGTGTTCTAAATTGTTATACGGGATGAACAATCTCCTTTGGAAAAAACAAAGCAAACAACAAACTTTCCAGTTGTTTGTTCAGGAATCCTGGGGTTTCAGGCACAAAAGGGACGGTGAACACAGCTGTGTGTAATGTCACAGGAGAGCAAGAAAGATTTCTTCTCAGAATTCTTTCAAAGATTCACCAGGCTTCAGAGACACCTGCATTTGTGCCCCACAGCGGAGCTGACTGCCTGGTCGTGAAAAAAACGGTTTGAAGAGCCTTTCTCTTCCCCTCTGGCTTCCCAGATGGCTCTGTGGTAAAGAACTCCTCCGCCAGTGCAGGAGATAAAAGAGACACAGGTTCAATCCCTGCATCAGGAAGATCCCTGGATGAGGGCATAACTCACTCCAGTATTCTTGCCTGGAGAGTCCCATGGACAGAGGAGCCTGGTGGGCTTTAGTCCAGGGGGTCGCACAGAGTTAGAATCACGTGGAAGGTCGGCCAGACTGAAGTGGAGCATAAGCACGCACCTGTCATCTTGGGACTCAGAGAGGCTTCGGTGCTTTTCTGGAAGGTCGGTGCGTGTGTCTGTCTTGCAGTCATACTGTCCTTTTCAAGCAACAGGGCTCATCTGCTCTGAGATGTCATCAGGCCTCATCAGCTAACGTCTGAAAGGGGCGCTGTGCGGGGTGGTGCTCACTCCAGACTGAAGCCTCTGATTAAGATTTATCCCTGATTTTCTGCAGAGCCTCGGCTCCCATCTGGCCCGGAATTGGCCCCCTATGGCAAGGCTTGTCGGCAGGGCTGGTGGGACTGTGTGTGCTCCTCTGCTGCGGTTGTGGGCAGCATGGGGAGGGTGTGTATATACTGTAAGCCCGCCCAGGATGCTGTGATGACACGGGTCCTAAACGGCTCGTCCAGAAAATGGCACAGTGAGGAATCTTCAAGGGACTTCCCTGGTGGCCCAGTGGTTAAGGCTCTGCGCTTCCAATGCTGGATTCAATCTCTGGTTGGGGAACAGATCCCACGTGCCTTGTGGTCCAGCCAGAAAGGAAAATAATTTAAAAAACGGGGGTGGGTGGGATCTTGGAGATGGAATGTGGAGTGCGGTAGAGTCAGAAGCAGGGAGCTTGAGACTGGGGGTAATGGAGGCTGAGCTTGAACATGGAGCGCTTGCACCAGGACTGATTGATTCTCGTACTTTGTCCTTGCAGCCTCCTGGCGGGAAGGGCCTTAGACAGCAAGGCTAGCGTGGGAGACACTGTCTCCTCACAGTATGGATGCCGTCAGGTGAGTACAGACGCTCAACTGTGAACATGGAGATGTCTGGACGCCGTCCTTAGCGTTTTAGGGAAGCATTCCTGTCTCCTGTGTAGAGAGACCTGGGGAAGTCATTTCAAGCCAGATGGAACAAGGCGTTAGAGACAGCTCCCAAGATTAACAAAAGAAACAGACAAAATGCGTAATAAGACTGCAGGGGTGAGGTTCAACTCTAGAAAGTCCAACTTCAATTTCTAACAGGACCCCTGGTTCCAAATGTATCGTTTAACTGGGAAGGGAGGACAGTGCTCAAACTCTAATAATCCATACCATAAAACTGACCCAAGGTAAACAGTCAGATGGACTTCCCTGGTGGACCAGTGGGTAAGACTCCGAGCTTCCACTGTAGGGGATGTGGGTTTGATCCTTGCTCAAAGAACTAAGATCCTGTATACTGTATGCTGGGACTGAAAAACAAGCGAACAAAGCAAAAACAAACACATCACGTAGAAAATAAATAAGCCCAGCAAAAAAAGTATGTGTGTTTGTAATACTCTTTGTTTAGTTCAGTTCTGTTCAGTTCAGTCGCTCAGTTGTGTCCGACTCTTTGTGACCCCATGAATCACAGCACGCCAGGCCTCCCTGTCCATCACCAACTCCTGGAGTTCACTCAAACTCATGTCCATCGAGTTGGTGATGCCATCCAACCATCTCATCCTCTGTCGTCCCCTTCTCCTCCCACTCTCAATCTTTCCCAGCATCAGGGTCTTTTCCAATGAGTCAGCTCTTCGCATCAGGTGGCCAAAGGATTGGAGTTTCAGCTTCAGCATCAGTCCTTCCAATGAACACTCAGGACTGATCTCCTTTAGGATGGACTGGTTGGATCTCCTTGCAGTCCAAGAGTCTTCTCCAGCACCACAGTTCTAAAACATCAATTCTTTGGCGCTCTGCTTTCTTCACAGTCCAACTCTCACATCCATACATGACCACGGAAAAAACCATAGCCTTGACTAGACAGACCTTGGTTGGCAAAGTAATGTCTCTGCTTTTTAATATGCTATCTAGGTTGGTCATAACTTTCCTTCCAAGGAGTAAGCGTCTTTTAATTTCATGGCTGCAATCAGCATCTGCAGTGATGCAAATCAACTATATTTCAACTCAAAACTAACTAAATAAATTACTTAAATTGCAGCTCTTTTTTCTAAGCACCTTTCGTAAGCCCTGCCCCAAATAATTTTCCAGTGCTTAAGAACTGACTCCCCTAAGTCTCTGCTTGTAATCCTTAGGTATCTTCTTCGCGTATTTCTTGCTTACGTGCCTCCACTTGATTACAGGCTCCTTAGAGACAGAAACCGTATCACGCGTCTTCTTTGGCACGCATATCTGTATCCTTTTTCACCCTTTGTATTTTGCCTCTCTCGGAAGTGTTTCCAACGTCAGATCAAAGTAAAAAGCAGAAGCCGGATTTTCAACACAGGTAAGGAATATTCCCCCCTCATATGCTTAAACAACTGCAGGAAAACTAAAGTTTAAATCAGAGACAGAAGGGCTATTTCTCCACTGCCTGGCAGACCGAGCTAGTCCAGACATACTTAAAAAACATGATAAACACCATGAAATGTGCCGGCTGAAACCTGCCACGGAAGCAAAGCAAAGCTTTCCAAGGACAAACTGACTTTGAAATACTATTTTCATTTCTGACGTGTAATTAGTACTTTATATGGATGTGAGAGTTGGACTGTGAAGAAGGCTGATCGCCGAAGAATTGATGCTTTTGAACTGTGGTGTTGGAGAAGACTCTTGAGAGTCCCTTGTACCTCAAGGAGATCCAACCAGTCCATTCTAAGGGAGATCGATCCTGGGTGTTCATTGGAAGGACTGATGCTCAAGCTGAAACTCCAATACTTTGGCCACCTCATGAGACGAGTTGACTCACTGGAAAAGACTCTGATGCTGGGAAAGGTTGGGGGCGGGAGGAGAAGGGGACGACAGAGAATGAGATGGCTGGATGGCATCACCGACTCGATGGACATGAGTTTGAGTGAACTCCGGGAGTTGGTGATGGACCGGGAGGCCTGGTGTGCTGTGATTCATGGGGTCACAAAGAGTCGGACACGACTGAGGGCCTGAACTGAACTGAAACCAGCTTGAGTGAATTTATACTTTTTCTTGAAATACAGTCAAGAAAAATTAACTGCAAGTGTAACATTTTCATTAAAATATTTGGAAGAATAGTGGGGGGAGCAGCAAGCATTCTACTCCAATATACTGAAAAATCAGTCACAATATCTTTTACAATCAACTGTGAAACTACATATTACATGAGTACATTTATAAATGTATTATGGACAAAGGACATCCAGCCAGTCCATCCTAAGGGAGATCAGTCCTGGGTGTTCACTGGAAGGACAGATGTTGAAGCTGAAACTCCAATCCTTTGGCCTCCTGATGGGAAGAGCTGACTCATTGGAAAATACCCTGATGGGGTCCATGGGTTCGAAAAGAGTCGGAGACGACTGAATGACTGAACTGAACTGATAGTTGATTGTGGCAATTTCTGCTGTACAGCAAAGAGACTCACCTCGCTCTCTGCACACACACCCACCCACACACATTATTTTTCTTTCAACACTTTATACTCTTTGACAATCTTTTAAGAGTAATTTTATTTATTTTTGGCCTTGCTGGGTCTTTCTTACTGTGCGGGCTTCTCTCTAGTTGCAGGGAGCGGGGGGCTCCTCTCTGTGTGCGATGCACACTGTTTCTTATTGTGGTGGCTTCTCTTGTTGTGGAGCAAACAGGCTTCAGTAGTTGTTGGCAGGGCAAACAAGCTCCAGTAGCTGCAGCTCGTGCGTGCGGCGGTTTTCTGGCTGCCAGGCCCTAGAGCACAAACGCAATAATTGTGGTTCACAGCCTGAGTTGCTTTGTGGCTGGTGGGATCTTCTTGGACTGGGGTTCGAACTCATGTCTCCTGCATTGGCAGACAGATTATTCACCACTGAACCTCTAGGGAAGCACACACATTCCTTTTTTTTTTGTTTTTTTTGATAATCTTTTACATTATGGTTTAACCCAGGACATTAAAGTCCTGAAGTGGGTAGCCTTTCCCTTCCCCAGGGGATCTTCCCAAGTCAGGGATCGAACCCAGGTCTCCTGCATTGCAGGCAGGTTCTTTAGCAGCTGAGCCACCAGGGAAGCCCTGTATACGATGGCTGGTATTTGCTGATTCCAAACTTGCAGTCCGAGTCTCCCTCAGCCAGGGGCTGCAGTTGGTAAGACTGTGGGTTTGAAAGATGAGGCAGACTAAGTAGGTAGGACCTTATAGACAGCAGAAACAGGAAGGCTGTGGAATCAGTATCTCCCACATTGAGCCTTTCAAAGGTTGGATGTTTAAAAAGTCCAAGAACTTGCTAAAAGCATCTTTAGCTCTAAAAAATTCTAGGTGTGTCCTGTCTTTTTTTTTTTTTTTTGGTGTTCTTCCATTTCCATTTACCCCCAACTCTAAACTGCAACGAATTAATTTTGAAGAAAGTCAGGCTTTATAAAATGGCAGAGTCCATTTGGGCCATCTTTTCCTTTTTCAACCTAGTTTTAAAGGATACCAGGGTTTCATTACTAGTTCAGTTCAGTTCAGTCGCTCAGTCGTGTCCGACTCTTTGCGACCCCATGAATCACAGCACGCCAGGCCTCCCTGTCCATCACCAACTCCCGGAGTTCACTCAAACCCATGTCCACAGAGTCGGTGATGCCATCCAGCCATCTCATTCTCTGTTGTTCCCTTCTCCTCCCACCCCCAACCCCTCCCAGAATCAGGGTCTTTTCCAGTGAGTCAACTCTTCACATGAGGTGGCCAAAGTGTTGGAGTTTCAGCTTCAGCATCAGTCCTTCCAATGAACACCCAGGATTGATCTCCTTTAGAATGGACTGGTTGGATCTCCTTGCAGTCCAAGGGACTCTCAAGAGTCTTCTCCAGCACCACAGTTCAAAAGCATCAATTCTTTGGCGATCAGCTTTCTTTACAGTCCAACTCTCACATCCATACATGACCACTGGGAAAACCATAGCCTTGACTAGATGGACCTTTGTTGGCAAATTAATGTCCCTGCTTTTTAATATATTATCAAGGTTGGTCATAACTTTCCTTCCAAGGAGTAAGCGTCTTTTAATTTCATGGCTGCAATCAGCATCTGCAGTGATTTTGGAGCCCCCCAAAATAAAGTCTGACACTGTTTCCACTGTTTTCCCATCTATTTCCCATGAAGTGATGGGACCAGGTGCCATGATCTTTGTTTTCTGAATGTTGAGCTTCAAGCCAACCTTTTCACTCTCCTCTTTCACTTTCATCAAGAGGCTTTTGAGTTCTTTTTCACTTTCTGCCATAAGGGTGGTGTCATCTGCATATCTGAGATTATTGATATTTCTCCCGGCAATCTTGATTCCAGCTTGTGCTTCTTCCAGCCCAGCGTTCCTCATGATGTACTCTGCATAGAAGTTAAGTAAGCAGGGTGACAATATACAGCCTTGACGTACTCCTTTTCCTATTTGCAACCAGTCTGTTGTTCCATGTCATCACTAGTTACTTCTCTAAAAGAGAGAGAGCTGTTAAACGGAAAACAGGGAAGCAAAGTGAAGGGAAAAAGACCTAAGGAACCAGAGTGTTTGCTAATATTGTGTATTTTTGGTTTTTTGGCCCCCGTGGACTGCATGCATCTTGTGAAAGTGAAAGGTGCTCAGTTGTGTCTGACTCTCTGCGACGCCACGGACTATACAGTCCATGGAATTCTCCAGGCCAGAATACTGGAGTGGGTAGCCTTTCCCTTCTCTAAGGGATCTTCCCAACCCAGGGATCGAACCCAGGGTCTCCTGAACTGCAGCCAGATCTGTTACCCGCTGAGCCAACAGGGAAGCCCGGGAAGACTGGAGTGGGCAACCTATCCCTTCTCCAGCACATCTTCCTGAACCAGGAATCGAACCGGGGGTCTCCTGCATTGCAGGCGGATTCTTAACCAACTCAGCTATTGAGTACATTTGTTGATTTTTAAAATCTATTCATTTTTAATGATAGGATAATTGCCAAACAGCAACATGAATCGGCCGTAGGGATACCCATGTCCCCTCCTTCGCGAACCTTCCTCCTGCCTCCCTCCCCATCCCACCCTGCTAGGATGTCTCAGAGCCCCGGTCTGAGTTCCCTGAGTGAAGTCAAGTGAAGTCGCTAAGTCGTGTCCGACTCTGCGACCCCACGGACTGTAGCCCCACCAGACTCCTCTGTCCATAGGGTTGCTCCAGGCCAGAATACTGGAGTGAGTGGCCACGCATTCCTCCAGGGGGTCTTCCCGACCCAGGGATCGAACCCAGGTCTCCCGCATCACAGGCAGACGCTTTACCGTCTGTATGAGTTCCCTGAGTCACACAGCAGATTCCCGTGGGCTCTCTACTTGACAGATGGTGATGTAGGTTTCCATGTTTGTCCCTCCATACATCGCACCCTCCCCGATCTAGCCAGGACTTCCTGCAGTGCAGGGTTACGGGTCTCCTCTTTGACAGCACAGCTGCAAGGTCGTTTTGCTCCAGTTTTCAGTGGCTCCCAGTTCACACATCTCAGGACGGCGCCCTGCGATGTGGTGGGGATGCCTCCACAGCCCCCCGCCCCTGCAGCAACACCCCCACCAGCCCCAGCTCCTGATGGGACCTGGGGCTGGGGTGGTGCTGGTGAGCTTTGCCCTCTTCCGCCCCAGCTTAGCAGACAGCCCTTTCGCTCGCCTCCAGCCTGAACCCACGCAGGGCATCCATCTCTGCCTCATTTCCCCAGTTACAGGTAATTAGCTCTGGGCTTCTCCACGCTAGCGCTGGAAATTGCATCCCCACATCTGCCCTGTTATGAAACCACATGGCTGCCTCTAGACAAAACATCTTCTAAATGGGATTTGCTCTCTAGTTATCTGGGTGTGTGGGGAGGAGGCAGCAAACCCAACCAGTGGGGGTGGGAGATGTACCTATCATGGAGAAATACACCGCACGGCTGAAAAGTGGCCCCCGGCAAAGCCACGAGTTCAGCACATCTTGATGCAATAAGCAGGGTTAGGGAGGAGTAAGTGTTTCTCTTTTGAACTCTCCTTTCAGAGGTGGGGTGAGCCGTGTAAATTTTCATAGCAGCGATTTGTATATTTTATGATTTCCCGTCCTGACCCTTCTCGCTTTCCAGCTTTCCAAGAGACAGGCTATTTGCCTTATATTACTGGCTTATTTGAACTTGTGCAATTCCAATATGATTCTTTGTTTTTTTTTTTTAAAAAAAAAACCAATTTGTCACGCATCCAGGGTCTCATTCTGGCAAGGGCCTTTGGTGTATGGAACTCTACTAAGATTCCAAAGACTAAGATCTGGAAAGGACTAGCTGTCTGCAGGCCGTAAAGATTTTGTCTCGCATGTTTCCAGACCTGGAATCCAGACTTTGTATGAGGCTGATTAGTACATCGGTGCCAAGATCTGCCGTAGGTTCTGATCCCGGCAGAGGTGCAGGGTAAGGGGCGGGGGGCATCCTAGCGTGCTCCAGGCTGTCCTCATGTTCACTTTCCCTTCCAGGAGGGGCTTCCCTGTCCCCTCCCCAGTACACACCTGTCTCCCAACCACCTCCCCACTTGCCAGATTAAAAAAAAATTATGTGTACATTGATAAATGATGGATTAGACCTTTATATACATACGTATACCTATACGTGCTTTTTAAAAAAAACGCTTTTATCTTGGAGTATCTTGCCTGGAAAATCCCATGGACGGAGGAGCCTGGTGGGCTGCAGTCCGTGGGGTCGCGAAGAGTCGGACACGACTGAGCGACTTCACTTTCACTTTTCACTTTCATGCATTGGAGAAGGAAATGGCAGCCCACTCCAGTGTTCTTGCCTGGAGAATCCCAGGGACGGGGGAGCCTGGTGGACTTCCGTCTATGGGGTCGCACAGAGTTGGACACGACTGAAGCGACTTAGCAGCAGTAGCAGTAGCATAGCTGATGAACAAGCTTCCCTGGTGGTGCAGTGGTAAACAAAGTGCCTGCCGATGTGGTTCGATCCCTGGGTAGGAAAGATACCCTGGAGGAAGGCATGGCTAATCACACTCTCAGTATTGTTGCCTGGAGAATCCCCATGGACAAAGGAGCCTGTTGGGCTATGGTCCATAGGGTCACAAAGAGTCAGCCACGGCTGAAGTGACTTAGTGTGCACACATATATGGCTGATTAATGGTGTTGTATGACACTTGGACTGTGAAGAAAGCTGATCGCTGAAGAATTGATGCTTCTGAACTGTGGTGCTGGAGAAGACTCTTGAGAGTCCCTTGGACTGCAAGGAGATCCAACCAGTCCATTCTAAAGGTCGATCCTGGGTGTTCATTGGAAGGACTGATGCTAAAGCTGATTGGCCACCTCATGTGAAGAGTTGACTCACTGGAAAAGACTCTGATGTTGGAAGGGATTGGGGGCGGGAGGAGAAGGGGACGACAGAGAATGAGATGGCTGGATGGCATCACCGACTTGATGGACATGAGTTTGAGTGAACTCCGGGAGTTGGTGACGGATAGGGAGGCCTGGCGCACTGTGATTCATGGGGTCGCAAAGAGTCGGACACGACTGAGCGACTGAACCGAACTGAACTGAACCGAACAGTTTCAGGTGGACAGTGAAGGGACTCAGTCATACATGTACATGTATCCCTTCTCCCCCAAACTCCCCTTCCATCCGGGCTGCCACATGACACTGAGCAGAGATCCCTGTGCTGTCCAGCAGGTCCTTGCTGGTTCTCCATGTTAAATACAGCAGTGTGTCGATGTCCATCCCAAACTCCCTGACTATCCCTTCCCCATCCTTCCCCCCTGGGAACCATAAGGTTATTACAGAGGATTGAGCAGAGTTCCCTGTACTGTCCAGCAGATCCTTGCTGGTTCTCCATGTTAAATACAGCAGTGTGTCCACGTCCATCCCAGACTCCCTGACTATCCCTTCCCCCACCCTTTCCCCTGGTGACCATAAGGTTATTACAGAGGATTGAGCCGAGGTCCCTGTGCTGTCCAGCACGTTCTTGTTGGTTATTCCTTTGAAATACAGCAGTGTGTCCACGTTCATCCCAAACTCCCTATGTCTTCTCCCTCCCAATTCTTCCTGTATACTTTAGTTTTTAGGTTCATGGCAGCATTAAACAGAAGGTACAGAGATTTCCCATATGGTCCTTGCTCCCCACACATCCTGCCCCTCTGTCAACACCTCCCATCAGAGAGGTACGTTTGTTCCAGTGGATAAGCCTACACTGACACGTCATTATCCCCTGAAGTCCACACTACCTTAGGGTTCAGTCTTGCTGTGATATTTTCTTTATGTTTGCACAAATGTGTAATGACAGGCATCCATCATTATTGTGTCAGACAGACTCTTTTCACTGCCCTAAGAATCCTCTGTGCTCTGCCGATTCCTTCCTTTCCACATGCATCCACGATTGCTGTTTCCCCTTTTGCAGAATGGCGTGTAGTTGGAATGATACTGTAGGTAGTGTTCTTAGATTGGCTCCTTTCACATAGCGAGACGCATTTAAGGTTCCTCCACATCTTTGCATGGCTTGATAACTCATTTGTTTTGGACTCTGAGTACTATTCCGTTGCCTGTATGTACCATGGCTCGTGTGTCCATTCACCCACTCAAGAGGGCTTCCCAGGTGGTTCAGTGGTAAAGAATCCACCCGCCAATGCAGGTGCTCCAGGAAATGGGAAGATCCCCTGGAGGAGGGCATGGCAACCCACTCTAGTATTCTTGCCTGGAGAATCCCATGGACAGAGGAGCCTGGCGGGGCTACAGTCCACGGGGTTGCAAAGAGTCAGATGCAACTGAAGGAGCATGCACACGTTTGCCTGTTAAAGGACATCTTGGCTGCTTCAAAAGTTTGGCAGTTAAGAATAAAGCTAGTCCCAGGGGTAAAGGGGGGAGGATGTGATAAACCTGGAGACTGGGGCTGACACATAGACACTGCTGATAGGTAAGTGATGAGAAATGATTCTGTAGCTTAGGGAAACCCACTCAGTTCTCCTTGGTTGCCTGAATGGGAAGGAAACCCCCGGAAAAAAAGATGGGATACACAAATCAGTCAGTTCAGTTCAGTCGCTTAGTCGTGTCTGACTCTCTGCGATCCCATGGACTGCAGCAGGCCAGGCCTCCCTGTCCATCACCAACTCCCAGAGTTCACTCAAACTCACGTCCATCGAGTCGGTGATGCCATCCGACCATCTCATCCTCTGTCGTCCCCTTGTCCTCCTGACCTCAATCTTTCCCAGCATCAGGGTCTTTTCCAGTGAGTCACCTTTTTGCATCAGGTGGCCAGAGGATTGGAGCTTCAGCTTCAGCACCAGTCCTTCCAGTGAATATTCAGGATCAATTTCCTTTAGGACGGATATATGTGTACGTACAGCTTATTCACTTTGCCGTTAAGCACAAACTAACATGACACTGTCAAACAGCTATACTCCAATAAAAATGGTTTTTAGAAAGCTCCAAAATTTATGCTCAGTGATGGAACAGACTTTTCTATTCTTGAGGAAGACTTAAAGAAATGTCTCTTTCTCACTGTTCTCTTTCACTGCTGTTTGCCGAGATTACCCGTCCTTTTTGGATGAGTCATTGAGAACTGATGATTTTATAGACTCTCATTGCCACATTTGAAGTGACTATGATTCCTACTTTTATTGAGAAGGGAAATTAAGTGCATAAACTTGTGAGAGTTTAATAAAAAGAATATAGCTTTTTATATATACTGTAAACATCTGTGTGCAAGGTTTTGTATAGACATAGCTTTTCCACTCATTTGAGCCAACCAGGGAGCACAATTCCCTTTATGTATTTTTGTATCTGACAGAAGACTGAGGGTTTAGCTGTGGACCTACTTCAGGGTAAAGAAAGGACAGTCTAATGAGAAATCTTGTGAACTGGCTAGTGGTGTTGGAGGTGCCTGGGGTAATGGACGTTTCTGGTCCCTTTGACGCTGTTCCTGGGTACTGGTAAGACACTGTACGCATGTGGATAAAACTGGCCTATGGACAACAGTTGGCCTCAGAGGACGAGCTACTTCATGACTTAAACGTGATTTCATCACAAGCTTGCTGAAAAAGAGTATTTTTCTACTCTCCACCTCTGAAATCTTGGCCTGCCATTCTTGGGCTTTGTCCACGGCATTTTAGGACCACCGCACCCCAGGCTGCATGTTTATGGAATGGAAATTTCACACTCGTCGGTCTTATTCTCTGAGCACAAATGAGCGACTAAGCACAGGGTACTTGGCCCTGCCTTGGACATAAAGTTAATTTTCCTTGCTCATGGTCGGGTCAGAGGGGAGAGTTTGTCTCGGTGGTGAGGCGTGATGCTCTACGGACAACCACGGAGCCCCTTTTCTGCTCATCTGAGTAGTTGTCAGTTTATTTATTTTTTTGACTCTGTTACTCTAAACGTTTTTAATGAAAACAAATATTTTTTTAGTACTTGTGATCTTTTTCTTTTTTTTAAAGCAATGTTTACTTGAGCATCACCGAAACCATATAGTAGGGTGATCACCCACAGTTTGCATAAAGCTAAGCTAACCACAGACCAGTTAGCATGTGAAGAAGAACCAACAGCCAGCAGGGTAGCTGCCTGGGGCCGTGTGGGTATTGAGGCACCCGGAAGGTCCCACACATGTGGCTGTGGGAGTCTCAGCCCCGGTGCGTCCCCAGGGTCTTCTCTTTGGGACCCTTTTCCCCTCCTAGCCGCTTTTCTCCTTCTCCATGCAGGGTCTAGCCTGTATGCTTCCTGTTGGCCAGGGTTCATCTCAGAGAGGGACATGGTGGAAGTGGGACTCATATTGAAGGTCTTCTCATTTTCCCACATCTTCTCACTTTGCCAACAAAGCTCCATGAAGTCAAAGCTATGGTTTGTCCTGTCGTCATGTACGGATGTGAGAGTTGGACCACGAAGAAGGCTGAGTGCCAAAGAATGGATGCTTTCGAACTATAGTGCTGGAGAAGACTCTTGAGAGTCCCTTGGACTGCAAGGAGATCCAACCAGTCCATCCTAAAGGAAATCAGTCCCGAATATTCGTTGGAAGGACTGATGTTGAAGCTGAAACTCCAATACTTTGGCCACCTGATGCAAAGAGCGGAGTCCTTGGAAAAGACCCTGATGCTGGGAAAGATTGAAGGCAGGAGGAGAAGGGGACGACAGAGGATGAGGTGGTTGGATTGTATCACCGACTCAATGGACAAGGGTTTGGGTGATCTCCGGGAGTTGGTGATGGACAGGGAAGCCTGACGTGCTGTGGTCCTTGGGTTGCAAAGAGTTGGACACAACTTAGCAACTGAACAACAATGCTTTTGCCAGAACTCTTGCAGAGTCCAAACTAGCTCTGTTCACTGCACAACAGGCCAATAAAATGGGAGACGAGGTGTTGAAGCAAAGAATAATGACTTTATCTGGAAAGTGAGGACTCTGAGGAGGTGGCTGACTAACATCCTAGAACACCATCTTGCAAGTCAGGATTCAGGCTTCTTTTGTACTAAAAGGGGAGGGTTTTTGGCTACTTGCCACCTCTTGGTGTCAAAATCTTTGATTCCTGCAGCTGTCCACGTAAGTCAGGTCACGATGGTCCCGTAAACCTTCAATAAGACAAGTGTTGGACTTCCCTGGTGGTACAGTGAAGAATCTGCCGACCAACGAAGGGAATGTGGGATGATTGCTGGTCTGGGAAATTTGCACGTGCTGAGGACCAACTAAGCCTGAAAGTGAAAGTGTTAGTTGCTCAGTTGTGTTGGACTCTATGCGACCCCATGGACTGTAGCCTGCCAGGCTCCTCTGTCCATGGGATTCTCCAGGCAAGAATATTGGAGAAGGGTGTCATTTCCTCCTCCAGGGGATCTTTCCGACCCAGGAACCGAACCCCCTTCTCTTGTGTCTCCTGCACTGGCAGGCAGGTTCTTTAGCAGCTGAGCCACCAGGGAAGCCCAGCTGAGACCTGTGCAAGGTTAAAAAAAAAACCAAAAAACCAAAAACCTTGCCAGAGGAACTGCTGAGCCTGGGCTCAAGAGCAAGAGAGTCACAACTGCTGAGCCCACGTACTGCAATTAGCAAAGTCCGTGGGCCCTGGAGCCCATAATCCACAAGAAGAGAAGCCAGCTCAACAAGAAGCACATTGCACCTAGGGTAGCCTCTGCTTGTTGCAACTAGAGGAAAGCTGGCTTACAGCAATGCAGACCCAACACAACCAAAAATAAATAAGAAAAAAAAAAAGATGGTCTGCTTTGTCATTGGGCTTCCCTAGTGGCTCGCTAGTAAAGAAGCCACCTGCAGGAGACACGGATTCCATCCCTGCGTCAGGAAGATGCCATGGAGGAGGCCATGGCAACCCACACCAGTCTTCTTGCCTAGAGAATCCCATGGACAGAGAGGAGCCTGGTGGGCTACAGTCCTGAGGATCACAAAGAGTCAGATACGACTGAACAACTAAACAAGGACCACTTTGTCACGACGGCAATTTCCTGCCATTGTTTTAGCAGATTTGGGTGTCTAACATCTCCTTTGCCACCACAGGGAAAGGCTGAGGTCAGGAGTCAGTCAATGTTTTTCTGTAAAGGGCCTCAGGGAACATATCTGCAGCTTCTCGGTCCTACTGTGTGAGTGTGAAAGCCGGCATGGACCAGATAATGGCTCTAGCTGTGTTTCAATAAAACTTTATTGACAAGGACGGCCCTCGGTTTGTCCTGCACACCATTGTCTCGCTTTCCCTGGTTTGAAGTGAAAGTGAAAGTCACTCCGTTGTGTCCGACTCTTTGTGACCCCACGGACTATACAGTCCATGGAATTCTCTAAGCCTGCATACTGGAGTGGGTAGCTTTTCCCTTCTCCAGGGGATCTTCCCAACCCAGGGATCGAACCCAGGTCTCCTGTATTGCAGGCAGATTCTTTACCAGCTGAGCCACAAGGGAAGCCCTCCTCCAGTTCAGTCTGCATAGAGATCACCTAGGGAGCTTGTTAAGATGAAGCTTATGTTTCAGTAGACCGGAGGTTCTGTGCTCCTAACAAGCTCCCAGGAGATGCTGGTGCCGCTGCCTCTTAAAACACACGTCGAGGACCGAGGCTTTCGATAACACCCACTTTTTGTAAATAAAATTGGCAGTTGCAAGGAACCAGGAGAGGTCGGTGATGGTTCCAGTGAGCCATGCAGTTTCACAGAATTTCAGTGACAGGGCCTGAAAGGCTGTATCTAAACTCAGAAGAAGACTGTGGGAATGGTGCTTTATTTAGAAGCGTCTTCTAACCAAACCAGACCCGCAGACACAGGGTTTGTCCTCTGAGCTTTCCTGGAACCCATTTACTTCTGAAACTGTCCCAGAAGAATTGCGGTCATTAAAAGGGAGCCTGGTTTTCCGTGGATCTCTCCTTGACCTCGCAACACCTGGGGACGATGCAGATGTACTTATCAAATTGTGTTCAAGACAGGATCTTACTGGGAAACAGATGTTGGGTCAGAATTTTCCCACATGTGGGAGGGCTGACAATCCTGCAGGTAGTTCATAACGATGACTTTTCTAAATACTGGAGCTCGAAGAAGAAGGACTAATCGCTTTCAGATTTGGGAAAGGTTAAAAAAAAAAAATGCTTGCCAGAGTAAGAAACAGACATCTGAAACTATCTTTAAGAGGATAAGCTCTCTCCAGGGTCTTCCTCTAAGGCTTGTGCTGTGAGACTTGCGTTCTGACCACTCCGCACTTCATAACTTGGTGTGGTTCATCTCATTGGAATCACCACCAGCCTTCCCCAGCCCCCTTCTCTCCCCTCTGCCCCCCAACTTCCATTTCTACCTAGTTCCACTAATTCTTTCCATACGGAAATGAGATGTTGCCAAATTCGAGAGAACCCTTCCCCCGCCACTGCCCCAACCTCCCTTTCTCTGGAGGATTGTTGGAATCAATTCCATGTGTATAATTTATCTGGCATTTTTTTTTTTTAATGACATGTGGTTGAGGGGGTCTGGGATTATTTTAGGTTTCAGGTTTTAAACATCACAGGCAACTTTGACCCTCTTGGAGGATTTGCTACTATGGGGCGCTCTCAGGGGACACTCAGGTAGGGATCAGGTTTCCGCCTGCCATTTCAGAGATCCCTCTCAAGAAAAAAAAAAAAGACTTTATGTGGGTGACTGTTTGTGCAAGGCAGATGTTTTGGCTGACCTTTCTTCTGCTGCGTTTTTATGACGTGAAAGGGACATGGTGTGAAAGTTTCTGACTGTGGCTCCTTTCAGCTCTGGGTCCCCTCAGAGGAAGCGTGGCCCAAGGGTTAGACCCAAAGAAGTGTCTCAGCTGGGTCTCCCTCTCATTTGGGTGTCTCCGTGTAGACGTTTTCACATTATGTAGGACACGTGTAAAGGGCTCAACCTGACAAAAGGGTGTTGGAGATAAAAGCGTGGTTGGTGATTGCGACACCACGACCTCAGCAATGCCTGGAAATTGACACGTTGCCTTCACCTTGTACTTCTGAGAGCAAAGAGGCACACAGTGGGTCAGCAGAATTCTCACCAAAGAGAGAGGAGTGCTGTGAGATCCCCCTTCCCCACCCCCTGAAAGAGCAGAGATGGCTGTTTTGCTGTGACTTTCCATGCAGAGTTCATTCCATACACTGGAGTCAAGATCATTTTCTTCCGGGTGCCGCAGAAGGCTGTGCTTTGGGCTCTGCCTCAGTATTGTGACTGTGGACACTGGCCTGTGTCAGGCTAGGGGCTTGTTTTGTTCAGTCCCTCAGTCGTGTCCGACTCTTTGCGACCCCGTGGACTGTCGCACGCCAGGCTTCCCCGTCCTTCACCGTCTCCCGGAGTTTGCTCAAACTCATGTCCATCGAGTCAGTGATGCCATCCAGCCATCTCATCCTCTGTCATCCCCTTCTCCTCCCACCTTCAATCTTTCCCAGCATCAGGGTCTTTTCCAGTGAGTCGACTCTTTGCATCAGGTGGCCAAAGGATTGAAGTTTCAGCTTCAGCATCAGTCCTTCCAATGAATATTCAGGACTGATCTTTAGAATGGACTGGTTGGATCTCCTTGCAGCCCAAGGGACTCTCAAGCATCTTCTCCAACACCACAGTTCAGAAGCATCAAGTCTTTGGCGCTCAGCCTTTTTTATGGTCCAACTCTCACATCTGTACATGACTACAGGTTAGGGGGAGTATTCATAAAATAGCTTGTGTACGAAAATTTTATGCTCTTGAAATAATCCCCTATTATTTGTTTAATCTTGGCTCCACCACCAACATCTGAATGTTGGTTTCAGATTTTAAAACATCTGCCTCGAGTGGTTGTTTTGAGAAAGAACATACAGATAGAAATATCTGTCACGCAGCTAGGTTCACTTAAACAGTAACCACTGGTTATAAGCCATTTGGAACTCATCATAGAAGCAACTCAGAAGTTTTCTCCTGGTGAAGAGGAGAAAAATTAGCACGAGGGTATATGCTTCCTTTCAACTTTTGCTGTTTATGGCGATGTCGTTTCTTGAATGGATCATTTTTGTGGGAGACTGTGTGGACTAGAACCACAGAGGCTAACTCATTGTCCCGGTTACATGCGGGAAATGCAAGCAGATGAGCAAATACATTGAATAATGAGTTTTGACACCTTCTGAGAAACCGGGGAGCTGTTCTAGGCGACTGTACAGCTAGCTGTACTAGACACAGGTGAAGGACTGGCCACTAGGAGATCCCAGGAGGAGCAGACTCCTTGGGTCTGGCGGGCGGGTGTAACTGTGTGTGTATATATATCCCACCACCGGAAGAGTGGACGACACACGGAATCGCACTGTCTGCCGGCATTCAGACATCTCCCAGATGGCCCCAGAGGACGGGACCAGCCGCATCTGTCAATTCCGAAATGTACATTTTCGTAGGATTTCATATCCTGAAAACAGGATGCTTCCTACATTTGGCCACATATCATAACTGTTGGTATCTTTTTCTTTGTGCTTAAATGTTTATCTTGTGCTTTAAACCCTGTAATGTTTAGTGAAATGGGGCAGATTTGGGCTCCTGAAGTTAGAACGCTGGATCGCTCAGTTGTGATCAGGGAGCTGAGATCACACTTGCCCTCCAGCTGGAAAAAATATAAACAAACACCAAAGTATAAAACAGAAGCAGTATTGTAACAAATTCAATAAAGAATTTAAAAATGGTCCGTAATGAAAAAAAAATCCTAAAAAGATAATTAAAAGGATGCAATAGACTGAATTACTTCTGTCTTCTGGAATTAGAAGCTGAGAGAGGTAAAAAGAGATGAAACATTTGTGCTTTCGCCAACTGTCATGTCTGCTCATAGGAGAGAGGAAAGGTCAAGTTCCTTTCTCTAGAGCTGTGCTTGTGAAGAAGAGTTCCCAGGCAGTATCAGCATCTCAACATTCAGAAAACTAAGATTGTGGCATCCGGTCCCATCACTTCACGGCAAATAGATGGGGAAGCGGGGGAAACAGCGGCAGACTTCATTCTGGGGGTCTTCAAAATCACAGCAGATGGTGGCTGCAGCCACGAAGTTAAAAGACACTTACTCCTTGGAAGGAAAGTTACGACTAACCTAGATAGCATATTAAAAATCAGAGACACGACTTTGCCAACAAAGGTCCGTCTAGTCAAGGCTATGGTTTACTCCAGTGGTCATGTATGGATGTGAGAGTTGGACTATAAAGAAAGCTGAGTGCAGAAGAATTGATGCTTTTGAACTGTGGTGTTGGAGAAGACTCTTGAGCGTCCTTTGGACTGCAAGGAGATCCAACCAGTCCATGCTAAAGGAAATCAGTCCTGAAGGTTCATTGGAAGGACTGATGTTGAGGCTGAAACGCCAATCCTTTGGCCACCTGATGCAAAGAGCTGACTCATTTGAAAAGACCCTGATGCTGGGAAAGATTGAAGGCAGGAGGAGAAGGGGACGACAGAGGATGAGATGGCTGGATGGTATCACCGACTCGATGGACGTGGGTTTGGGTGGACTCTGGGAGCTGGTGATGGACAGGGAGGCCTGGCGTGCTGCAGTTCATGGGGTCACACAGAGTCGGACACGACTGAGCGACTGAACTGAACTGAAAGGATCAGCATCTCTTGGGACTTTGGGGGTCAGAAACTTTGGGGGCAGCCCCCACAGGCTGCAGGTGATCATCTCACCCGTTCAGTGTGAGCGCCACAGAACCCAGGCTCCCGCAGCTGTCTTCCTGGAGGGGTGTCATCAGAAGCATCTGGTGGGGGATCCCTGACATCTCTCCCCGACTTCCCCTTCTGCCAGATCGAAGCTGGTCTCTCCTTTGTATTTACCTGCCCTTCCTACATCACAGGGCAGCACTCTGTCCTTCTGAATGCCACCAATTCCGTGACTTGTGTTTCGGGCTCCCCCCTTCTGTAAATGGTGTTCTTCTGCTGGGCTGGTCCGGGTCACCTTCTTCTCTCACTCTGGCTGCTTTCTCTGGCCGGTCCTCTTGATGGCAGAGGTGTCAATCTAGTTCTCTGTCAACAGCTTCTGAATTTCTATCTACAGTCTTTAGTGCCTGCCACTGCCCCAACATATACCCATGAAAATTCACATGTCCCTCACATACGACACTCTAACACGGGACTCCTTGGGACTTCCCTGGTGGTCCAGTGGTTGAGAATCCGCCTGCCAACCCAAGGGACGCAGGTTCGATCCCTGGTCCTGGAAGATTCCACATGCCATACAGCAACTAAGCCCTTGGTTGCCAATAACAGAAGCCAAGGATATACATCGCAAGTCGAGAGTGGGCCCCACTCACCGTAACCACAGAAAACCCTTGTGCAGCAAGCAGGACCCAGCACAGCCAAAAAGAAAGAAATGAATTGAACGAGGAAATAAAAATGGTACTCCTTGTCTTCTTCCGCAAACCATTTTCTTTTTTTTTCCCCTTCCTGACTTCTTTATCTTAGTAAGTGGTTCCAGCATCAAACCAATTGCTTCAAGTGACATTCGGGATGTTTTCTTGCTCTTTCTCAACCTCACATTGTTCTTACCTCTTAACAATCTTTCCAAGGCTTTCTCTCCTGTTCATGCCCACTGTCTGTGACCCTAATTGGGTCTGTTATCATCCTTTTTTTTTTAAAAAAAGAAAAAACTATTTATTTTTTTGGTATTTTAATTGGAGGCTGATTATTTCACAATATGGTGGTGGTTTTTGCCATACACTGACATGAATCAGCCATGGGTGTACATGTGTTCCGCATCCTGAACCCCTCCCCAACCTCCCTGCCCATCCCGTCCCTCCGTTTTTGAAATACTGCATGAGTCTCCCGCCTTTATTTCCCCCCCCCCAGCTTAGAGTAACATTTCTCATGTGCAAAACTGGCAATGAAATTCCTTTTTTTTTTTAAAAAGCAGTCTTTACTGTCATTTGCTCGGTGATATTTCCATGTCCAGGTCCCTTTCGGAGCTCCCTTCTTCCCAGATTATACCCCCAAGTTGGCTACTGCCGCTTACAGATTTTCCTTTCGGAAACTCACAGCCCGCTTTGGCATTTTAAAAAATGTTTTGGAAAGTCCTGCAGTCAGAGAAACTCATTTAGATGTGACCTGGCATTTCTCATGGTCTTGGGTGACCCCGCACCTCCCACACGTCGGCCGTTTAACACCTCATGGCATTTGCGTTCTTGGTGAATTCTGGGAAAGCGCTGGCCTTTCCGAGCAAGGCGAGTCACGAGCCGACCCTGACTTCCTCTTCAGCCTCATTTTCCACTACGCCCCTGAACACGTTTTTACTGACAGTGATTTTAAAGTTTCATTTCCTAAAAATGTCACGTTTCCCTCACGCCCTTGGACTTTTAGCCTTTCTTTCTTTTTTTTTTTTTAACTTCTGAATGAAGTGCCCGCTAACCTTCTTGTCATTCAGGTGTCAGCTCAACTGCCGTCTCCTTCAGGAAGTCCTCCCTGACTTCTCCAGATATAGTTCAGTTCAGTCGCTCAGTCCACCCCATGGACTGCAGCACGCCAGGCCTTCCTGTCCATCACCAACTCCCAGAGCCTGATGCTGGTATCTATCGAGTCGGTGATGCCATCCTATCATCTCATCTGTCGTCCCCTTCTCTCCTGCCTTCAGTCTTTCCCATCAGCAGGGTCTTTTCCAATGAGTCAGCTTTTTGCATCAGATATCCAAAGGATTGGAGTTTCAGCTTCAGCATCAGTCCTTCCAATGCACGTTCAGGACTGATCTCCCTTAGGATGGACTGTTTGGATCTCCTTGCAGTCCAAGGGACTCTCAAGAATCTTCTCCAACACCACAGTTGAAAAGCATCAATTCTTTGGCACTCAGCTTTCTTTATTGTCCAACTCTCACATGTATACGTGACTCCTGGAAACACCATAGCTTTGACTAGACGAACCTTTGTTGGCAAAGTCATGTCTCTACTTTTTAATATGCTGTCTAGCTTTGCCCATAGCTTTTCTTCCAAGGAGCAAGCGACTTTTAATTTCATGGCTGCAGTCACCATCTGCAGTGATTTTGGAGCCCAAGAAAATAAAGTCTGTCACTGTTTCTATTGTTTCCCCGCCTATTTGCCATGAAGTGATGGGACCGGATGCAGGTGCCTGCGTCTGCAGGCTGTGTATCTTGTTGACACGTTCATCACCAGCATCTCCTTACAGACTGTGACATTCTTGAGCAGTGACTTTGCTCCAGCAGAGCATCTCCTTAGCAAAGATGCTCAGTAAAGACTGGTTGATGTGGGGGAATTCCCCGGCGGTCCAGTTGTTAGCCATCTGCACTTCCACTGCAGGGGACGTGGTTTTCATGCCTGGCTGGGGAACTAAGATCCCACGTGCCGCTTGATGCGGACAAGAAATAAATAAAAATTTAAAAGAGACTAGTTGATGTGAAGTGAGAATTTGAGTGATTGAGTAATGGTGGTTTCTGTCTATAATCAGGGGCGTCCCAGGTGGCGCTAGTGGTACATAATCCGCCTGCCAGTGTAGGAGACATGGGTTCGATCTCTGGGTCGGGAAGATCCCCTGGGGGAGGGTATGGCAACCCACTCCAGTATTCTGGCCTGGAGAATCCCATGGATAGAGGAGCCTGGTGGGCTATAGTGCATAGGGTCGCAAAAAATCGGACACGACTGAATCGACTTATCACAGGTGCATGGGTCTATAATCACGTAAGGAGCTGCTCCTTATAAAGCAGTGAGAAAGTGCTTTGCTCACTGCAAAGGAGTGCCATTTCAGATGCTCTGTGTTAACTCGTGTAACCCTCCTGCAGCGGCGCTAGCCATATTATCCCCATTGTTCAGATGGGCTGAGCGTGAGGTGTGGTGGGTATGGCTGGCCTGTTCTTTGCAGCCGGAGGTGAAGGGAAGCTCTCATCTCTGTGGGGTTGTCGTGGGAGAATGAACAGATATCCTTAGGTGGCACTTCTCTAGAGAAGCAGGATAAATACCTGGAATGATTTTTTTTTTTCTTATTGAAAAGGAAGACTTTCTTAGGCTCCCCTAAGAAATTGAGTACTTTTGGTTTGCTAAGAAACTGGCTGCTAGATATTGCTTGCAGCTTGCTGGCAAATTTAATAGAGTCATTGTTCTCATTGGTTATAGCATCCCGAACTATTAGTGCTGAGGCTGTCCTTTTTTTTTTAACTAGTTTTATTTATTTATTTGGTTGCACTGGGTCTCAGTTACAGTATCACAGAGTGGGATCCAGTTTCCTGACCAGGGATTGAACCCAGGGGCCCCTGCGTTAGGAGCCCAGAGTCCCTGCCACTGAACCGGCAGGGAAGTCCCTGAGGGTCTTCTTTTAAATGAAATGGGTCATTTCATAGCAGTGATTCTCAACTGGGGACAGTCATGCCCCCAAGGAGACTTCAGGTAATGTCTGGAGACATTTTTTCCCCATCATTTTAAGAAATAAATTTATTTCATTGGTGAGTAATTCCTTCCCAATATTTTAAAAATCATTTTTGTAAATAAATTTATTTCATTGGAGGATAATTGCTTCACAATACTTTTAAAAATCATTTTTAAAAATAAATTTATTTCGTTGGTGAATAACTGCTTCACAATATTTTTTTATCATTTTTTAAAACAAATTTATTTCATTGGGGAATAATTGCTTCACAATTTTTTAAAAATCATTTTTTACAAATTATTTCATTGGAGGGTGATTGCTTCACAATATTTTTAAATCATTTTTTAAAAAATTTATTTCATTGGGGAATAATTGCTTCATAATATTTTTAGAATCATTTTTTACAAATTATTTCATTGGAGGATAATTGGTTCACAATTTTTTTTTATCATTTTTTTAAAAAATTTATTTCATTGGGGAATAATTGCTTCACAATTTTTTAAAATCATATTTTAAAACAAATTAATTTCATTGGAGGATAATTGCTTCACAGTATTTATTTTTAAATCTTTTTTTACAAATTATTCCATTGGGGAATAATTGCTTCACAATATTTTTTAAATCATTTTTTAAAATAAACTTACTTCATTGGCAAGTAATTGTTTGACAATATTGACAATTGTGGTCAATAGTGGGAAAAGCAGGCTGAGATCTCCCCCACCCCCTGTTTGCTTCCAAACCGTATGCCTTACGTATTAATTCTGGCATGGAAACTGGCTGTCATCAGATTTTGTGCTTTTGGTTCTCTTGACTTTGGGCCGATTGCTCATCTGACCTCAGCTGTACCACCCGTAGTGTCATGGTTCTAATCAATGTCATGTCTGTAGTAAACAAATACTAGGGGGGGGAGAAAAAAGGTAGAAAAAGGAATGTCCAAAAGCGTGCGTGCGTGCATGCTAAGTCGCTTCAGTCACGTCCGAGTCTTTGTGACCCTATGGACGGTAGCCCGCCAGGCTCCTGTGTCCATGGGATTCTCCAGGCAAGGATACTGGAGTGGGTTGCCATTGCCTCCTCCAGGGCATCTTCCCGACCCAGGGATCGAACCCTCATCTCTGACATCTCCTTCATTGGCAGGCGGGTTCTGGGAAGCCCCTTTCAAGAGCTTTAGCTTTTGTTACAGATGACTCCAGCTATGAGAGTGCCAACAAACTCAACCCTGGGCACCTTTGCACATGATCTGGAAACTTCTGTATGCCTAGTGTTTTATGCACCTGGCCTACGATGTTAAGAATGTTGGTCTTAACAAAGAGTTTCGGTCTGTCTGGTGAAAACACCTACTGAAGTCTACGCACTCGAGAACCATGCTCTGCAACAAGAGAGCCACCGCAATGAGGACCCTGTGCCCCACAACCAGAGCATAGCCCTCGCTTGCCGAAACCAGAGGAAACCCACGTGCAGCCAAGAAGACCCACCAGAGTCAACAAATAAATGCATCTTAAAAAAAAAAAGTCATCCGACTAAAGGAAAGTGACTACCCTAGCATGCCATTTGGTGCTGGGAAAGGAAAGCTAAGTAACTCCCAACCTTGAAAGGTGGGGTTAGGGAAGGAGGGCTGTTAAATTACCTGCAAGAGACCTTTAGACTATGTATACTTGTTTCTGGAAATCCGCAATCAACGTGTGCTGAAGAATTTTCTCTAAGTGTCGTTCCTGAGGGAGAGGACACTTAGAAAGGTCATTCTTGGAGAAATGTCCCAGAAGGACACTCGCAAGAAAGAGGATCGTTTTCAGTAACGGGGAAAGGGGAGTCAGATGCACGCACAGTGTGTTTCAGGTCTGACGGCTTCAAGATGGATAAGGCTTGGCCAAGAAATCAAATCTGTGAAAAGTCTTTCAGGTATATGAGGGAGAGGGGGGCAGTCAGAGTAGGCATCTCCACAGGTGGGTGAACCTCAACGGAGGTGTTTGTAGCAGGCTGTTGCGTGCAGGAAGAAAATGCTAGAATGTTTGGAGAGAACAAAGCAATAAAGGTCAATACTGGGCAATCTCTAGCATTGCTGACATGTACATAGATCCATCCAGGTGCTCACACCCGAGCTGCGTGGTCAGAAGCGGGATGAGCGGCCTCCCTGGTGGTTCTGTGGTTAAGAATCCACCTTGCAAGGCAACGGATGCGTGTTTGATTCCTGGTTGGGGAAGGAAGACCTCATATGCTGCGGGGCTAATAATCTGGCACACCACAACTACTTGAGCCAACGCTCCAGAGTCTGTGTTCTGGAGCTGTTGAGTGCCACAGCAGAAGATCCGCAGATGCAACAAAGACCCCAAGTGCCACAGTGAAGACTCCTGTGTCCACAGGATGCTCCAGGCAAGAACACTGCAGTGGGTTGCCACGCCCTCCTCTAGGGGATCTTCCCAAACCAGGGATGGCTTTAAGACGGCTTCACTGCATCTCTTGCAGTGTAGGTGGGTTCTTTCTGGTGGTGTAAGCCACCGGAGGAACCCCTAAGACCCGAAGCACCCAAATAAATAAATTAAAAAAAAAGAAGCAAAATGAGAGAGAATTCAAGGACACAGCACCCACAGTACCGGCGAGTATTTCACCTTACCTGAGTGTGGGCAGGCAATCTAGAGATCATATCGCTGAGTACATGTAGCGCTAACCCCCGGAGCATATTTGACTAACTTAAAAAAGATGTTTGAAAACCCACAGCCTGTTGAAGTCAAGAGTAATTCTCCAAGCGTAGCAAACCACGAGAAAATGGCTCATTTGTATTTGATATCGTGATGTCAAAACATCCTGCCTGTCAGATCTGGCCAAAAGTTAACACTCTTCCCCTTTCCCCTGGAAAAAAATAAATAAAATTTATCAAGAAGATGGTGTGGTTTATGTCCAAGCTTGATAACGATAGATGTTTCCCTATGTACGTATTTGTATCGTGAGATATTCCTGGCTGACGTTACTACCGATAAGTCATTTGTAAATAGGTAAATAAACGTATTGTAACTGCAAGCTCCAGCCTGACCATAAAGGAGCTTTGTGGTCTATGACACGTCCTTGTGTTTCTTTCTATTGACTGATCGTTTTTTATTCTGATCTTTGTTAATGTGTAGTTTGCATCCGAACACATCCATTTTAACGATTTAGTTTGAGATTTGACAAACGCTTACAACCCTGTAATCAATACAGAATTGTTCTTTCACCCTCGAAATGTCCTCTCTGGGCCCTCTGTGGTCAACGCCTCCCCCATTCCGGCTTCTGGCAACCGCCAATCTTATCTCTGTCCACAGTGTGGCCTCTTCCAAAATCTCATGTAAAATAAATCATACAGAATGAGGCTTTGGGATCTGGCTTCTTTCCCTTGGCTTAAGATCTCAGAGGGTCATCCAACTCATTGAGAGCATCAGTCGTGTATTCTTTTTATTGCTGAGTAGTCTTCCCTTGTAAGGGTATGCGTACTGGAGTTTGTTTATCCACCCGTCACGAGAAGGACATTGGATTATTTCCAGGTTTGAGGGACTGTGAATAAAGTCACTGCACACATTGGCACCCATGTCTTGCTGTGGACACGGGAATTCATTTCCCTTGTAACCCAGGATTGTGACTGCTGCCTTGTGTGTGTTCTACTGTTTAAAAAAGCCTGCCAAAGTGTTTTTCAAAGTTGCTGTGCTGTTTTATTTTCCTACCAGCAATGCACGAGAGTCCCCATTGCTGGGTATGATCAGTTAAAAAAATTATTCATTTGATAGTGGTATTTCATTATTATTTTAATTTGTAGTGGCAACCCACTCCAGTACTCTTGCCTGGAAAATCCCATGGATGGAGGAGCCTGGTAGGCTACAGTCCATGGGGTCGCTAAGAGTCAGACACGACTGAGGGACTTCACTTTCACTTTTCACCATCATGCATTGGAGAAGGAAATGGCAACCCACTCCAGTGTTCTTGCCTGGAGAATCCCAGGGACGGGGGAGCCTGGTGGGCTGCCGTCCATGGGGTCACACAGAGTCGGACACGACTGAAGCGACTTAGCAGCAGCAGTGACTAAAGACCCTGATGCTGGGAGAGATTGAGGGCAAGAAGAGAAGGGGACGACAGAGGATGAGATGGTTGGATGGCATCACTGACTCGGTGGACATGAGTTTGAGCAAGCTCCGGGAGATGGTGAAGGACAGTTGGCGTGCTGCAGTTCATGGTGTCACCAAGCGTCAGACATGACTTAGTGATTGAACAGCAGCCATGACTAAAGATGCTGAGCATTTTCTCTTGTGATTATATGCCATTCTTATCTGCTCTTGGGTGAAGTGCACTTATATTTGTTGAGTGACTATATTTATACGTGTAGAATGACATTTGTGTTGATAGGAATTTTTTAGTATTAAATGAAATAATCATGTGAAATTTTTTCCTTTTTTTTTTTTAAAAGCCCAATGCCTGGTAGATTAGCTGTTCCTCAACTAGAACTGTGGTTATTTGTTTGCTTTAAAATAAATGAATGATGAGACTTCCTTGGTGGTCCAGTGGCTAAGGCTCCAAACTCCCAATGCAGGGGGCCCGGGTTTGATCCCTGGTCAGGGAAAAAGATCCCATGTGCCACAACGAAAGTTTTTGCACGGCGCCACTAAAAACTCCCCGTTCCACAATGAAGGTAGGAGAGCCTGCTTGCCGCAGCCGAAGAGAGAGACAAATATTAACAAAATAAATGGGTGGTTATTGGACAACGAGCGACTTAGGGGTTAGGAGAACGTGGCAAACTGAAGGATGTTTTTGTCTCAGTTTTTCGTGAAGGTGGACCTGGAGCCCCAGCTCCAAAGATCTGTGGGAGATGGGAAGGAGGGTGATGAGACCTTGAATGTGGAGATGGCTGGCTGGAGAATGTTCCAAAGAGCTGAGCAAATTTGCCACACAGAGAAATCCGCCCATAGCTCGTGGGCAGCAAGGAATCGCCGAGGATGTGCAGGTGAGAATCTGCACGTTTTTAGATCTGAATTTCAGAAATGCAAATTGGACCACTCTCTACCATGTGCTTTACCGCCACGGGCTTCCCTGATGGCTTACCAGGTAAAGAATCTGCCTGTAGTGCGAGAGTTGCAGGAAATGGGGGGTTCGCTCCCTGGGTCAGGAAGATTCCCCTGGAGGAGGGCACGGCAACCCACTCCAGAATTCTTGCCTGGAGAGTCCCCATGAACAGAGGAGCCTGGGGTGGGGGGCTATGGTCCATGGGATTGCAAAGAGTTGGACACAACTGAAGCAACTCAGCACGCACTTCCATTTAACATCGTTTTCCCGAATGCTTTGAGAAGTGTCCATATAAGCAGCCTCCTGTCAAGTCAAGACAGCTGTCAGCTCAAAACCTAAAGTCCACTCCGTAGACTGCTTCAGAAACGATCATCACGCCGGGCACAGTCACCTATGGGGCTGATGAAACTCCATGCAGAAGACCCACATACCTTCTGCATGAACGCAGCGCAGGACATGAGATCGCCACCATTTGTCCTTGACGCCTGACCTTGATCAACTTTGCTTGCTCGCCCGTCATTCTGTTAGATGGGTGTTACTTGGTCAGTCATGTCTGACTCTTTGTGACCCCATGGACTGTAGCCCACCAGGCTCCTCTGTCCATGGGATTCCATAGGGAATAACATATGATCTCAATTGTTTTTGTAAGCTCTTTATTTCTCCTATTTCCTTTTTCTTTTTGGCAACTCTAACTCTCATAATTCCCCATGGGGGCATAAATATAGTCTGATTACAAGCCAATACTGCTAAAAAAACCATATGTGTACTAAAAATGGGAAGTCTCGACACATTTAACACATATTGTGGAATTACTCTTGATTCAACACATACTGATGGGGCACCTATTGCCAGGAATTCCCAGGCACTGCACTTACATTTGGGATAATAAATGTATCAGTGTATGGAAACATACACAGACGCCCAAGGATCACAGGTCTGCATGCCAGCGGAGGGAGGGAGACAGTGCAAGATCGTGACAGATGACAGAATGATACGCTGTGTCTAAGACTCTAAGCGCTCTGCAGAAGAGCTCTTTACAACGCTTCTGTGTAGGTTGGGAGGAGTTGTTGCTGTTCAGTCACCAAGTCGTGTCCAACTCTTTGCCACCCCATGGGCTGCAGCACGCTAGCCTCCTCTGTCTTCCACTATTTCCCAGGGTTTGCCCAAACGCATGCCCACTGATGCAATGAAGCCATCCAACCGTCTCATCCCCTGTCGTCCGCTTCTCCTCCTGCCCGCAATCTCTCCCAGCATCGCGGTCTTTTCCGATGAGTCGACTCTTTGCATCAGGTGGCCAAAGTATTGGAGCTTCAGCATCAGTCCTTCCAGGGAATATTCAGGACTGATTTCCATTAGGTTTGACCGGTTGGACCTCCTTGCACTCCAAGGGACTCTCAAGAGTCTTCTCCAACACCACAGTTTGGAAGCATTGATTCTTCGGTGCTCAGCCTACTTTGTGGTCCAACTGTCCTGTCTGTACATGACTACTGGAAATACCATAGGTTTGACTAGATGAACCTTTGTGAGCAAAGTGATGGAGTTGTTACCCTTGATAAACCTCTGGCGTGCTCTTCCGTGGCCAGCCCCATTGATACTACAGCTGGGTTTTGGTCCTTACAGGATGGAGCAGAGAGCTGAGAAGCTGTAGTGTTGAGAAAGCATCAGAGGCATGAAGCAGGGATAGGCGTGAAGATAGCTTGGGCACCGTCTGCTCCAGGGTGTCAGAGACGGACAGCGCCATTGTCAATTGGAGAAGGAGCCTCCTGCCTTCTGCTTGGAAAGCTACTTGCGTTCTCCTGCTGCTGCTGCTGCTAAGTCACTTCAGTCGTGTCCGACTCTGTGTGACCCCATAGATGGCCTCCTACCAGGCTCCCCTGTCCCTGGGATTCTCCAGGCAAGAACACTGGAGTGGGTTGCCATTTCCTTCTCCAATGCATGAAAGTGAAAAGTGAAAGTGAAGTTGCTCAGTCGTGTCCGACTCTTAGCGACCTCATGGACTGCAGCCTACCAGGCTCCTCTGTCCGTGGGATTTTCCAGGCAAGAGTACTAGAGTGGGGTGCCATTGCCTTCTCCATGCATTCTCCTGATTTCAGGTTAATTTCACACCGCAGTTTCTGGGGGGTGGGGGCAGGGCATGGGGAAGACAAAACAGAACTCTCAAACGTAAATACTGTTCATCATGAAGCCTGATTGCTGTGACTGTAAGCACCGATCGATACCTTCCACGACAGAAGTGCTGAAACGACCGCAGACGAACCTCAGGCATACGTTGGTCTTTTTGTTGTGTTGTTTTTAATTCCACCTACTCTGATGCTGGGAAAGGTTGGGGGCGGGAGGAGAAGGGGACGACGGAGAATGAGATGGCTGGATGGCATCACCGACTCTGTGGACATGAGTTTGAGTGAACTCCGGGAGTTGGTGATGGACAGGGAGGCCTGGCGTGCTGTGATTCATGGGGTCGCGGAGAGTCGGACACGACTGAGCGACTGAACTGAACTGAACTGAACAGATGAGAGTTTCTTGACATGTTGCTTTTGGATCTTTCACTGCTCAGTTTGATTACGCAGAATATTCTGCTTTTCCTCTCTTTTGTGGTGATAAAACATGCCTGGCTGTTTTCTCAGGGACAGCAGTACCTCTGTCCTGCTGCTATGTAACTTGTGCTCTGAATATTATTGAAAAGAGAGGGCTCGCTTGGCAGGCATTCATCACGACCTGGGTGGAAAAAGGACTCCTCCCCCACAGGCAGGCTCTGCCGGGTGATACAGCTTTCACCCGACACATAAAACACACCAACAAAAAAAAACTTTTTTTTCTTTGACAAGCAGTATAGAATCTTGTAATGCCATAAGCCATCATCAGACACTTGTGCCTTCAAAGTTTGAAATGCAATGCCTTTTTCTCTTGAAGCTAATGATTTTATTAAGGTGAAGATTTTCTGCGTGTAATGGATTTCTTTGCTCCTCTGCAGAGTTTGAGTGCGGTGTAATTGAGCCTTTAGGTAATGCAGTTCAGTTCAGTTCACTTGCTCAGTCGTGCACGACTCTGCGACTAGAACTTCAGCTTCAGCATTAGTCCTTTCAGTGAATATGCAGGACTGATGTCCTTTAGGATGGACTGGTTGGATCTCCTTGCAGTCCAAGGGACTCTCAAGAGTCTTCCCCAACACCAAAGTTCAAAAGCATCAATTTAGCCGTGGCTGATAGGCTAGGTGCTTTGAGGATCAGATGCAATTCTGTCCCCTCTTGTTAATATTGGCCCATAGGCAGGCATTTGCCAGCCTTTGGGGAAGGTGATAAGAGACGGTATAAAATGTCAGATAAAAGCCGGAACTTCAGGATCAGATACACCTGGGCTTGGGCTCCCATTTTTACCCCCATAATTTCTTCTGTGAATTTGGACAGGGAATTAGCCTTTCTTTCTCTGTTTCTTTGTGTCTGGTCTTAATCGTGGTACATGGGCTTCTTGCGCTAGCTGTTGACAGGTTGGGCTCAGCAGTTCCGACTCGTGAGCTTAGTTGTTCCATGGCATGTGGGATCTCAGTCCCCCAACCAGGGATTGAACCTGCGTCCCCTGCTTTGAAAGGCAGATACTTAACCAGTGAACCGCCAGGGAAGTCCTGACCTTTCTGCACTTCACTTTTGGGTTGACTCATCTTTTAAGACAGGAAGAACCTGATTTCACCAGGCTCTGTAAAGATTAATCATAGTATACGTAAAGCGTTTATCCTGGTTCCTGACATTATAAATGACCTCGCTGGTAGAAAATAATTGTGTTAAATTATGTCGAGCTTTACATTTTAAATGGGCTTCCTGAGTGGCTCAGCAGTAAAGAATCTGGCTGCAATGCAGGAACCACAGGAGACTTAACGTTTGATCCTTGGGTTGGGAAGATCCCCTGGAGGAGGGCATGGTAACCCACTCCAGTACTCTTGACTGGAGAATCCCATGGACAGAGGAGCCTGGTGGGCTACAGTCCATGGGGTCACAAAGAGTCAGACATGACTGAAGCGACTTAGCAAACACGCATGCATGCAGACAGCTATTAAAGTCCACAGCTGAGTCTGTGTTGTGGGCGTAAGATCTTTGCTTTCAGAAGCTTCACAGGACAGAGATTTGCGAAGTTTTGTCGTGTCAGCTGGAATAATGTATCTTGGTGTTATTCACAAATGGAAATATTTTCTCCCAGATCCTACGTTAGTCCTGATTTTTCCAGAAAAGATGTAGAAACTTGAGCCTTTTCCTCAGACTGTAGTTCTTTCATTGGTGTGCGTCTGTTCCACTCGTGTTTAAGAAAAGCAGTTCATTTCAAAGATGTAGCTGACAAAAACAGAGGGTAAACCCTTCGGTTCAATACGCCATTGAAGTCTCAAAATAAAACACAGAAAAAACCCTCAAGGGCAGCAGACAAATAGTTAACTGTTTTCGTTTATTGCTTTTGAACTGTGGTGCTGGAGAAGACTCTTGAGAGTCCCTTGGACTGCAAGGAGATCCAACCAGTCCATCCTAAAGGAGATCAGTCCTGGGTGTTCATTGGAAGGACTTATGCTAAAGCTGAAACTGCAATACTTTGGCCACCTCATGCGACGAGTTGACTCACTGGAAAAGACTCTGATGCTGGGAAGGATTGGGGGCGGGAGGAGAAGGGGACGACAGAGGATGAGATGGCTGGATGGCATCACCGACTCGATGGACATGAGTTTGAGTGAACTCTGGGAGTTGGTGATGGACAGGGAGGCCTGGCATGCTGTGATTCATGGGGTCGCAAAGAGTTGGACACGACTGAGTGACTGAACTAATTTTTTATTTAATAAATTAAATTAAATAATAAATATTTCAACGAATATTCATTTAACTATTAATATTTATATTATCTATAAATTCCATTTATTTATATAAAATATACTAATATATTATTTATATATTTATATAAATTACACATATAATACACATTATATATTATATAAAATTTACAATAAATTTACAAAATTTATTAATATTCATTTAAGTATTATTAACTATTAATTAATGTTAACTATTAATAGTTAACAAATATTAACTATTATTAATAGCAGCACACTACAGGTGCTGAGCCCTAATCATGGCCAGAAATTGCTTTCTCTCTTACTGAATATGTCTTTGAAGCTTCCATCAGAGCTGTCATTGTGTCTGGTGGCAAACCATATGAACGGATTCCTTTATCATGATGTAGTAATCTGTGAAATGTCTCGTTTAATACTCTAAGGGCTTGTGAAGAAGTTTGCTTTAAAGGGACTTTTAGGAAAGTTCCAACCCAGGAGCTTTTCAGATGAAATATGTGGCCCCCTGGAAGGTTTGCAGTGGCGGGGGTGGGGGTATCCTAGTGGTGGGCATCTTTTCAGCACTCTTGCAGGTCACTATGGGAGCGTCCTCTTAGCAGCTCCTTGCTGGCCAGTGGATTGTGTTAAGGTCACTTTCCCCATTCAGCTAAGATCGGGTGTATTATGATGGGAGCTTTCCAGGTTGCACAGTGGTAAAGAACCCACCTGACAATGCATGAGACACAGGAGACGCAGGTTCGATTCCCTGGGTCAGAAAGATCACCAGGAGAAGGAGATGGCAACCTACTCCAGTATTCTTGCCTGGAGAATCCCATGGACAGAGGCGCCTGGAGGGTTGTAGTCCATTGGGTTGCAAAGAGCTGGATACGGCTTAGTGACTAAACCGCCATCAGCAATGGGCAGTTAGTTTTCATGTTTCAAAGACTGTGTATCCACATACACACACATCTCAAAACAACAGTGGAAGAACATATGTCTAATTTTTTTCCTATAACTTTAGCTAAAGCAGTCATCAGGAAGAAACTGTTTATGGCGTCAGATGCAGACGACTTATTTTTAGAACAAACACCTTGCACTTTCAATAGGAAAAAATAAATGAGTCTATGCTTTGGAGGTGTGAGATAAAATTAACATGAGGCGGACAGGAACAACGCAGATTGTGTGGGTAGGAATTTATTTCCCTTTTGGCTTCAAAGAATCAATGCTATCAGAGTAAAAACTGGCCCTCTTCAAGAGATAACAAGGTTTCGTGCCAGCTTTGTTTGATTATTATTCTTCAGGCTATTATTTTTGGCTTGCACACGAGCTGCCTTTCTGCAGCAAGGGTTGGAAAACTGTTCTCCACGTTTGACAAAATGTAGAGTCTGTCCATTCCTGAGCCTGCATGTTTTGCAAAACTATCATGCACCAGCATCTTCGTTCTAGTTTGGAACGGATTCAGGAAAGATGTCCTTGGCTCCAGAATGGCTTTAAACGCGGTCTGGATGCTCTTGGAGGCTGGGATGGGTTTCAGCACGTTTCCCTTCGCCCTTTGCAGTAAGGTTGGAGACCCAGAGGCGTCGCTGAGACCTGGGCCTCGAAATAGACACAGCTCCGTTTCTCCATGCTACCTGGCCCCTGGCACCTTTTGCACAGAGATGCTTCGTCTGAAAAGAACAGAAGACAGTCACACGTGAAAGGCCAGAAAAACAGAGCAAGAAAGAAACGTCTAGCTCACCGAGAACTCCTCGCTCACCTCGCCAAGGTTTACAGCCTGTGCGCGCCTGATTCAGGCTGCCTGGGTTTCACGAACTGGTGGACACCAGAGATAAAAACAGGAGGCTGGCTTCCCATGGGGTTTTGCAAGTTCCTCTGCAATCCTGAAGGCTTTTAGCTGAGCCTTCCAGTGGTGATGGGTGTGTGGACACCAAGGGTGACGTCTATGGCATCCGATGGCCTATTTGACCCAGAGTCCCGGGGGAGCCAACTCCCTCTCTTTAACCATCGTCTCCTTGTGTTTTGATGTGCGAGTAGCAGACTGTTCTCTGGGTTCCTCCAGCCTGCCTTGTTCAGTCCCGTACTGGGGCATTTGCATGTGTAGCATTCTTGATTTGCAGCCCTTTCCCCCAGCGGGGGCGCTAGCGGTAAAGAACCCATCTGACTACGCAGGAGACAAGAGACGCAGGTTTGATCTCTGAGTCGGGAAGATCCCCTGGAGGAGGGCCCTGCATCCTACTCCAGTATTCTTGCCTGGACAATCCCCATGGACAGAGGAGCCTGGGGAGCTTTGGTCCAAGGGGTTGCAAAGAGTCAGAAACGACTGAAGTGATGGAGCACATGTGCGCGTGTGCAAGCACACACACACACAGATACGCACATAACTCTTTTCCCCAAAAGGTCTTTTCTGAGTGTTCACGCTCAGGTACCCCCCCGCCCCGCCAACGCCCTGAACTCTTTCACCACTTACTGTGCGGGAGTATATAAATGATATGTTGAGTAAATAAATTCATACATGAATGTGTTTCTAACATAGGAGATTTGATCTGGGTGATGTACATTACCCGAGTTCAATCCCAGAGCCAGGAAGATCCCCCTGGAGAAGGGCATGGCAACCTACTCTAATATTCTTGCCTGGAGAATCCCGTGGACAGAGGAGCCTGGCGGGCTACAGTGCGTGGGGTCTCAAGAGTCAGACATGACTTAGAGACTAAACGTCCACCACCATCATACGTTAGTTGCATATCAGTCTACTCAAGAATTTTCTCGGACCCTTCTAGCAATGATAAACACACATAAATCCTCAAGGCGATCTGTCTTTCACGTATTCCATCCATCCATCCAGTCATCTACCTACCCTCCAATCTACTATCTTTCCATCTAGTCTCTTACCTTTATCTGTCTATCCGTGTATCTATCTGTCTGTGTATCCTCCTGAAGTAGGTTCTGAATAGCAAACACTAACCTGGGTAGGGGGACCCTGGTTTGCATGGATAGATAGCTAAGAGGTTAGACTTGAGATGACCTCAGTTGCCCTGCAATACGTGGGATCTTGCCAGATCAGGGACTGAACCCATGTCTGCTGTGTTTGCAGGATTCTTAACCAGTGGACCACCACGGATGTCCCACAGGCTCTTTTGTTTTTTCCACATTACGTTTAATTCACGTTGCCATGACCTGATGCAGGCACAGTGAGGATGTGAAAACGTCACCGTCTTCTGTTATCCTGCAGCAAGACTGATGTAGGAGAACAGCTTGCAGGTTGTTACAGCTCTGTGCTCCTGGCTTTGCAAGAGATTACATCTTGCGAAAAAGAAATACTCTCTAAGAGATTTAAAAAAAAACCCAAAACTGGATCAAACTCCAGTCTCAGGGTTTTTACATGGAAACCAACTTGAAAGAGAATTCTGCCAAACAACTTGAAAACAAGTCACGGCCAATTGGTTTAAAATAATATTCGTGCACTTGATCTGTTTCTGTACATTACTTGGAGTAGAATCTATGAAATTCTACTGAAATGTGTGTTCCATGAAGCAGGGATGTTGGTCACTCTATCACCATATAATCACCTAGAACGAGGGCTTTCCAGGTGGCTCAGACAGTAAAGAATGAGCCTGCAATGCGGGAGACCTGGGTTCGATCCCTGGGTTGGGAAGATCCCCTGGAGAAGGGAAAGGCTACCCACTCCAGTATCCTTGCCTGGACAATCTCCATGGACAGAGGAGCCTGGCAGGTTACAGCCCATGGGGTCAAAAATTGTCGAACACGACTCAGCGACTAAGCACACTTGGAACATACTTGATGATGTAGCCATAGGTGGTTTTGTACTTTTTATTCTCAATCCTGCTGAACAGAAACAAGCCAAAGCCCAAGACTCTGCTTTGTATTTTATTATTTTTAAAAATTAATTTAATTGGAGAAGAATGACTTTACAATATTGTGAGTTTTTTTCCTATACATCAACATGAATCAGCCACAGGTATACATATTTTTTAAAGTCTAGACAGGATTTTATTTTAAAAATTTTAAATTTTTAAAAAACTTTTTATTTTGTATTGAAATGTAGCCGATTAGCAATGTTGTGATGGTTACAAGTGAACAGCAAAGGGACTCTGCCGTATACATACATGAATCCATTTTCCTCCAAACTCCCCTTCCATATATATATATATTAATATATAATATATATTATATATAATAAGGGCTTCCCTGGTGCCTCAGCTGGTAAAGACTCCGCCTGCAATGCGGGAGACCTGGATTTGATCCCTGGGTTGGAAAGATCCCCCTGGAGATGGGAAAGGCTACCCACTCTAGTATACTGGCCTGGAGAATTGCATGGACTGTTTAGTAATTTTTTAAAATTAATTATTTACTATATATGTAATAAATATATTTATTCATGTTATATAAGAAACATTTACAGTATTCCTCCTTCTCTGTCTGACGCACTTCACTTAGCATGACAATTTCTAGGTCCAAGACCCTGAGAAAGAAAAAAAGCCAAGATTCTTATTTGTATTTTTAACTCTTCTCTTTGGTAGCCCGAATCACCTGCTGAAGGAAATTCCATAGCTCAGTGGTGATCATCTCCTACAGGCAATTTAAACTAATTAGGGGAGAACCGTCCTAATTTACAAGGGAAAAGACAGTTGTCTTGAGCGTAATTAATTTCTGCCATAAAAAATGCATATATTAGGATGTTACCTTCAAGAATTAATTAGTTTGCCTTTGACTATTTGTCTTTTCCGGAGTGCTGCTACTTCAGAATGTAATTAAAATATTTAGCACATAACAAATCAAAAATCATTGCCGTTGCTGTTTCAAAGCCAGAATGCAAGAAAGGAAATGCTGGTTTGTAAACGAACTGTGCGTCTCATCTTAATTTCTCTGGACAAAGACATCGGGCCTATATTCTGAGATAATGTCTGCTTTCACACTAAATTTTCTAGTGAGTTTGGGATTGAATAGCCTTGTGCCTTTTCTGTGGGTAGATAAAGAAACAGTAAGTGACTTTTCCTTCTTCTGTGGCTGATCTGTGTGTACTGAGCATTGGAGGATGTTTCTGTCTGTTTCGATGGCCCCACAATCATCCCCAAGCGCTTGTGTTTCCAAGACACTCAGTAGAATGTCAGGGACAGCCACTCTGTTAAGTTGACAAAGTGGAGACCGTGGATTCTGGCAAACTCTCTGATCCCGTATGCTCTTCTAGAAACTTGCTGTCCTTTTTTATTTCTTTTTTAAATTGATTATTTTGATTGCACTGGATCTTCTTTGCTGGCTTTCTCTAGTTGCAGAGCGTGGGGCTAATCTTCATTGCGGTGGCTTCTCGTGTGGCAGAGCACAGGTTCTAAGGTGTGTGTGCTTTGATAGCTGCAGGTACACAGGCTCAGTTAGTTACGGCTCTAGGGCGCGCAGGCTCTGTAGTTGCGAGGCCTGGGCTTAGTTGCTCCAAAGCGTGTGGTTCTTCCCAGACCGGGGATCAGACCCATGTCCCCTTCATCGACAGGTGGATTCTTATCCGCTGTGCCACCCGGGAAGTCCAACTCGCTGTTCTTCATCAGAAAAAAAGTGAGTCGCTCAGTTGTGTCCGACTCTTTGCAACCCCATGGAATTCTCCAGGCCAGAACACTGGAGTGGGTAGCCTTTTCCCTTCTCCGAGGGGATCTTCCCAACCCAGGGATCGAACCCAGGTCTCCCGCATTGCAGGCAGATTCTTTACTAGCTGAACCACCAGGAAAGTCTTCTTTTATCAGGAGGTAGAATCAATTTCCTTTCTCCTTAAACCTGAATGGGGCTCTATGACCACCAGAAAAGATAGAACGTGGTGGAAGTATGGCTTCCTAGGCTATGTCATAAAATTCAGCATGTTTCCACCTCTTTTCCCAAATATTCACACTCTCGGAATCCCACCACGGTGTGAGGAATCCCAGGGCAGTTGAAGAGGCCTTGTGTAGGCTGCTCAACCAATAGCTCCTGCTGCGATCTGAGCCGACAGCCAGCGTCAGCTTCCAAACCCATGAGTGCGTAATGCTGGGGCTTCCCTGGTGGCTCAGATGGTAAAGCGTCTGCCTGCAATGCGGGAGACCTGGATTCGATCCCTGGGTTGGGAAGATCCCTGGAGAAGGGAATGGCAACCCTCTCCAGTATTCTTGCCTGGAAAATTCCATGGATGGAGTAGCCTGGTGGGCTATAGTCCACGGGGTTGCAGAGAGTCGGACACAACTCAGTAACTTCATTTCCTTTTCTTTCTTCTAAAATCAACTCTTCAGATAATTCCAGCCGCAGCCTTTGAGCTGCCTCCGTGAAGACCACCAGGGGCAGAAATGAGCTGCCTCCGCCAATCCCCTACCCCTAGCAGACTGTGAACAAAATCTGAGATAATTTGCTGTGCTACAATAGCTACTAGAGTGCAAGATAAGACTTAATGAACAGCGTACTTCTTGAGGAAAATTTATTTGTAGCGTTCAATCCATGTCTGTGGGGGGGGGGAACTTCTTCTGAAATAAGGATAAATTAGTGTACAGCAGAATAAGTTTCAATGGCTTCCCCTCCCTCCTCCACATCACATGTGAGTCAGTGAAAGGCTCAGTTTTGTCCGAGTCTTTGCGACCCCGTGGACTGTAGCCCACCAGGCTCTTCTGTCCATGAGATTCTCTAGGCAAGAGTTCTGGAGCGAGTTTCCATTCCCTTCTCCAGGGCATCTTCCTGACCCAGGGACTGAACTCCTTTCTCCTGCATTGCAGGCAAATGTTTTACCATCTCAGCCACCAGGAAGCCCCCTCATCTGAGTTGACTTCCACCTTACGATATGCCTCTGGCTATAATGCATTGCTCTTCAACCTTCTTAGATTACTGATGGCTCTGCTCTAGACCTAATGAACACAAGGAAATCTTTATTTTGGCCTTCTTTCTCACAAGCGTTTTTCTTCAAAGGCATCAAGCATGTTTGTGATTTTCCCCCTTGCCTTGCTTTCGAGATCTACTGGGGCCAGGTCTTCAGAAGCTGCCAGTCTGCTCACTCACTCTTCTTCTGGTGACTATAAAATGCCATCTGTGTGACTTGAATCCTCACGAATCCAAAGAATGAGGAGAGGAATGTTGAATGGAAATGTTTTCAGTTCTAGCTCCCCTCCTTCCATCACTGGAGAACGGCAGTATGGCAACTCTGTGACTTCAAAAATAGAACACACGTCAACCCTTTACACCTCACAGGCTTTAGAGACCTGTAAAACAGGGAAAATAACAACTTTCCTCCCACCTACCTCACAGTTGCGTGGAGTGGAATTATCAGCTCGTGCTTGTAACAGGCTTTGCCATGTGAGGGGCAAGGCTGTGTAGAGTGTCCTGCTGACATCATCAGATCATTTGGAAATGCAATCAGAGTTCCCCACCCAAATTGCTGCGTGTCAATTCGGAAAAGTGCCCCTGATGGAAAAGCACTCCTCTCCCTCAATCAGGAGGAATGGCCTTCGGAATTGTGTGGAAGCAGTGGACAGTGCACGGTTCCTTCCTGACAGCTTCCATCGTTAGCACCCAATGAGAATGGAACCTGTGTCTTCTGCATTGCAGGCAGCTTCTTTACTACTGAGCCACCAGGGAAGCCCATTTGGCCTTTCCTAAAGTGCCACCTGATGGGAAGAACTGACTCATTGGAAAAGACCCTGATGTTAGGAAAGCTTGAAGGTGGGAGGAGAAGGGGATGAGAGAGGATGAGATGGCTGGATGGCATCACCGACTCGATGGACATGAGTTTGAGTGAATTCTGGGAGCTGGTGATGTTCAGGGAAGCCTGGCGTGCTGCAATTCATGGGGTCTCAAAGAGTCGGACACGACTGAGCGACTGAACTGAACTGAACCTGCCACAGAAACGGAAGGATATAGAATAAGGCTTTCGTATCTGGCTTCTTTCACTTTGCATAATGCTTTTGAGGTTCCTGCACATTGTTGCATGTGTCAGCGATCCTTCCCTTTTAATCCCTGAAGAACGTTCGGCTTTATGGGTGGGTCAGCCTTTGTTTATCTGCCTGTTGAAGGATGTTTGGCCCGTTTCCAGTGGTTTGCGATTGTGAATAAAGTGACTGGAATGACTCCCATTCAGGTCTTTGTGGGAACGTGTGTTTTCACTTCCCTTAAGGAGATGCCGAGGAGGGGAATGGTTGGGTCATACGGTAAGTGAGTGTTTACCTTTGTGGGAACCATTGTGCAGTTCCACCAGTAGCATACAAGGGCCCCACTAGCTCTGTATTTTTATTAGTACTTGCTATCCTAGGTCTCTTTAACTTTAGCAGTTCCAGTAGGCGTGCAGGAATTTTTAATTTGGCTTTCCCTGATGACTAATGATTTTGAGCATCTTTATCATATGCATTACTGACCGTTTATGTCTTCTCTTTTAGGGTGTCCATTCCACACTTTTGCCAATTAAAAAATCGAGTTATCTCCTCATTATTGACTATTGTCGGCGTGCCTGTGTGTCCAGTCACGTCCGGGACTCTTTGCAACCCCATGGACTGTAGCCCTCCAGGCTCCTTGGTCCATGGGATTTGGCAGGCAAGAATCCTGGAGTGGGTAGCCATTTCCTTCTTCAGGGGATTTTCCTGACCAAGAGATTGAACTCTGGTCTCCTGCCTTGGCAGGCAAATTCTTTACCTCTGAGCCAACGAGGAAGCCCATTGATTATAAGAGTTACCTGTATATTCTGGATATGAGCCCTCTGTCAGATGTGTTTTGCAAAAATTTCCCAGATTGTGGATTTCCTTTGGGCTTCCTTTACTGTCTTGTGAAGAGGAAATGTTTTGAATCCTGATGATATTGATTTTTATAAAATTAGAAAAAAATGATTGTGTACCCCAGTCCTTGGTGTTGGACAGGGAAGCCTGGCATGCTGCAGTCCATGGGGTCACAAACAGTCGGATACGGCTGAGCGACTGAACCAAACTGAACTTCCAGAACTCTAAGAGAAGGAACTGGTGTTGCTTTAGGTCACTCCATTGGTGGTAATTTGTTGCAGAAGCAAGAGAGCACTCATACAGTATCAACTGGAATCTGTGTTATTTCCCAGTATTTAACAACTGTTACTTTTCCCCATGGCCTGTATCTGCAGCTGCTCAAACAGGGGAAAGAAACGGTAACTCTTAATGTCCAAGGATTGGTCAGTATGGGCGCTGACAATATCTTAAAGGTGAACAAACAAATCGTAGGTCAAGTTATAACCATAGTTCCAAAATCCTCCACCAATGGGCTGTTTACAAGGAATGATGCTGCAGAATCTTGGCCTTTAATGGAAAATTCCATCTCAGTGTCCACTAAAAAAAAAACAGCCCAACCTATAACTTGATTGTTGTGTTTTATTTGGCAGATATTCTTAGGACTTTAAGCCTGGGAGACAGCATCTCAGATAACGCTGAGAAAACTTTTCCAAAGAGGCATGTCAGAGAGCCAGGATATATAGGAGTTTTTTTTTTTTTTTCCCAACAAAAGACCAGGTAGTCTACACATCAAAAGATGATAGTTAATAAAAGAAACCAGATATCTTGAGTTAAGGAATTTAGCGCTTTTTCTGTGTATTGGATGAAAGCAGGAGTCTGGGCTCAATGAAGTCGTTCCTTGGATATGCACCCCAGCTACCTGGAGCCAGTATCCTTTGTTTGCTCACATCCGGAGTTTTCTCTGGGTGTACTGTCAGGGCGGTTTTAGTGACTGACTTCTGGATGGGCTTGGCAGTTCCCTTGGTCTGCCTCTTGAGTTCTTCCAGGGCTCACTGGCTGGAGGCTGTAACGTGATGGCTGTAGCATCCTTTACTTGCATGGCAGGCGGTACTGTGGGTCTCGTCTCACTGGAAATGAGCAGCATGTCACAATAGGAAAACTGTAGGTTTGTTGTGGTTTTGCCAGAGGTGTTGCCATGTTCTTTGAGGTAGTGAAACTCAATGAGGTATAAAGAATATATTTTAAATTTATTTAATTTTTATTTTATATGGGAGTGTAGTTGGTGGACAGTGTTGTGTTAGTTTCAGGGGTAACAGCAAAGTGAGTCACTTTACATATACATATACCCATTCTTTTTCAGATTCTTTTCGCATATAATTTACTACAGAATATGGGGTAGAGTTCCCTGTGCTCTACAGTGGTAGGTCCCTGATGGTTATCTGTTCTATATATAGTAGCGTATATATGCTAATCTCATATACCCTTCCCCTTTGGTAACTGTAACTTTGTTTTCAAAGTCTGTGAATCTGTTTTAGAAATAAGTTTATTTGGATCATTATTGTTTTTACATTCCACATTTAAATGAGAACATGATATTTGTCTTTCCCTGTGTGACTTACTTCACGTAATATGATAATCTCCAGGTCCATTCTTATTGCTGCACTTGGCATTATTTCATCCGTTTTCCTGGCTCAGTAATATTCCATTGTATATATGTACCACACCTTATTTATCCGTTCCTCTATCAATGGACGTTTAGGTTGCTGCATGTCTTGGCTATTCTAAATAGTGCTTTAATGAACACTGGGGTGCACGCACATTTTGAATGATGGTTTTATCCAGGTATATATGCCCAGGAGTGGGACTGCAGGATCACATGTTAGTTCTAGTTTTTGTTTTTTCAAGGAACCTCCATATTGCTTTCCACAGTGGTTGTACCAATTTACATTCCCACCAGCAGTTCAAGAGGTTCTTTTTTCTCCACACCCTCTCTAGCATTGATTGCCTGTGTCTTTTTGATGATGGCCCATCTGACCGGTGTGAGGTGAGACCTCATTGTAGCTTTGATTTCGCTTTCTCTAATAATTAGAGATATTGAGCACGTTTTCATGTGTATTTTGACCATCAAGAGATCAATCCTGGGTGTTCATTGGAAGGACTTATGCTAAAGCTGAAACTCCAATACTTTGGCCACCTCATGCGACAAGTTGACTCACTGGAAAAGAGTCTGATGCTAGGAAGGATTGGGGGTAGGAGGAGACGGGGACGACAGAGAATGAGATGGCTGGATGGCATCACCGACTCGATGGACATGAGTCCATCTCCGGGAGTTGGTGATGGACAGGGAGGCCTGGTGTGCTGTGGTTCATGGGGTCGCAAAGAGTTGGACATGACTGAGCGACTGAACTGAACTGAACTGAACTGATGTCTTCTTTGGAGAAATGTCTGTTTAGATTTTCTGCCCCTTTTCTGATTGGTTTGTTTGTTTTTGTGAGTTAGCTGTATGAGCTGTTTGAATATTCTGGAGATGAATTCCTTGTTGCTTGCTTTGCTTGCAAGTATTTTCTCCCGTCCTGTCCGTTATCTTTTCATTTTCTTTACTGCTTCCTTTGTTGTGCAAAAGCTTTTAAGTTTAACTAGTTCCTATTTGTTAATTTTTGTTTTCATTTTCATTACTCTCGGAGGTTGTTCAGAAAAGATATTGCTGTCATTTATGTCAGAGTGTTCAGCCTGTGTTTTCTTCTAAGAGTTTTACAGTGTCCAGTCTTACATTTGGGTCTTTAATCCGTTTTGAATGTACTTTTGTGTATGGCGTTAGAGAATGTTCTAATTTCATTCTTTTACATATAGCTCTCCACTTTTTCCAGTGCCACTCACTGAAGAGCCTGTCTTTTCTCCATTGTATATTATTGCCTCCTTCATTGTAGATAAATTGACCATGTGGGTTTATTTTGGGACATTCTGCTGATCTGTGTTTCTATTTTTGGCCAGTACCAGACTGTTTTGATCACTATAGCTTTGCAATACAGTCTGAAGTCAGGTCGCCTGATTCTTCCAGCTTCATTTTCCTTTCTCGGAATCCTGAAATATTTCTGAGTATTTTTTTATTTTTGAAGAAAACAATTTGGTTGTGCAACTGAAACTTGGTACGTGGATTCTGGTCCCAATTCCAGTGTCTGTGTGGGGTGACCCACACAGACAGCAAGCAATTCTGGGATTCCAGCTGGGTAACCAATTTGACTCAAGTCTGACACTGTATGTGGAGAGCTAGCATCAGATTGCACAGGTTATCAGTCCTACCTGACTGCAGTCCGTCCCCTGCCCTGTCAGATACTGAATTCTGATCAACTGACTATACACTGAAGGTTCCCATGACCTCCTTGTTGGGTCCAATTCATTTGCTAGAGTGACTCACAAAACTCAGAGAAACATGCCACTTACCCACTACCGGTTTGGTGTAAAAGGATGTGGTTCAGGAAGGAGTCAAATGAAAGAGATGGTCCAGAGTGTGGGCAAAGGCTGCAGACTGTCCGTGTCCTCCCCAGCCAGTGCCACCATCCCCAGTCATGACATGCTCACCAAACCAGACATGCTCCGAACCCCATCTTCTTGGTTTTAATGGGACTTCATTGCACAAGTGCGATTGATTAAATCATTGACCATGGTGGTGGTTTAGTTACTAAGTCACGTTTGACTCTTGAAGCCCTATGAACCACAGCCCACCAGGCTCCTCGGTCCATGGGACTTCCAAAGCAAGAATACTGCAGTTCTTTACCATTTTCCTTCTCTGGGGTGAGTGTGGGGGGGTGGTGTCTTCCCAACCCAGAGGATTGAACCCACGTCTCCTCCATCTCCTGGACTGGCAAGCAGGGTCGTGACTACTGACCCACCAGAGAAGTCAAATCATTGACCATAGGTGATTTTTTTTCCATCTTTTTAAAAAACTGAGATATAGTTGCTTACAATGTTGTGTTAGCTTTTGCTGTACAACAGAGTGAATCTGCTATGTGTATACACACATCTCCTCCCTCTTGCGTCTAACTCTCACCCCCTACCTTGTCCCACCTCTCAGGGTCATCACAGAGCACCGAGCTGAGCCCCTTGTGCTACACGGCAGCTTCCTACTCAGTTCAGTTCAATTGCTCAGTTGTGTCCTTTTCTTTAGACCCCATGGACTGCAGCACACCAGGCCTCCCTGTCCATCACCAACTCCCGGAGTCTATTCAAACTCATGTCCATTGAGTCAGTGATGCCATCCAACCGTTTCATCCTCTGTCGTCCCCTTCTCCTCCCACCTTCAATCTTTTCCAGCATCAGGGTCTTTTCCTGTGAGTCAGCTCTTTGCATCAGGTGGCCAAAGGATTGGAGTTTCAGCTTCAACGTCAGCCCTTCCAATGAACACTCAGCACTGATTTCCTTTAGGATGGACTGGGTGGATCTCCTTGCCGTCCAAGGGACTCTCAAGAGTCTTCTCCAGCATCGCAGTTCAAAAGCATCAATTCTTTGGCGCTCAGGTTTCTTTATAGTTCAACTCTCACATCCGTACATGACCACTGGAAAAACCATAGCCTTGACTAGACGGACCTTTGTTGGCAAAGGAATGTCTCTGCTTTTCAATATGCTGAGCTTCCTACTAGCTCTTTGTTTACACATGCTTGTGTATATACATATACACACAAGATCGTGTATATACATCTAGACACATGGTAATACGTATGAGTAAGTGAAGATGCTCAGTCGTGTCCAACTTTTTGTGACCCTGGGGACTGTAGCCTATCAGGCTCCTCCGTCCATGGGATTCTCCAGGCGAGAGTACTGGAGTGGGTTGCTATTTCCTACACAAATGGTAATGTATGTATGTATATACACATGATAGCCTATACATGTATCTACATAGGGTAGGGTATATATGCATATATGTCAACCCCAGTCTCCCTTCGCTTCAACCCTCCCCACCACCCCGAGTCCAGAAGACCATCCTCTACAGCTGCATCTAAACCTATTCCTTCCCTGCAAGTAGGTTCAACAATGGAATATTACTCAGCCATAAGAAGGCGAGAAATCGGGTCATTTGTAGCTAAATGAATGGACCTAGTCATAAGGGATTTGATTTCGGTCATACCTGAAAGGTCTAGTGGTTTTCTCCACTTTCTTCAATTTCAGTCTGAATTTGGCAATAAGGAGTTCATGATCTGAGCGAAAGTCAGCTCCAGGTTTTGTTTTTGCTGACTGTATAGAGCTTCTCCATCTTTGGCAGCAAAGAACATAATCAATCTTATTTCGGTGTCGACCATCTGGTGATGTCCATGTGTAGAGTCTTCTCTTGTGTTGTTGGAAGAGGGAGTTTGCTATGATCAGTGCGTTCTCTTGGCAGAACTCTATTAGCCTTTGCCCTGCTTCCTTCCGTGCTCCAAGGCCAAATTTGCCTGTTACTCCAGGTGTTTCTTGACTTCCTACTTTTGCATTCCAGTCCCCTTCCAGTGGTCATGTATGGACGTGAGAGTTGGACTAGAGAGAAAGCTGAGCGCCGAAGAATTGATGCTTTTGAACTGTGGTGCTGGAGAAGACTCTTGAGAGTCCCTTGGACGGCAAGGAGATCCACCCAGTCCATTCTAAAGGAGATCAGTCCTGAGTGTTCATTGGAAGGACTGATGCTGAAGCTGAAACTCCAATCCTTTGGCCACCTGAGGCGAAGAGCTGACTCATTGGAAAAGACCCTTAGGCTGGGAAAGATTGAGGGCAGGAGGAGAGGGGGACGACAGAGGATGAGATAGCTGGATGGCATCACCGGCTCAATGGACATGGGTTTGGGTGAACTCCGGGAGTTGGTGATGGACGGGGAGGCCTGGCGTGCTGTGGTTCATGGGGTCGCAAAGGGTCGGACACGACTGAGAGACTGAACTGAACTAACTGAATGGACCTGGATTGTGTCACACATCATAGTGAAATCAGTCAGAAAGAGGCAATCAGATATCGTACTAGAGCATATATGTCGAATCTAGAAAAATGACTTGCTCCTGTGTTTCCTTACTTTTCTCAGCAGGAAAATGCTTCGGGTACTGTGTTCCCACCAGATGAATATCAGTCACGTTTCAGCAAGCGATAAATCGTTTCCAATGAATGTAATCACCCATTGAGGTTTTTTTTTCTACACCATTTCACATTTTTTTTTATTGGATTTTGTACTTCACTGTAGATAGAAGAAAGAAATCTTTCACAATCTTTTTCCTGACACCAAAGGTGCAGGTAAGCAGAGTCCTGTGCCCCATAGCATCAGCGTCTGTTACTGAGCAGGGCTATTGCTAATGGGGGAGAATCAAGCTGGGCAAAACTTTCATTTTGCAGAGAAGGAGAGAATTCCCCAGGGCTTTCCCTCCACTGGTCCGTTGGTGATGTGTGTACCTGAACTCTCAGAGAAATTCAATTAAATTCCCTGGATTCAGGGGGTTATAATACACCTCAAAGTGAACCACATAAAACTGCCTGGAAATAAATAACATCAAGGATCATCATGAAACATTTACTGAGTCCCTGTGGGCTGCGAACAGAATCCTGCTGAGTTTATGATGTCTCATCTTCTCCAGGGCAGAATATCTACTTATTTCATCTCCTGGAAGACAGTATTATAGGTACCTTCATAACAGTCAGCACGGAATTCTTGGCGTAGGAGGCCCAGTGCCTCGGGTCTGTGAAAATGGTTTATTTTCTTTTGAAATCAAGAAAAAAGGCACGATGGTAATCCAGCATAGATTAGACGCATCTTTACACAAAGGGTCGTAAAAACATGAAAATCTTTACATTTAAATTAAGGTAAACATGTGACTTCCCTGGTGGCTCAGATAGTAAAAGTGTCTGCCTACAATGCAGGAGACCTGGGTTCGATCCCTGGGTTGGGAAGATTCCCTGGAGAAGGAAATGGCAACCCACTCCTGTATTCTTGCCTGGAAAACCCAATGGATGGAGTATTCTGATGGGTTACAATCCAGGGGGTGGCAAAGAGTCGGACGCTACTGAGCGACTTCACTTTCTTTCTTTCTTTCTAAACATACAAACTTTTATAGAATTACACATAAATTCCCTTAAATAATTTATGCAGTAAATCCCTGACCTATGAGCCTTCAAGTTGCAGACTTTCAAGGGTGCGAACGTGGCTTCCGTCCATATCGGGTGCGAGTGACATTGCAGCTTGCCCTCCGACCCCTGTTGCTGAGGCTTTAGCTCTACCATGTCCCAGCTCCTGTGCTTCCTGTAGTCAGCAGTGCAGTTTTCTAACCCGTTTGCTCAATGCCAGCCCCTGGATGCCAGCTGTATAGTACTCCTGTAGTTTTCTCAAGGTCCTCTCCTGTACGATTTAAGACGCTTTCTATATTTCTTGTGTTTGCTTTTCATGCACCGCATTTGTGTGAGGTATTATAAATGTGTTACAGTGCTGTACTGTACAGCTGTCTGTCAGTTGAGTAGCTAGGCTGATTTTGTTGGGGCGCGTGCCAAGTCACTTCAGTCACGTCCAACTCTTTGTGACCCTATGGACTGTAGCCCCACAGGCCACACTGTCCACAGGACTTACGAACAATGTGGACTTGCAAATGCACTCTCAGAAGGGAACTCGTTTGTACAATATACATATTGTATATTAAAATATAAATAAGCACTAATTTTAGATATAAATTTATATATTTGTGATTTGTAGATTTATAATCATTGTATGCTATATCACGATTCACATATTGCTGAAGCCTGGCTTGGAGAATTTTGAGCATGACTTTACTAGCGTGTGAGATGAGTGCTATTGTGCGGTAGTTTGAGCATTCTTTGGCATTCCCTTTCTTTGGGATTGCAATGAAGACTGACCTTTTCCAGTCCTGTGGCCACTGCTGAGTTTTCCAAATTTGCTGGCATATTGAGTGCAGCACTTTCACAGCATCATCTTTCAGGATTTGAAATAGCTCAGTTGGAATTCCATCACCTCCACTAGCTTTGTTCGTCGTGATGCTCTCTAAGGCCCACTTGACTTCAGATTCCAAGATGTCTGGTTCCAGGTGAGTGATCACGCCATCGTGATTATCTTCATTGTGAAGATCTTTTTTGTACAGTTCTTCTGTGTATTCTTGCCACCTCTTCCCAATATCTTCTGCTTCTGTTAGGTCCCTACCATTTCTGTCCTTTATCGAGCCCATCTTTGCATGAAATGTTCCCTTGATATCTCTAATTTTCTTGAAAAGATCTCTTGTTTTTCAAGGTTGTATATTGTCACCTTGTTTATTTAACTTATATGCAGAGTACATCATGAGGAACGCTGGGCTGGAAGAAGCACAAGCTGGAATCAAGATTGCCGGGTGGAATATCAGTAACCTCAGATATGCAGATGACACTACCTTTATGGCAGAAAGTGAAGAGGAACTCAAAGGCCTCTTGATGAAAGTGAAAGAGGAGAGTGAAAAGGTTGGCTTGAAGCTCAACATTCAGAAAACGAAGATCATGCCAACTGGTCCCATCACTTCATGGGAAATAGATGGAGAAACAGTGGAAACAGTGTCAGACTTTATATTTTTGGGCTCCAAAATCACTGCGGATGCTGATTGCAGCCATGAAATTAAAAGACGCTTACTACTTGGAAGGAAAGTTTTGACCAGCCTAGATAGCATATTAAAAAGCAGAGACATTACTTTGCCAACCAAGGTCCGTCTAGTCAAGGCTATGGTTTTTCCCGTGGTCATGTATGGATGTGAGAGTTGGACTGGGAAGAAAGCTGATCACCGAAGAATCGATGCTTTTGAACTGTGGTGCTGGAGAAGACTCTTGAGAGTCCCTTGGACTGCAAGGAGATCCAACCAGTCTATTCTAAAGGAGATCAGTCCTGGGTGTTCACTGGAAAGACTGATGCTAAAGCTGAAACTGCAATACTTTGGCCACCTCATGCGACGAGTTGACTCACTGGAAAAGACTCTGATGCTGGGATGGATTGGGGGCGGGAGGAGAAGAGGACAACAGAGAATGAGATGGCTGGATGCATCACCGACTCGATGGACATGAGTTTGAGTGAACTCCGGGAGTTGGTGATGGACAGGGAGGCCTGGCGTGCTGTGATTCATGGGGTCGCAAAGAGTCGGACACAACTGAGTGACTGAACTGAACTGAATATATGTGATATATGGTATATACAATGTGACTTATATATATTATATATAATAATATATTAATTATAACAAATATACATTATTAATTATATAATACATAAATATATTAATAAATTATATCATATATTTTATCAATGTATTAATTAGTTAATATAATATAGTATAATTATAATATATATTGTTATACTATATTATTATATACATATTAAACATTTATATACATATTAAACATATATATACATATATTATGCCTATTTTATATTTTATGCATATTTTATATTTTATAATAATACACATATACATGTAATATATGTATAATGTATGTATAATATGTAGATGCAATATATGTATGTACATATAATAATATATAGTATAATAATATACATATTATACCTATTATTGTACTTACATAAATACATATTATATAATATATAAAACATATACTATATTATATAATAATATGTAATTATATATAATGATAATTATTAATGGTATATAATATTCATAAGTAATGTTATATTTATTATACAGTTAATTTTATAAGTGATCACCTAAAATAAAAATAATGATATAAAACAAAAATTATCTGTTAGCAATCATGTCCGACTCTTTGCGACCCCACGGACTATAGCCTGCCAGGCTCCTCTGTCCATGGGACTCTCCAGGCGAGGATACTGGAGCGGGTCACCATGCCCTCCTCCCGGGGATCTTCCCCACCCAGGGATTGAACCTGTGTCTCTTATGTCTCCTGCATTGGCAGGGTGGGTTCTTTACCACGCGTGCCACCCGGGAAGCCCGGAAGAATATGCTCGACCTGAAAAGCACTGTCAAGCCGATGCCACATAATCAGGAACAAATGCACCTTCCAGTGGACGGTAATTTCCTCCGGAGGTGTCTTACTGGCGGGAAGCTGGGAGGCCCTGCATGTTCCAAGTCGGATTTCAGCATCGCAGCTCCCTGCCTCCCACACACAGAAGCCATGGGCTGCGTTCACGGCCTGGCTCTTGGCACTGCTGTTTAAGAGTGTGTTCCGCGCTGCTCCCCTGGTGTTTCTCTCACTGAGAAATGCCCACCGAGTTAGCAGATCAGCCTGCCAGGGTTGCCCGTTGCAAGCCCAAGAAGACGGGGCATTCAGCAAGATTTTCCCCCACCGCAGGACAGGCTGTGACGATGGTCAAAGGACAGGGTCCCTGTCTCACTCTTCCATGGAGCGCCTCTCCCCTTCTCGCTTTAGAGACCCTTTTGCTCCCCTTCATTCTCCTCCTACACAGCCATCAGCAAAGTTAGTATGGATGCTCCAGAGAGTAATAAACCTACCCCATGAGCCTTTTCTCTCAAGCCCCACGGAGTGTCCACGTCCTGCGGAACCCTAGGAGTTGGGGGGAGCGGTGATCTCAGCTCCAGAAAGGTAAAACCTCTACTTCCCTCCCTTTTTAGTGTGAGAATCCCCCCCGGGGGGATTTGTTACAGGTGGCTCATTGGTAAAGAATCTGCCTGCTCGATGCAGGAGCCACAGGAGACACAGGTTCCATCCCCGAGTTGGGAAGATCGCCTTGGAGGAGGAAATGGCAACCCCACTCCAGTATTCTTGCCCGGAGCATCCCAAGGACAGAGGATCCTGGCGGGCTACACTTCATGGGGTTGCAAAGAGTCGGACACAACTGAGCACGCACAAACACACACACACACACACACACACACACACACACCTGCATTCAGCAGGTCTGGGATAACACCCAGGAGCCCACCAGCATAACCAGCTCCCCAGGTGATCATGTGACTGATGTCCTCCCTCCCTGGACCTGTGAGACACACTGTCCTAAACAAGTCTGGATCTTTGGCCAGCTTCTCCAGGCAACCTGGGATTGCCCTCTTTATTTAATTTAAGCTTGTTATTTTCTACTGGGGTATAGTCAATTAACAATGTCCTGATAATTTCAGGTGGACAGTGAAGGGACTCAGCAATACATGGACATGTATCCATTCTTCCCCAAAGTCCCCTCCCATCCGGGCTGCCACATGACATTGAGCAGAGTTCCCTGTGCTGTCCAGCAGGTCCTTGCTGGTTCTCCATGTGAAATACAACAGTGTGTCCATGTCCATCCCAAACTTCCTAACTATCCCTTCCCCCATCCTTCCCCCTGGGAACCATAAGGTTATTACAGAGCATTGAGCAGAGTTCCATGTGCTGTCCAGCAGGTCCTAGTTAGTTATCAAATTAAAAAATATAGCAGTGTGTCCATGTCCATGGGATTGCCCTCTTCACGTGGAAAGAAGGCAGTCCACTTCCAACTGTAAAAATGAAGCAAACGGATTTGTTAGGCAAAGAGAAGCAATAGCATGATGTTACAAAGGTCTATGTCGCAGGTTTATTTTGTGCCCAGGTAGACAAAACCACCTGGGGTGGTGCCATTCCAGATAAGTTAGAGAAGGAGCAGGAATTGAAGAGGAGGAAATATTCTAAATATGTTATTTCCTGAATGCGGCATAGTTTCTCCTGGGACCACGCAAACCCAAGCCCCCCTGTTTTTTTAAACACCGAAACTTAGCAGCCACCTGTCTGAGGTCTGCCCAGCACGTCCCTCAGAGTCTTCATCCAAATAATTAAAGAGACAGACGGCACTCTAGGGGCCGGATCCCATAATGAAGCACTTGTTTGTGGCTCGCACGGGTTGCTTCGGGGACATGTCTTTCAGTCTGGGAAACGTGATGAGAGGCAGAGGTCATTTCTTCCTTGTTTTGTTCTCTGAAGTCCCAGTGTAAGGTCAGCGGGACGCTCTCCGTGCCAGAGCCAGGACTAGTTTTCTGTTTCACTGCGGCTGCTTAAAAAAAGAAAAACTACTTCCCCGGCTTGGTAATGAAACCACATACTGTTTCAGAACCGAGTTGCAAAATCGTGCTGGTAGGTGAGCATCTGAAGGGATTCACAGAGGACAAAAAAGTATCTGGTGGCAGGGAGCGTGAGGGAAATGGAAGGGGAAAAATAGAAGGATGCCATTGGGAAAGGCAGGTGGTGCCTGATGAGGAAAGTGCTCGCTAAAGTGACGGAGATCAGGGATGCAGGACCAGCGAGGCAGTGGTCCTACTTTAAGCTGGGTTGGGCAGACATAGTCCCGCTCCCACCCACCACCACCTTTGAGAGTCAGGAGGGGTAGCAAATGAAGCAGCTAAGCAAGCAGAGCCAGAGTACAGACTACAGCATCCTGACCCAATGGTCTTAACGTGCGTGCACCTGGCTTCTCCTCTCCATGGTGGAGCGATATCCTGAATGTTTCAGGAAATCTTTACACCAAACCCGTCAGCAGTATTTATTATTTTTTGGGGGCGGTGTGCTTCCCAGGTGGCCCCAGTGGTAAAGAATCCATTTGCCAGTGGCAGGAGATGCAAGAGACGTGGGTTGCATCCCTGGGTCAGGAAGATCTCCTGGAGTAGGAAACAGAAGGGAAGTAAAAGTCGCTCAGTCGTGTCCGACTCTTTACGACCCCCATGGACTCGTCCATGGCATTCTCCAGACCAGAATACTGGAGTGGGTAGTCTATCCCTTCTCCAGGGGCTCTTCCCAACCCAGGGATCGAACCCAGGTCTCCCGCACTGTGGGCGGATTCTTGACTGTCTGAGCCACCGTTCCGTTCCGTTCCGTCGCTCAGTCGTGTCCGACTCTTTGCGACCCCGTGGACTGTAGCCTACCAGGCTTCTCCGTCCATGGGATTCTCCAGGCAAGAATACTGGAGTGGGTTACCATTTCCTTCTCCAGGGGAACTTCCCGACCCAGGGATCGAACCCGGGTCTCCCACATTGGAGGCAGACGCTTTAACCTCTGAGCCACCAGGGAAGCCCGTCTGAGCCACCAGGGAAGCCCAAGAAGGCTGGAGTGGGTAGCCTATCCCTTCTCCAGGGGATCTTCCCCACCCAGGAATCGAACCGGGGTCTCCTGCATTGCTGGCGGAATTCTTTACCGACTGAGCTCTCAGGAAAGAGAGAGAAACCTGCTCCAGGATTCTTGCCTGGGAAATCCCATGGACAGAGGAGCCTGGAGGGTGACAGTGCCTGGGGTCACAAAGAGTCAGCCAGGACTGAGCAGATCAACAATAGTGGCAGCATATATATGTTCGGAAACAACAGCTACCAGTTGATGGCACCTCCTTATCAAGAAGTGAATTTCAGATTCTCGTGGGTCTACTGCAGACACGCCTCCCTCCAGTGACCCCGCTTCTCCCGGTGTGGTCTGAGGGCAGCCTCATCGTCAGGGCAGACACTTTGGCCCTGCCCAGGTCTGCAGAGTCAGAGCCTGCGTGACAGGAGTGCGCTGGGGAGGTCGGTGTGCCTGTGAAAATGCAGTTGCATTGAGCTCTCAGCCTGGTAGAACGTCTGTATGTGAACTCGGTGTTTACGTTTCGGAAATGCTTGCTGGTCACGTGTCCGGAACGCAGTGGGTTGTTGTGTCTTATCAAGAACAGTCCTCCAGCTTCCATCTTTTATATTTTGTTGTTTGCTTTCCATGACCTTGCCCTTTTGGAAGGTCAGCCCAGTTTTCTTGTGTCGGTGGCTCTTAAGCGGGTGGAAGGCCGGAGTGAGGACGCAGATACGCCCCCAGCTTCCCCCTGCCCCTTCTTTCCCATCCCTGGGGACACCTGTTAGTGTCCGGAGACATTTTTGGTTGTCACACCTGAGGGTGTTATTCGTCTATGTTTGGCATAGCTCGGTTGCTAAAGAATCTGCCTGCAATTCGGGAGACCCTGGTTCGATTCCTGGGTCGGGAAGATCCCCTGGAGAAGGGATAGGCTACCCACTCCAGTGTTCTTGGGTTTCCCTGATAGCTTAGCTGCTAAAGAATCCACCTGCAATGTGGGAGACTTGGGTTCAATCCCTGGGTTGGGAAAATCCCCTAGAGAAGGGAATGGCTACCTACTCCAGTATTCTTGCCGGGAGACTCTGACCTGTATAGTCCATGGGGTCGCCGAGAGTCAGACACGACTGAGCAACTTTCGCTTTATCAATTTGGCAGAGGCCAAGAATGGTCAAGTCCTGCAAGGCACAGACCCGCCCCCTCCATGCTCCAACAGCAATAATAGGTTCGTTTGGCTTTTACAGATATTTGCAATAAATGCCCCCGTGTAATCTTTTTTTATTCTGTTTCTCTGTGCTGTCTCCAGTCAAAAAGTAGATGTTGGTTCCACCACTATCGTGATGATCAGATTCATTGGATTGTTTGCTAACCTCTCTAAGTCGAGTGCTCTATCTGCATTTCCCCTCCTAACTTAGTACACTGTCTCCTGTACAATGTCATGAGCCTATATCCATAGTTCTTCAGACATTCTGTCTACCAAATCTAATCCCTAGAATCTATTCATCATGTCCACTGTATAATCATATGGCCAATCCCGTTCTATCCGAATGGCCTAGTGGTTTTCCTTACTTTCTTCAACTTAAGTCTGAATTTTGCAATAAAGAGCAGCAGCCATGTATGGATGTGACAGCTGGACCATAAAGATGGCTGAGCACCGAAGAATTGATGCTTTTGAATTGTGGTGTTGCAGAAGACTCTTGAGTCTCCTGGACTGCAAGGAGAGCCGACCAGTCCATCCGAAAGGAAATCAACCCTGAATATTCACTGGAAGGACTGATGCTGAAGCTGAGGATCCAATCCTTTGGCCACCTGATGCGTCGAACTGACTCACTGGAAAAGACCCTGATGCTGGGAAAGATTGAAGGCGGGAGAAGAGGGGGATGACAGAGGAGGAGATGGTTGGATGGCATCACCGACTCGATGGACGTGAGTTTGAGTAAGCTCTGGGAATTGGTGATGGACAGGGAGGCATGGCGGGCTGCAGTCCATGGGGTCTCAAACAGTGGGACACAACTTATCCACTGAACAAGAACAAACGACTTAGAACACAGGGGAGCCATGCCCTTCCCACTGCATTCTGTTAGGGCCCATGAGGTGCTCACGACTGGACCGTGAGTGGGGACTGGTGATGCTCACCTCTGTCGCCTGTTTAGGGCAGCACTGGCTGGCCAGGCGGTCTCTGCTGCAGTTACTCTTTGCTTTCGATTTCCATACTCGGTTCCTTGGACTCAAGCCACTCCGTCCAGGGTGACCATTCATTTTATAGGCTTCTTTCGGCTGCATACACAGCCGTGAGTGAACACCTGTCAGTTGCAATTCTGGCTCAGTATGCTTGCAGCTCATAGCCACCACTGTAATGATGAAATAGAGTTTATAGAAGGAAAGAGGCACTTAAAAATAGTAAAAGAAATCTTAAAAATATACAAGCAGCTCATGCAGCTCAATATATATATATATGCATATATATATATAAACCCAACCAGAAAGTGGGTGGAAGACATAAGCAGACATTTCTACAAAGAAGACAAGCAGATGGCCAACAAACACACAAAAAGAAGCTCAGCTTTGCTCATTATTACAGAAATGTGGATCAAAACTACGGTGAGGTATAACCTGGCACCAGTCGGAATGGCAGTCATCAAAAATCTAAAAACAATGAATGCTGGAGAGGGTGTGGAAAAAAGGGAACCCTCGTACAGTGTTGCTAGGAATGTAAATTGTACAACCATTATGGAAAACAATAAGGGAACGTGAAAGTCGCTCCGTCGTGTCCGACTCTTTGGGACCCCCATGGACTATACAGTCCAGGGACTTCTCCAGGCCAGAGTACTGGAGTGGGGAGCCGTTCCCTTTTCCAGGGAATCTTCCCAACTCAGGGATCGAATCCAGGTCTCTCGCAATTGCAGGAGGATTCTTTACCAAGTGAGCCACCAGGGAAGCCCAAGAAAACCAGAGTGGGTAGCCTATCCCTTCTCCAGAGGATCTTCCCGACCCAGGAATCGAACTGGCGTCTCCTGCATTGCAGGCGGATTCTTTACCAACTGAGCTCTCAGGGAAGCCCATTTCCTTAAAAAAAAAAAACAAACTAAAAATATACTAGTATATGAGACAGCAATGCCACTCCTGGGCACGTACCCTGAGAAAATCATAAAAGGGCACTTGTACGTCATTGCTCATCGCAACACTGTATGCAATAGTTAGGACACAGAAGCAGCCCGAATGTCCATTGACAGAAGGATGAGAACAGAAGGTGTGATCCGTATATACAATGGACAACAGCCACATGTATACGGTCCATGTATACAATACGGACCGACCGTATGCAGTGTGAACCACCAGTGTGGGGTCCGTATATACAACATACAAGTCACAAAAGGAACTAAACCGGGTCATTTGTAGTGACGTGGATGAACCTAGGGTCTGTCATGCAGAGTGAAGTAAGTCAGAAAGAGGATAAACAATACGATATACGAATGCATATTTGTGGAATCTCGAAACATGGTACAGATGAACCTACGCAGGGCAAGAGCAGAGACGCAGACAGATGGAGAGGACAGCTGTGTAGACAGAGGGGAAGGAGAGGGTGGGACGGCTTGAGAGAACGCTGACCTGCACACACCACGCTGTGTACAATAGCTAGCTAGCGGGAAGCGTTAGTCGCTCAGTCGTGCCCGACTCTTTGCGACCCCATAGACTGCAGCCCACCAGGCTCCTGTGTCCATGAGGTTTTCCAGGCAAGGATATTGGAGTCAGTTGCCATTTGCTGCTGTATAGCACAGGGAGCTCTGGTTGCTGCTCTGTGATGACCTCGAAGGGTAGGATGCATGGTTGGGGCGGAGGTTCACCAAGGAGGGGATATGTGTGTACTTACGGCCGATTCACACGGTTGTACAGCAGAAACTAACACAGTACTGTCAACCAGTTATACTCTAATTAAAAACAAGAACGACGAAAGAGCATTTTCCTTAGTAGTTCAGATATTGTTGAGATTTGCTTTGAGCTGGAATTAAATCCTTTACATGTGTTCGGTAAGATGTGACTCGGTAGGGAAAATGTGGATGAGTTTTTTGTCTCTGTGAGAAGGCAATGGCAAGCCACTCCAGTACTCTTGCCTAGAAAATCCCATGGATGGAGGAGCCTGGTGGGCTGCAGTCCATGGGGTCGCTGAGGGTCGGACACGACTGAGCGACTTCACTTTCACTTTTCACTTTCACACATTGGAGAAGGAAATGGCAACCCACTCCAGTGTTCTTGCCTGGAGAATCCCAGGGACGGGGGAGCCTGGTGGGCTGCCGTCAAGGGGTCACACGGAGTCGGACACGACTGAGGTGACTTAGCAGCAGCATGGAAGTGGAGAAGGAAATGGCGACCCACTGCAGTGTTCTTGCCTGGAGAATCCCAGGGACGGGGGAGCCTGGTGGGCTGCCGTCAAGGGGTCACACGGAGTCGGACACGACTGAGGTGACTTAGCAGCAGCAGAATGAAGGCAGCTCTCTGTACTATGCTGTCCGATGCATACGAGAAGGCGTTGTTCCCATTTTACAGGTAAGAAAACTGAGGCTCACAGAAGTTAGGTAGTTTGTGTCACATGGATGCTGAGCAGTAGAAGTGGGCTTTATAAATAGGCCGCTCAGCTCCATGCCCTCATTCTGTCCACTGTATCTTGCACTTTTCATGGAAGAAGGAAGGGTAAATAGCATAGGATGCTTTGAAATAACCCTTCATTCCCCTCAAACCCATTTACAATCGAGCTAATAATGGACATTCCAGGAAACCGACTTGCATGTGACTTCTGCATTCCTGACCTTGCAGCCTTTCCACATGCTGGGTCCCCTGTGTTTGGAATGTACTTTCATTTCTTGGCAAAAACAGATTCTTGCTCACTACACTGTATACCCGTAACTTACATAATACTGTACACCATCTGTACTTCAGTATTTTTTTTTTTTTAAAAGCAACATAGGTTCTTTGTCTCCTGCAAATTGGTGCTCAAGACTTGTCCTTTGTCTAATTTTAGATAAGCCCCCCTTACCTTACCTAAAGGTGGGGCTTTGGGACTAGGTGATCCCAAACCTATTGTAATCCATCCCACAGATGCCCAAGCTTGATTGGGTCTATGGGCCTGGCTGCCCATCATACACACAAGCACGTGCTCACACCTCCAGTTTGTGCGTGAATGTGTTCGTGCAACACGCAGTTCCTCTCAGGGACTTATTTTGTGCAATGCAGTCTGGTAAGCTGTGTGGAAATTTGGAGTTGAATGAGGCCCAGGCTTCACCCTCAAAGGAGGAAAACAGGCAAATGAACAGTAGATCCCAGATCCTGAAACAGAGGCAAGAGAATGCAAAGGCAGGGAGCCTTGGGGCTGACTTCTTGAAAAAAAAAAAAAAGTGGAGTCTGAAGTCATCTAAGAAAGCTGAGAGCACTTTGCCAGTTTGGAGAGGTCCAGAGGTCCAGGAGGTGCCCAGTAACGAACCCGCCTGCCCACGCAGGAGACATAAGAGACACCGGTTCGAGCCCTGGGTCGGGAAGATCCCTTGGAGGAGGAAATGAGAACCCACTCCAGTGTTCTTGCCTGGAGCATCCCAGGGACAGAGGAGCCCGGCGGGCTATGGTCTGTAGGGTTGCAAAGAGTCGGAAACAGCTGAAGCAACTCAGCAGGCACGCATGCACACAAAGGCAGCGCGTAAAAGCCACATGATGGCAGGCCGAGGTGCTAAGGATGGTCCGGTAGTTGGAAAACAAATGATGATTAGAGGTCTTGGGGACAAAGTGTCTGTGTATGTTGGGACAGGCTTCCAGAACAAGTATGGTGGGCATGTTGGGGCAGGTGAAAGAAGAATGAGAATTCCACGTGGACAAATGCGATTTTATTTTGCAGGCAGTAGGGGCATTCAGAAAACGAAGATCATGGCATCTGGTCCCATCACTTCATGGGAAATAGATGGAAAAACAGTGGAAACAGTGTCAGACTTTATTTTTTGGGGCTCCAAAATCACTGCAGATGCTGATTGCAGCCATGAAATTAAAAGACGCTTACTCCTTGGAAGGAAAGTGATCACCAACCTTGATAGTATATTAAAAAGCAGAGACATTACTTTGCCAACAAAGGTCCGTCTAGTCAAGGCTATGGTTTTTCCAGGGGTCATGTATGGATGAGAGAGTTGGACTGTGAAGAAAGCTGATCGCCGAAGAATTGATGCTTTTGAACTGTGGTGTTGGAGAAGACTCTTGAGAGTCCCTTGTACCCCAAGGAGATCCAACCAGTCCATTCTAAGGGAGATCGATCCTGGATGTTCATTGGAAGGACTGATGCTAAAGCTGAAGTTGCAATACTTTGTCCACCTCATGCGGCGAGTTGACTCACTGGAAAAGACTCTGATGCTGGGAAGGGTTGGGGGCGGGAGGAGAAGGGGATGACCGAGAATGAGATGGCTGGATGGCATCACCGACTCTGTGGACGTGGGTTTGAATGAACTCCGGGAGTTGGTGATGGACAGGGAGGCCTGGCGTGCTGTGATTCATGGGGTCGCGGAGAGTCGGACATGACTGAGGGACTGAACTGAACTGAGGGGGGTCAATTGCTTACTCCTGAGAAGTATGGCTTCCATTTCAGAAGATCTCCTTGGGTCTTCCCTTTGGTCCAGGGGTTAAGACTTTACCTTCCAGTGCAGGGTGCAGAGATTTGATCTCTGGTCTGGGAGCTACGGTTTTCCATATCTTGTGGCCAGAGAGCCAAAATGTAAAACGCAAGCTGTGTTGTAGCAAACTCGACCAAGAATTTAAGAGTGATCCACATTGAGAAAAACACACTAAACAGATTCAATTAGAAGATCTCCTCGGCAAGTGTTAAGATGGATACAGTGGATGGAGAGGAGGTCTGTGTGGTGCGTATTCTTATGTAATTTATTTGCACTTTTCCTCCATTTACAGTAAAGCTGCTGAAGGCCGGCCTTGCGATGCTGTGTCTTTGCTGGTGGTACCTACCCCTCTGCCATCCACAGGGCATTCATTGTACCCATTGGCCTACGGAGAAAGGATGCTCTATACCTAAGTCTTGACAGTTGGCCTAGACTAGAACCACAAAGCTTCCCCGCACCATGCGGTGACGTAAAAGCATCCCAGGAGAGGGATGAACCGCTCCAAGTGTTACAGATCAGATTTGCCAGGTAGCGTCTTGGCTTCTATGCTGACAACTATTATATCATGTGCTCCCCTGGTGGCCCAGATGGTAAAGAATCCACCTGCCGTGCGGGAGACCTGGGTTCAATCCCTGGGTGGGGAAGATCTCCTGGAGGAGGGCAGGCTATCCATTCCAGTATTCTTGGAGAATCCCACGGACAGGGGAGCCTGGCGGACTACAGTCCAGGCAGTCGCAGAGAGTTGGACATGACTGAGCAGCTAAGCACATTACATCCTGATGATGACCTCGCCCCCTTCCCGAAGTGCTTATCTTCCAGCAAGGAGTCTGGAGGAGGATGCCTTCATGCACACCCTGCCTCTCTGAATCCCAGGTTCAGCTGCTTTTGACACTCCCAGTGATAGAATCCGTGAAAAGGCTTCATCTCAGCCTGAGCTTCTAGCACCTACTTGAGTGAGAGAGAGCAAGAAGCCACCTGCCCTCTACAGACCTGGCTCATCGCATCTCTGCGTCGTAGCAACCCACGACATTGAAGAGGTAGAAAGCTCACTCACTCAGAAACGGAGCGAGCGCGTTTTATTGTGTGTGTGTGTGTGTGTGTAGGGGTTGCCACAGCAACGGGAGTCAGCGTCCTCCCCCTCACTTCCCAGCCTCGCCTAAAATCTGCTCCAGCACGCTGTCCTGGGAAAAGACGGAGCCGAGAAAATGGTATCTTTCGCTTTCCCAAGAATGTCGTGGTCTTTGATCAGTGTGAGTGCAGCCCCGAAATGAGATGCAAAGAACATTCATTGCTCTTAAGAAATATTACTGCAGAGAGGAATCAAAAAGTCCAGAATGGAGTTCTCATCCAGACAAATTCAAAGTAACCCACTCCTGCCCACCGCCCCCCCACTACCTCCACCTTGCTTGTATGGAAAGAAATGTAAGTGAGCCCTGGCTGACCCTGGGAATGTATGTTCTGGAGGTCCTGGTACCCCCGCCAGGGGTGGTTGAATGGCATGCTTGTATCTCACTGCCTTCGGCCCTGGCGTGGAAAAATAAGGGGTGAAGATCGATCATTGGTTGCTGATCTCTTTGTAACTAGAGCTGCATCTCATTGAGCCCAGACTGCAGAGAAGGCCAGACAGGTCGTGCAGTAGGCTTAGCCAAGCACAAGGCCACACACCCAAGGCGCGGTCGCTGAGTCACCCTGTTACACTACAGTGATGGATGGGAAGTTTCAGAATTCTCGGTTGGAGAAGCCACGGAGGAACCCGAAGATCCGTCTCCCTCTATTCCAAGACAGAAGTGCTAAACCCAAGTTGAACTTGGGTTCCGTCTTAACCTCACTGGTCCCCTGTAGCAGAGATGTCATATGTATGGTTGAGAATTTGTGGATTCCTGGGATCTCAGAACTGGAGAGGGGGCCTTAGCATTTATCTTGCCCGGAACTCTCTGGCATAAGGAAAATGTGGCTGAGAGAAGCTGAGCGTTAGACAGGGTCATGGAGGATGTTCCCTGGAAGGCCTCCTGGGTCTGCCTAGTTCTGCATGATACTATGCTTTGGAACTGTGGTGCTGGAGAAGACTCCTGAGAGTCCCTTGGACTGCAAAGAGATCCAACCAGTCCATTCTAAAGGAAATCAGTCCTGAATATTCATTGGAGGGACTGATGCTAAAGCTGGAGCTCCAATCCTTTGGCCACCTGATGCTGGGAAAGATTGAAGGCGGGAGGAGAAGGGGGTGACGGAGGATGAGATGGTGGGATGGCATCACCGACTCAGTGGACATGAACTTGTGCAAGCCCCTGGAGACGTTGAAGGACAGGAAACCTGTCATACTGCAGTCCATGGGGTCAGTTCAGTTCAGTTGCTCAGTCGTGTCTGACTCTTTGTGACCCCATGGACTGCCTCAGGCCAGGCTTCCCTGTCCATCACCAACTTGTAGAGCTTGCTCAAACTCATGTCCATCGAGTCAGTGATGCCATCGAACCACCTCCTCCTCTGTCGTCCCCTTCTCCTGCCGCCTTCAATCTTTCCCAGCATCAGGGTCTTTTCCAATGAGTCAGGTCTTCTCACCAGGTGGCCAGAGTATTGGAGCTTCAGCATCCATCCTTCCAATAAATGTTTCTAGGTTTAACTGCCTTTATTTTCGGGATATTCTTGCTCTGAAAATTCTCCAGGTGATGCCTCAAATCACCTCCTTCTGCGTCCACGTTGGGAGACAAGTGGCCCAAGGTATCACAAGTCATCCTTTGGAACCTCCCGAGGAATTGTGCAAGGACCTCAAAGCAACAGTTAACCACCAGTGTCACCTCCCGTCTCCAAGGAGTCACAGCGCAGCTCAGGGTGTTGCCCCTGGCACTGACGTTCATGCCTGGCTGCCGTTCTAGTCATCCTGAGTCATTTTCTATTTTCTTGGTTGAGGTGTATGGGTACATCTTCAGGGGGAAGCAAAGAAGGCAGGGTGGGATGGCAAAGAAGAGACGGCTCACCTTTCTGCTCTGCCGTTGACTCCGTGGCCCTGAGCGCATCCGCACGTCTGATTTAGTTTTCACTGCCGCCTGCTGGAGCCCGGGACATGTGCCTCCCCCGACCTCCTCACCTCTGCCCTTCCTCAGTGGGTTTCTTCCCTCCTCTGTCATTCTGTCTTTTCACCCTGCCGTCAGAAGCTGTGGAGATGGGAGGCAGCATACACACCACCCTTCTTCATGAACCGCAGCCTGGTCCTGGAGAAGGAACTTGCGTCACTCCGTAAGGCCGTGAGCCATCGCCATGCACGACCACCCAAGACAGATGGGTCGTAGTGAAGAGTTCTGACAAAACGTGGTCCCCTGGAGGAGGCAATGGCAACCCATGACAGTCTTCTTGCCTGCGGTGGTGGCGGTTTAGTCACTCAGTCGTGTCCGACTCCTGCAACCCCGTGGATTGTAGCCCTGCCAGGCTCCTCTGTCCATGAGATTCTCCAGGCAAGGATGCTGGAGTGGGTGGCCATGTCCTTCTCCAGTTCTTGCCTGTATGACCCCATAAAGAGTGTGGAAACAGGGAAGCCTGGTGTGCTGCAGTCCATGGGTTCGCAAAGAGTCGGATGCAGGTTAGAGACCGAACAACAACACCAAAAATACATACTACCAGCCCCAGCATCCTCACCAAGCCTCCCAGCATCCTCACCAAGCCTCCCAGCATCCTCACCAAGCCTCCCAGCATCCTCACCAAGCCGCCCGTTTGCATTGTCTCCAGGGCCACCTGATCTTAGTCACCTACCCAACTATGCTTTAAAAACGCCTGTCACATCATACACTCTTTTCAACTTCTGAGTTCACCTGAGAGTGGAGAGTTGTGTCCATTGTGGCTTTTGATTTAGAAATTAACCTTCTTCAGTTCAGTTCAGTTCAGTTCAGTTGCTCAGTCGTGTCCGACTCTCCGCGACCTCATGAATCACAGCACACCAGGCCTCCCTGTCCATCACCAGAGATCCACAAACCGATACCAGTGTTCATCACCCCATTCCAAAAGAGGATAAGGACTGCTGTAAAGAGGTGACCTTGCTTCCAGTGAAGAAGTGTTGTCTTGTTTGAGTTTTTCCATTGGTGCTGCAGAAAGAAGGGGGGTAGTTTAGATGTGAAAATAGTCTGGATAATTGACCGTATTTTGCAGCCACTTCCTCTGAGCAAAGCTGTAACATGATAATTTAATATCAAGATGGTTTTTTTTTTTTTTTTTTATAGAAAATCAATTCGGTTCAGTTGCTAAGTCGTGTCCGACTCTTTGCGACCCCATGGACTTTAGCACTCCAGGCCTCCCTGTCCATCACCATCTCCCGGAGCTTGCTCAAATTCATGTCCATCGAGTCGGTGATGCCATCCAACGGTCTCACCCTCTGTCGTCCCCTTCTCCTCCTGCCTTCAGTCTTTCCCAGCATCACAGTCTTTTCCAATGAATCAGTTCTTCAAATCAGGAGGCCAAATACTAGAGCTTCAGCTTCAGCATCAGTCCTTCCAATGAATATTCAGGACTGATTTTCTTTAGGATGGACTGGTTGGATCTCCTTGCAGTCCAAGGGACTCTCAAGAGTCTTCTCCAATAGCACAGTTTTTTCTTTTTAACTTTAGCTTTTTATTTTGGACACATATATATGTACAATATAGGGTTTCCCAGCTGGTGCGAGTGGTAAAGAACCCACCTGACAATGCAAGAGACATAAGTGACGTAGGTTCTATCCCTGGGTCAGAAAGATCCCCTGGAGGAGGGCATGGCAACCCACTCCAGTATTCTTGCCTGGAGAATCCCATGGACAGAGAAGCCTGGCGAGCTACAGTCCACGGGGTCACAAAGAACAGGAATCGCTGTGTCCTCAGCCTTTTCCCATGTCATTATATATTCTTCAAAATTACGGTGATTAATGGCACTGTACCTTTCCAACTCAAGAACGTACTGCTTTGTTTAGCGCTCCACTGGCTGCCGTTTAGGTGACTTCTAAATTTAGTCAAAGCATCTTAAGAACATTAAAAGAACACTTAATTTGCTCAGTGACTATTTAAGCAAAACTTGGGGGTGGTGGTTCTTTTCTTAACTTCTGACTGCTGGAGTGGGTAGCCTTACCCTTTTCCAGGGGATCTTCCCAACCCAGGGTTTTAACCCAGGTCTCCTGCATTGCAGGCAGCTTCTTTACCAACTGGTCCACAAGGGAAGCCCTAAGAACATGAAAAGAACTCTTAACTTGCTCAGTTAATTTGCTATTTAACTCTTAATTTGCTATTTAAGCAAAACTTGGGGGTGGTGGTTCTTTTCTTAACTTCTGACTCGACTCCAGCTTTCAGAAATCACGGATTGACAGCCTGACGTGTGATTGACACGGGTGGCAGGGCTTGCTGATAAACGTTCTGACTCCAGCAGCCTGAGACTGCAGACATGGCTTGGGTAGTGTCGGCCCAGGCCCCGCAAGATGGCTGCTCTCTTGTTCCCTGCACGCCCCCTGCTGGACCAGGGCCTGCTTCACCTGTGCCCACTCACGTGACTGACTTTCCTGCATACTTGCCCCTGTTCCAGGTGGTGAGTGTTCCTTTTCTATTATTATTATTTATAACTTTTAATTCTGTGTTGGAATATAATGGCTGCTCGCTCCAGTATTCTGGCCTGGGAAATCCCACAGACAGAGGAGCCTGGCTACAGTCCATGGGGTCTTAAAGAGTTGGACACGACTGAGTGACTAAACCACCTCCACCGCCGTGGATTTTGAGGGGACGCAGACATCCAGTCTGTAGCAGGAGGTGTCATCTCGCGTCTCCATGCCCCAGCTTGCTCATGAGTACAGTGAGAGAGAGAGTTAGAAGAAACGATGGTGGGACCTTCTCAGCTGTATGTGGCACTCTTGTATTCTGGAAGGCGGGAAGGGGTTCTGAGAATCCTTCAGGGAATCATGTCATTAGGGTCTTTCTCTAGCTCGGTAGTTCTCAAGAGTGTGTTCTGTGCCCAACGGCATAAACAGCACCTGGGGACTTGTTAGAAGGCAAGTTCTCAGGCCCCATCCTGGACCCTCTGAAGTCTGTATTGTGATGAGCCCTCCCGATGCTTCTCTTGTTGCTGTTCAGTTGCAAAGTGGTGGCCGACTCTTTGCGACCCCACGGACTGCAGCACGCCAGCCTTCCCTGCCCCTCACCAACTCCCAGAGCTGGCTCAAATTCATGTCCGTTGAGTCGGTGATGCCATCCAACCATCTCATCCTCTGTCGTTCCCCTTCTCCTCCCACCTTCAATCTTTCCCAGCATCAGGGTCTTTTCCAATAAGTCGGCTCTTTGCATGAGGTGGCCAAAGTATTGGAGCTTCAGCTTTAGCATCAGTCCTTCCAATGAATATTCAGGACTGATTTCCTTTAGGATGGACTGGTTGGATCTCCTTGCGGTCCAAGGGACTCTCAAGAGTCTTCTCTGACACCACAGTTCAAAAGCATCAATCCTTCAGTGCTCAGTCTATTTTATGGTCCAACTCTCACATCCATACCTGACTACTGAAAAGACGTAATACCTTTGACTCTACAGATCTTTGTTGGCAAAGTGATGTCTCTGCTCTTTAATACCCTGTCATTGGATTCAGGGGTGATCTCCAAATCCAGGATGATATTGAGATACTTAATAACGTCTGCAAAGACTATTTTTTTTTCCCCAAATAGTCATACTCACAGGTTCTGGGTGGACATATCTTTTGGCTTCCACGATGCCTGTGAGGGAGAAATATAGGGTGAAGGAGAAAGATACAGCATGGAGCAGAAGGCAGGGAGAGCCTGCAGAGAGTGATGCAGACCTGTCTGTTATGTAAAGACAGAAAGAAGGGCTGTGGGGGAAGGGCTTCATCCTACGTTGCAGATCGAAAGTCTCCAAAAGTTGTAGCCAGACGGTTGGGGTGCCTCTCAAAATTCCTGTGTCCATGCTAATCCACAGTGTGAGGGTAGGAGGAAGTGTGGTCTTTGGGGAGGTGATTAGATTATGAGGGTGGAACCTTCATCAATCAGATCAGTGCCTTTCTAAAAGAGGCCTCAGAGAGCTCCTTTCTTCTTTCCACCTGACCTGGACACAGAGAGAACCAGGAAGGCCCTCATCAGAAACCAGCTCTGCAAATACCTTGATCTTGGACTTCTCAGCCTGAGAACTGTGAGAGGAGAAACGTTTCCGGGGGCACCGTGGTAAAGAATCCACCTGTTATGCCGGAGAGACATGGGTTCAATTCCTGGGTCAGGATGATCCCTCGGAGAAGGAAATGGCAACCCACTCCAGTATTCTTGCCTGGAGAATCCCATGGACGGAGGAGCCTGGAGGGCATACGGTCCACGGGGTTGTAAATAGTTGGACACGTCGAAGTGACTGAGCAAGCATGCAAGCACGTGGTCTATGGTATTTTGTAGAATATTTATAATATCTGGATGGTAACGTGTCAGTTGTGTTCCCTGCAGCAGGTCTGCAGGGAGGGAGAGCAGACCTGATGCATTGCTGCAGCAGACCCCAGGATGATTATTTTGTTCAGTGAAAATCTACATGTTAGAACCACTGCTTAAGATCTGTGTTTCAGGGCTTAGAGCTAAGAGACATTACTTTTGAGAAGCCTGAAGGAATACATTCCACTCTTGAAGCTCCTGAGATGCACTCGGGCCTGGTTAACCCTCGGAAAAGTCCACCGTAGACACGGCCACTTCATTTCATTAGTGTCTGCCCAAATTATTTGACCAAGGATCCCTTTATCCTGTGGGTTAACACCCTGCCGAACGCACGCATTTTGGGAATCCTGGCTGTGGATCGAACGATGAACCGATTGAAACTTGGGCTAATGAGCCTGTCAGGCCAGCAGCCTCAGGAGGAAGGTGGCTGCCTCTGCAGCATTCTGGGGACCCGCAGAGGGCCTCACTGATGCAGGCATGCCTGCAGGAAGAGGGTGTCTGTCCATTATTAGGTTTTCCTTTCCTGGGTCCGAGCCTTTCATCTTGGCTGAAATGTGAGGACTCGCCCGTGGAGAGGAAATTGTGTTCTAATTTCACGAGCGTTCTCTGAGCAGCTTCCTATTTGTGAAAACCTCTTCTGAGCACTTAACAAATCCCGTTGCTTTAATACAGGAGGTGTGTATGCGACACGTTCCTGCAAATACTTAACTGGCTGTTTAGAGCTCCCTGCGAATGCATTTTTCAAATCCTTTCCTGTGGAGAGATGAGGTTTCAGTTGGGAAAGAAGGAGGCCTGAGGGATGCGGAGTCCTGAGGGCCCTGGGAGGTGGGTCCCAGGAAAGAGGGGAAAAGGGGGCAGAAAGCGAAGCTCTGCTTACTTCTCCGATGTGCCCAAGGGCAGATCCGACACACACATTTCCATGCAAAGAAGGCTACTGTGTTCACAGATCGGCACAGCAGAGAAGCCGTGTGAGTCTAGATTACACAGGGTCTTCCACCGCCCCCCAAACACACTGAATGCGTGAGTGTTCAGTCGCGTCCGGCTTTTCCCGAGCCCGTGGACTGTAGCTGGCCAGTCCGAGGGATTCTCCAGGCAAGAATACCGGAGTGGGTTGCCATGTCCTCCTCCAGGCCAAATACACTGAAGTATGGCGTAACGGGGTTGTGGAGGGTTTAGGTGGTGAGGTGGGTGAATTGCCCTATACTGAGGTTCCTTTTTTACCTTTCATAGTCAGCACTTCTTGTGAGATTCCTGACGTACTTGCAAATAATTTGAATTTTTGCTCAGAAATCATATTTTAGGACGTGTTACAAAAAAGGGGACCTTAAACACAACACACAAATATTTACCACGCACACACACACACCATTAATGCAACCTGTGATATGTGTTAGTCGCTCAATCGTGGGCAACTCTTTGCAACCCCATGGATTGTAGCCCTCCAGGCTCCCCTGTCCATGGGATTCTCCAGGCAAGAACACTGGAGCGGGTTGCCATTTCCTTCTCCAGGGGATCTTCCTGACCCAGGGATCAAACCCGGGTCTCCTGCATTATAGGCAGATGAGTTACTCTCTAAGCCACTGGGTAAATGTATATAAGGTATATTCATAATATGTGCCGTATGGAGGCTTCCTGGGGACACACACACAGGATACCACGTGTTACCATGAGCGTTCCCCAGGCTATATAAGAGGAAGCGCAGACAGAGCGTGCCGTGGTGTCCATTCCTGAAGCTCCTGCACTTTACAGAGAGGAGGTTAGTTGTGCAGTGCAGCCCAGCTGCAGCTTGGGTGGGACCCCACAATCCTGCACCCTACACTTCTGGGTGGGCAGTGGGAGGAGGTGACTCTCATTATTGAGAGCAAATGGCTGAGACCACGTGCGGTTAGAAAGCATAGAGGCCTCCACAGCCCTTCTGCAAAGGCGCCTGCTAAGTCACTCCAATCCTTTGGCCACCTGATGCGAAGAAGTGCCTCACTGGAAAAGACCCTGACGCTGGAAAGGATTGAAGGCAGGAGGAGACGGGGACGACAGAGGATGAGATGGTTGGATGCCATCACTGACTCGATAGGTATGAGTCTGAGCAAGCTCCAGGAGTTGGTGATGGACAGGGAAGCCTGGTGTGCTGCAGTCCATGGGGTCACAGAGAGTCGGACACGACTGAGCGGCTGAACTGACGTTGCTAAAAGCAGGGAGGAAATGAGCTTCTCGAGCCCTGTGGGTTTCTTTCTATTCTCTGCAAACTTCCAAGAAGATTCTGAGTTTCCTGAAGTTCATAGACTTCCGTTAGTAACTCTGGGGGTTTTATGTAGGTCAGTGTCCTTTCAGACTCACGCTGGCTTGTCACCCAAGCGATGTACGTTGGTTTGAATCTGTCAGGCACACACATCCATCCTTGCTGGTTTCCGTGGAAGTCAGCATTTCTAGCTTGTTCCAGAATAGCTTACCTGACAGAATCAGAGCCTATGACTCAGCAGCTTGTGGCAAGTATTCCTTTCTGCCACGTTGAAGGGAAATCTCAGTTTTGTTGATAATAGATATAAATTGGAATTGAATTTTACTCACTGAAGCTCTAGCACCTTGCAGAAATTTCCAAAAGTAGGACTTTTTTGTTGTTGTTCAGTGAAAATTAACCAAGAACTTAGCAGAAAAAAGTTTACTTATTTGCTGTGAGTTTCACAGACAATAGAATCTTTATCTAGAAGCCAAAAAAAAAACCCAACCATCCAGGAAAATGGATTCATCTAGGATTTCAGAATTTAACTCTTTTGGGGTACAGTTCATACATCTTATAGGGCTTCCCTGGAGCTCAGATGGTAAAGAATCTGCCATGTGGGATACCTGGGTTCGATCCCTGGGTTGGGAAGATCCCCTGGAGAAGGAAATGGGTATCCACTCCAGTGTTCTTGCCTGGAGAATTCCATGGGCAGAGGAGCCTGGTGGGCTACAGTCCACGGGGTTGCAAAGAGTCGCACACGACTGAGCGACTTTCACGTCACTCACACGTCTTACAGAAGCGATTGCGATCATAAAGATCCTGCAATAATAGGCTTTAAAATACTGAGAATGAAACCCAGACTCCAACCAACCCCTGAGGGCTTTTCTTTAGGGATTCCAGTATGACACTGCTGCTGCTTTCCGTGACCACGTTTGCTGCATATAGGAAGCAAGGGGATGGACTTTTGAGTTTTCATAGATGACAGCATGGGTATATATCAAAACCCACTTTTTAAATAGCTTTTTTCTAGTGTACACCCCTTGAGCAGTACTTGGCATAAAAATAGAAAAGGCTAAATGACAGACCAAGGCATGCTGACTTTGTTCTTTGCAATAAGAGAATACACAGGGGCTGCCCTGGTGGCTGAGTGGTAAAGAATCAGCCTGCCAATGCAGGACACAGGTTCCTCATACGGGAAGAGAGCAGACGCCCACTCACCAAAACTAGAGAATGCCCATTCAGCCACAAAGACCCAGCACAGCCAAAAATAAAATAAATGCAATCGCTTTTTTTTTTTTAAAAAAGAGAATATGGGAATTGTTATAAAGAGGAAACAATACAGACGCTGACAAAGGACAAAATAAAGTTCTATCCAGAATCCCGACCAACCAGAACTACGCATCATCCACCTTCCCCATCACCCACAAGTAAATATCAGCTAGAAGCAGCCATCACACTGAACATCTTGGAGAGTCCATCTCCACAAGGAAGGACGGAAGGTGGACATACAATGACACCAAAATGCGTCTGCATGTGGGTGTGTGGTATTTATCCAATTTTGCTTAACCTTGATAATATATTAAAAAGCAGAGACATTACTTTGCCAACAAAGGTCTGTCTAATCAAGGTTACGGTTTTTCCCGTGGTCATGTATGGATGTGAGAGTTGGACTGTGAAGAAAGCTGATCGCCGAAGAATTGATGCTTTTGAACTGTGGTGTTGGAGAAGACTCTTGAGAGTCCCTTGTACCGCAAGGAGATCCAACCAGTCCATTCTAAAGGAGATCGATCCTGGGTGTTCATTGGAAGGACTGATGCTAAAGCTGAAACTGCAATACTTTGGCCACCTCATGCGACGAGTTGACTCACTGGAAAAGACTCTGATGCTGGGAAAGGTTGGGGGCAGGAGGAGAAGGGGACGACCGAGAATGAGATAGCTGGATGGCATCACCGACTCTGTGGACCTAAGTTTGAGTGAACTCCGGGAGTTGGTGATGGACAGGGAGGCCTGTCATGCTGTGATTCATGGGGTCGCAAAGAGTCAGACACGACTGAGCGACTGAACTGAACTGAACTGATTACGATTGACTTCACAGCATTGCACAGGAAGAAGTGAAACTCATTTGAAACTGAGAGAAAGGCTAAACTTCAAATAGATGATGTTTCTTCTTTTCCTTCAAGAGATACTAGCTCTTACAGGACTGATCCAAGGTCAAGAAAGTAGATTATGAATAACACTCAGAAGTTGAGGACAGTGTGTATCTTTGAATTACAGCTTTCAGCTTTAGATGATACTAAAGCTTTCAACTTTAGATGATACTGACTGACTTCCTGCTATGAAGTTTCAGGGCATTAGCAATTTCATATTTCTTTTCATTTTCACTTCTGACTTTCTTCATTACTGTATATTATTTTCTTGCTGTGAAAATTTGTATAATGGTCACATTGAGCTTTGTAATGATACCTCTCACAACTGGTTAATATTAGTTCTGTTTAAGGGCTTCCCTCATAGCTCAGTTGGAAAAGAATCCACCTGCAATGCAGGAGACCCCGGTTCAATCCCTGGGTCAGGAAGATCGGCTGGAGAAGGGATAGGCTACCCACTCTAGTATTCTTGGGCTTCCCTGGTGGCTCAGCTGGTAAAGAATCTACCTGCAATGCAGGAGACCTGGGTTCAGTCCCTGGGTTGGGAAGATCCACTGGAGAAGGGAAAGGCTACCCACTCCAGTATTCTGGCCTGGAGAATTCCATAGACTGTATAATCCATGGGGTCGCAGAGTTGGACATGACTGAGCGACTTTCACTTCACTTCAGTTCAGTTCAGTTCAGTCGCTCAGTCGTGTCCAACTCTTTGAGACCCCATGAATCACAGCACGCCAGGCCTCCCTGTCCATCACCAACTCCCGGAGTTCACCCAAACTCATGTCCACAGAGTCGGTGATTCCATCCAGTCATCTCATTCTCGGTCGTCCCCTTCTCCTCCCGCCCCCAATCCCTCCCAGCAACAGAGTATTTTCCAGTGAGTCAACTTGTCGCATGAGGTGGCCAAAGTATAGTTCTGTTTAAATGGATTCTCTGCCTATTGCCCTTTGTATGGCCAAAAAGTTTCCATTTATGAGCTTCAGTTTTGTCTTTCCTGGGGGCTCAGATGGTAAAGAATTTTCTTGCAATGCAGGAGACCCGGGTTCGATCCCTCGGTCAGGAAAATCCCCTGGAGAAAGGAATGGCAACCTACTCCAGTATTCTTGCCTGGAGAATCCCCATGAACAGAGGACCCTGGCAGGCTGCAGTCCGTGGGGTCACAAAGAATTGGACACAACTGAGCAACTGATTTGTCTGGATTTCATCTTCGAGCAGCTTTATCAAGAGGGCTCACGGGGTCTGTGTTCTCTGAGCTCTTCCATGCTAGAGAATATCTGTATGTTGCCTCTTTGCTTGAGTGATGTCTTGACTGGGTTCCGTGAAGTTCTTTCTTCAAGATGCTTGTCATTGCTCCCTCACTGACTGCTTTCAGCGTTGCTGCAGAGAAGTATAATTTCCCCCCTCTATTTTATCAGTGGTGTGCCTTTGCCTCCTGAATGTCTGAAGGATGTTTTCTTTATCCTTGAAGTCTTAATGGTGTCAAGTCTTGAGGCACTCTCAATGAAAAATCCAGTGTTATTGCTACTGATCCTAGGGAGAGAGAGGAGATAGTGATAATCAGTATATGAGTTGAGAAGTCACTGTTTTTCCTTGTGAAACTCCCAGAAAAACCACAACAGCTCCCACTTATGCCAAACTCAGTATCATTCTAGATAGTTTAGGGATAGGATCTCAGTTCTCCCATAAACCTTTGGAGCAGGAGCTTATCATCCCTATTTTGTTGATGAGAAAACTGAGCTTCTGAAAATAAGTAATTTGCCAAGGGTTACATAGCCACTAAGTAAAGTTTAGGTGGAAAGAGATAACTTCCTTTCTGCTTTATCTATCTCCTGTTTTTGATATTGTGTTAGTCGCTCATTTGTGTCTGACTCCTTGTGACCCCCATGGTCTGTAACTCGCCAGGCTCCTCTGTCTGCGGAATTCTCCAGGCAAGAGTACTGGAGTGGGTTGCCATTCCGTTCTCCAGGGGGTCTTTCTGAACTAGGGATTGAACCCAGGTCTTCTGCATTGGCAGGCAGATTCTTTACTGTCTAACCCACCAGGGAAGCCCTTTGATATTTTCCTACAGTTATATATAAGATGTCTCCATCAGGTAGCTGAAATGTACATAAGACTCTATGAACTATTTTGCAACTTCCTGTGATTATATAGTTGAGTAAAAATAAAGCAGTTAAAAGGAACAAGAGAACAGGAACTGAGCTAGCTAGTCGTTGAGCTGGTCTAGTAGGATAAAGAGAGTCGCGGCAGAAGTAGACAGACAGCAGAGTAGGTGTCTCTTGGGGCTGCTGTCATCTGAAGGCTTGAACAGGGCTGTGAAATACATTTCCAGGATGGCTAACTCACAACTTGGTGCTGATGAATTGGTTTGTTTCTCTGTAGGCTGTCTTATGGATGCTTGAGTGTCCTCAGGACATGGTGACAGGCCACACCCAGAAAAAGATGATCTAAGAGGTCAAAGTGAAAGCTGACCTGGTCATGGAAGACTTCTGTTGTATTGAACTAAAAATCAACAAAGGTCCACCTAGTCAAGGCTATGGTTTTTCCAGTGGTCATGTATGGATGTGAGAGTTGGACTGTGAAGAAAGCTGATGGCCGAAGAATTGATGCTTTTGAACTGTGGTGTTGGAGAAGACTCTTGAGAGTCCCTTGTACCGCAAGGAGATCCAACCAGACCATCCTAAAGAAGATCAGTCCTGGGTGTTCATTGTAAGGACTGATGCTACAGCTGAAACTCCAATACTTTGTCCACCTGATACAAAGAGCTGACTCATTTGAAAAGACCCTGCTGCTGGGAAAGATTGAAGGCAGGAGGAGAAGGGGACGATAGAGGATGAGATAGTTGGATGGCATCACCGACTCGATGGACATGACTTTGAGTGAACTCTGGGAGTTGGTGATGGACAGGGAGGCCTGGCGCGCTGCAGTCCATGGGGTTGCAAAGAGTCAGGCAGGACTGAGCGACTGAACCGAACTGATTTTTTGTAAAAAAAGAAACAATTTGTTTATTTTTGGCTGCACTGGGTGTTTGATGCTGCACACAGGCTTTCTCTACCTATGGAGCACAGGTTGTAGGGTCTCAGGCTTCAGTAATTGTGGCCCATGGGCAGGGGTTTAGTGGCATGTGGTATCCTTCAGAAGAAGAGCTCAAACCAATGTCTCCCGCCTTGGCAGGAGAATTTCTACCCAGTGGGCCTCCTGGGAGGTCTAGTGTTAGGCACTCAGTCGTGTCCGACTCGTTACGAGACCATGGACTATAGCCTGCCAGGCTCCTCTGTCCATGGAATTCTCCAGGGAAGAATCCTGGAGTGGGATGCCATTTCCTCCTCCAGGGGAGGTCTCAGTTCAGTTCAGTCGCTCAGTTGTGTCCGACTCTCCGCGACCCCATGAAGCACAGCACGCCAGGCCTCTCTGTCCATCACCAACTCCTGGAGTTCACTCAAACTCATGTCCATAGAGTCAGTGATGCCATCCAGCCATCTCATTCTTTGTCGTCCCCTTCTCCTCCTGACCCCAATCCCTCCCAGCATCAGAGTCTTTCCAATGAGTTAACTCTTTGCATGAGGTGGCCAAAGTACTGGAGTTTCAGCTTCAACGTCAGTCCTTCCAATGAACACCCAGGACTGATCTCCTTTAGGGTGGACTTGTTGGATCTTTGGGCAGTCCAAGGGACTCTCAAGAGTCTTCTCCAGCACCACAGTTCAAAAGCATCAGTTCTTCAACGACCAGCTTTCTTCACAGTCCAACTCTCACATCCACACATGACCACTGGAAAAACCATAGCTTTGACTAGACGGACCTTTGTTGGCAAAGTAACGTCTCTGCTTTTGATTATACTATCTAGGTTGGTCATAACATTCCTTCCAAGGAGTAAGCATCTTTTAATTTCATGGCTGCAATCAGCATCCACAGTGATTTTTGGAGCCCAAAAAAATAAAGTCTGACACTGTTTCCACGGTTTCCCCATCTACTTCCCATGAAGTGATGGGACCAGATGCCATGATCTTTGTTTTCTGAATGTTGAGCTTCAAGCCAACCTTTTCACTCTCCTCTTTGACTTTCATCAAGAGGCTTTTGAGTTCCTCTTCATTTTCTGCCATAAGGGTGATGTCATCTGCATATCTGAGGTTATTGATATTTCTCCCGGCAATCTTGATTCCAGCTTGTGCTTCTTCCAGCCCAGCGTTCCTCATGATGTACTCTGCATATAAGTTAAACAAGCAGGGTGACAATATACAACCTTGACGTACTCCTTTTCCTATTTGGAACTAGTCTGTACACTGTGGTATAAATAAAGAAAAGAAAGTTAAGTCCCTCAGTCGTGTCTGACTCTTTGTGACCCCGTGGACTGTAACCTATCAGGCTCCTCCGTCCATGGGATTTTCCAGGCAAGTGTACTGGAGTGGGTTGCCGTTTCCTTCTCCAGGGGATCTTCCCGACTCAAGGATCGAACCAGGGTCTCCCACAATGCAGGCAGATGCTTCACCGTCTGATCCACCAGGGAAACCAATATGAATTGCTTGCCGGGAGGCAAGATCATTGGGGGCCATCTTGGAGACTTCCATAATCCTGGAAACCTTTCATGGAAAAAGGTCCACAGGACTCTGACTTTTTGTCAATATGGAAAAATGAAGAGGAGTGTTTGCTGTTGTTCGGTTGGGTCCGACTCTTTGTGACTACATGGACTGCAGCACGCCAGGCTGTCCTGTCCCTCACCATCTCCTGGAGTTTGCCCAAGTTCATGTCAGTGGAATCAGTAATGCCATCCAACCATCTCATCCATAATCTCCTTGTGCCCTCAATCTTTCCCAGCATCAGGGTCTTTTCCTATGGGTCAGCTCTTCACATCAGGTGGCCAAAGTATCGGAGCTTCTGCTTCAGCATCAGCCCTTCCAAGGAGGAGTGAGTGGACCATGCCTAATTGTAGCTTTTGCAGCCTGGTGATCACAAGGATAGAAGTTCAGCAGACTGGGAGGCAGCTGGTTTTGAGAAAGTGGGTTTCTTTTTTTAAATTATTTTTTAATGGTTCCATTGGATCTTCATTGCTTTGGGCACTTTCTCATTGTAGTGGCTTCTCTTGTTGCATTGTGTGTGCTCAGTAGTTGGGGCACACGGGCTTGGTTGCTCCATAGCATGTGGGATCTTTCCGGACCAGGGATGGAACCCCTACATTGGTAGGTGAATTCTTAACCACTGGACCCCCAGGGAAGTCCAGTGTTGTTGCTTTCAACATATTGACTTTGAGATGACATGTAGGCCAGTCTTTCTAGACTGACCTCCGACTCATCCAGGGTGTTCAGCCCCCATAGCTGCTACCTGATCTCTGGCACCTGTACCTGAGTTTTTCTGGGGATATGCTATAGGAACAGGCTTGACTGCTTCTGTTCTCTGATCTTCTGGGTCTTGGGCATTCGGTGAACATATTCTGCCTTGCTAATTGTTCACATCTGCTTTCTAGGTTCAGCACCTTTTGTTGGCAACTCTTGTCTGCTGTCGTCTCCTTTATTTATTTTAAAAAAACTTTATTTATTTGGCTGCATCAAGTTTTAGTTTTGGCACTCGGGATCTGTGTTGCGTCATGTAGGATCTTCCCTGGTGGGACACAGACCCTCATTGTGGCATACGGGCTCCAGATTGCGGGTTCAATAATTGTGGTGTAGTCTTTAGTTGCTCTGAGGCTTGTGGGATCTTAGTCAACCCGCCAGGGACCTGAGCCACGTTCCCCTGAGTTGCAAGCTAGATCTTTAACCACTGGACCACCAGGGAAATGCCTCCTCTGTTTTTTTAAATTCTTCTATCTTTTTATTGCTTTGTTCCTATTTTACTAAACTCTAGGATGGATTAGAGATGAATGCGTGGGTTACAGTTGCAAGATTTAACCGGAAGTCAAGTCATTTTAAAAAGTAGACTGAGTTTATATGGTGCAGACATTTGGTTTAATCAGATAAACGGTTGAAATGTTATCTTTTGGTTGTGAAGTAGGGAAAACAATTTCAAAACTCATTTTTCATTGTGTATGTGTTGTCTTCTTAGAGAGACACTGAATATTTATTGGTCTTTTCACTTGTTTTGTGACGCTCATAGAGCAAACACCACAACTCGTATGAAAAATTGCACAATAAACAGAGGTGTGTTTTGTAAGACATTTTTTTCCTCTACAGATTTCTCTTGGGGGTATAAGATGAGGTATTAAATCAAACCGAAGAGGGATTGTGTGTCTGATGAAATAAAACTAAGCATACCAAGCAGAACTCTTATGTAATTATAGCGTCTTTCGGGAATTTTGGGAGTTTCCTGAACACTTTTAAGAGATTATGATCTTTATTTTGTTCTGTATGTATAGCATTTTCTGAAACTCTTTGATGGAGACTTAAAACCATTAACAGGGCCAACCAGACAAACATTTCTATGAAGAAAATTCACCATTCATTCCAGGCAAGAAGTGACCTCACAGAGATCTAGCATCATGAAAATGTGTGGTTAGCTTTCCAGAGACTTCATTAACCCCCAGTTGGACCGCTCTTTCCAGCCTTGCAAAGTGTGGCCTGTGGGATAAGGGTGGCCACTTGTCTGCTGAAAGGCAGCCCCTCTGTGGTGAGCGCCTCTGGGTTCAGCCTGATTCGTTCGGCTCCAGAGACACTATCCTGAGACGTCTCTTGAAGGAACACACGGCTAAGACGGCGGCCACAGAAAAGCTGGAGTGCAAGTATTTCAGAGCTCCGGTGTCAGCTCACCTGCGGTCCAGAAAGCAGAGATCGTCCAGGAGTCCTGCGGAGGCTCCCTCAGTGGCCTCTCTGACCTCACCCCTGCCCCGCCCCGCCTCACCCCTGCCCCGCCCCCACCTCACCCCTGCCCCTCCCCTCCCCCACCTCACCCCTGCCCCACCCCCACCTGCCCTCTCCTCCCCACCTCACCCCTGCCCCGCCCCCACCTCACCCCTGCCCCTCCCCTCCCCCACCTCACCCCTGCCCCTCCCCCCACCTCCCCCCAAACCTGGAGGCCCTCTGTGGTTCTCCTGGGGATGCATTGCGGTTCTTGACCCACTGCAGTGAGAGGAATATATAACTTCTCATTATTTAAAGAAAAGACAACCGTAATGATCATTTTACTAGAGCTTGATGATTGAGTAATTATTGAGTGATTTACTGAAAGACATGGCCTCCATCATGTACTTCATCTCTTTACCTCTACTTTGTACTTTTATTTAAAAAAAATTTTTTTTTTAAAATTTTTATTGGGATATAGTTGATTTACAGTGTCATGACAGTTATACATACATCCACTTTTTAAAATATATTTTTTCCCCATAAAGGCCATTACAGAGAATTAAGTAGAGTACCCTGCGCTGTACAGTAGGTCCTTATTAGTTACGTATTATATGTTTGGGATTCCCAGGTGGCACTAGTAGTAAAGAACCCACCTGACTATGCAAGAGGCATAAGAGATGTGGGTTCGATCCCTCGATCAGGAAGATTCCCCTGGAGGAGGGCATGGCAACCCACTCCAGTATTCTTGCCTGGAGAATTCCATGGACAGAGGAGCCTGCCAGGCTACAGTCCATAGGGTTGCAGAGAGTCGGACACAACTGAAGTGACTCAGCATGCACATTATATGTACATACTCCCAATTTATCCCTCTCCTCTTCTAACCACCTGATAATCATAAGTTTATTTCCTACATCTTACCTTTTTAAAAACTGTGATGGAATACACATAGTTTTATAGTTTTGCAGTATGCTAGTTTCTCAAAAAGTTGAAAGTAAAACTACCGTATGACCCAACAGTTCTACTCCTGCCTTCTTATCGGAAAGAAACAAAAACACTAATTTGAAAAGAAACATGCTCTTCAATATTCATAACACATAGAATTTAAGGAATCTTTCACTCAAGCAAAAAAAAAAAATTACATTTTTTGCCTTTTTTTAAGTTTAAAAAATTTAATTTTTATTTTTAGCCATTTTTAAGTGTATAGGTCAGTGGCATTAAGTGCAGTCACATTGGTGTGAAAATGTCCTCTCCTTCCAAGTCCAGAATTTTTTCATCCTTCCAAGCAGAAACTATTTTTTTTATTTTTTTGGACTCCAGAATCACTGCAGATGGTGACTGCAGCCATGAAATTAAAAGACGCTTGCTCCTTGGAAGAAAAGCTATGACCAACCTAGATAGCTTATTAAAAAGCAGAGACGTGACTTTGCCGCCAAAGGTCCATCTAGTCAAAGCTATGGTTTTTCCAGTAGTCATGTGTGGATGTGAGAGTTGGACCATAAAGAAAGCTGAGTGCCGAAGGATTGAAGCTTTTGAACTGCGGTGTTGGAGAAGACTCTTCAGAGTCCCTTGGACAGCAAAGAGATCGAACCAGTCTATCCAAAAGGAAATCAGTCCTGCATATTCATTGGAAGGACTGATGCTGAAGCTCCAATACTTTGGCTACCTGATGCAAAGAGCTGACTCATTGGAAAAGACCCAGATGCTGGGAAAGATTGAAGGCAGGAGGAGAAGGGAACGGCGGAGGATGAGATGATTGGATGGCATCACCAACTCGCTGACCATGAGTTTGACATGGTCAAACTGGTGACCGTGGTGTCCATGGTGATGGACAAGGAAGCCTGGTGTGCTGCAGTCTATGGGGTCGCAAAAAGTTGGATACGACTGAGCTGAACTGAAGCAGAAACTCAGTCCCTTTTAAATGAGAACTCCCCATTCCCCCTCCCCCAGCCCCGGCACCTGCTATTTTAAATTTGTCTCTATGAGTTTGACTATGGAATCATATACTATTTGTTTCTTTGTGTCTCCTTATTTCACTTGATATAATGCCCTTAAGGTTCATTCAGGTTGTAGCGTCAGAATATCCTTCCTTTTCAAGGCTGAACCATACTCCATTGTTTGTATGTATCACGTTTTGTTCATCTGTTCATCTATCAAATGACACCTGAGTTGCTTCCACCTTTTAGCTGTTGTAAGTAATGCTGTTGTGAATGTGATTTTACAGATGCATAGTTAAGACCCTGAGTTCGGTTCCTTTGGGTATATGCTGTTTTGCCAAAGCTTTTCATTTTCGTCTCAGATTCAAGGATTTGTTAAGAAAAAAAGCCGCTTGTTATATACAAATAAATAATACAGATATTTGTTAGAGAATTATCTAGCTTACTCTCAATATACTAACATTAAAAGTAAAGACTTTGCCAACAAAGGTCCGTCTAGTCAAGGCTGTGGTTTTTCCAGTAGTCGTGTATGGATGTGAGAGTTGGACCATAAAGAAAGCTGAGCACAGAAGAATTGATGCTTTTGAACTGTGGTGTTGGAGTTCCCTGAACTGCAGGGAGATCCAACCAGTCCATCCTAAGGGAAATCAGTCCTGAATATTCATTGGAAGGACTGATGTTGAAGCTGGAACTCCAATCCTTTAGTCACTTGATGCGAAGAACTGACTCATTGGAAAAGACCCTGATGCTGGGAAAGATTGAGGGCAGGAGGAGAAGGGGACGACAGAAGATGAGATGGTTGGATGGCATCACTGACTCAATGGACACGACTTTGAGTAAGCTCTGGGAGTTGGTGATGGACAGGGAGGCCTGGCGTGCTGCAGTCCACGGGGTCACAAAGAGACGGACACGACTGAGCGACTGAACTGAACTGAACCGAAAAGAAAAGAGAAAAGAAAGAGCAGAGAATACATCACCGAATTGGGTTTAGACCAACATCCAGACTTCATCAGTTCTGAGACGTCCCGTGTCATATCAGAGAAGCATATCTGGAGTCCCAGGCATCTGAGAAAAGGGTCCCAGTTACGGTGTCCACTCTGTGGGTGAGACTTCAAAGACTGCTGTTCCGGTTCCGCTTCTAATCCCAGGATGGTCACCAACTGGTGTCATCATCAATCCGTGAGCAAACTGCAGCTCGGATTTCATGTTAATGCTATTTCTCTTGTAGAACTTGGAATGTGACTCAGCCTGGGGCTTGCTTGGCCAGGCCCTCCTCCAGGGGCTCAACAATCTCAAGATTTCTGTCTCATCTTATCTCTGGAGCTGCTAGTCTTACCCTCACAGCAGGCAGTCACTCCCAGGCACTCCCAGTCAGGGCAGTATCTAGGCAGGTTAGAAGCAAGGTCAGAAGTCTGCTCTGCTTTGTCTCTGAAGCCTAAACAGCACTATTCATTTAATTTCCCTGACATATGCCCGGAAATGAGATGGCCGGATCATGCAACAATACAATATTTAATTTTTTTTGAGGAGCTACCATACTGTTTTTCATAGTGGCTGCATCATTACTTCACACTGCCGTGTCTCATTATTGTGCTGATAGCGTTTATTCATTGTCTGTGTGCTGGGGACCCTGATAAGGTCTTCTGTGAGTTTTTCTAGTTTTTAAAATGGAGTTACAATTTACATACCAGAAGCTTTTCTTCTTTTAAGTGTATAATTCAATGGCTTCTAATACATTCACAATGTCTTGCAAAAATTCTGCTAATTCCAGAATATTTCCCATGATTTAATTGACTTTTCTGTTCCTCTCTTCTCCCAGCTTCTGGTAATCACTAATCTACTTTCTGTCTCTTGGAGAAGGGAATGGCAACCCATTCCAGTATTCTTGCCTGGAAAACTCCATGGACAGAGGAGCCTGGCAGGCTACAGTCCATGGGGTTGCAAAGAGTCGGACACGACTGAGCGACTAAGCACGCTTTCTGTCTCGATGGGTTAGCCTGTTCTGGACATTCGATGAAAGGGAATCATATAATTTGTGGTCTTCTGTGACTGACTTTCCTGAGTTTGTTTTCACTGTTCACCTATGTGGTGGTAAGGATTAGTACTATATATATATTTTTTTTATAGCTGAATTACATTCCATTGTATGAAAGGACCTCATTTTGTTTATCCGCTCATCAGCTAACAGACATTTGGGTTGTTTCTGTGTTTTGGTTGTTATGAATGTCTCTATATAAATTTTCGTGTTGATATGTATTTTGCATTCTCTTGCATTTATATGGAGGTCATGTGGTAATTCTGTTTAACCTTGAGTAGAACTGCCAAACTGTTTGTACCCTGTGCGTTCCCACCCGCTGTGTATGCGGATTCCAGCTTTGGCACACATTCTTACCGACACTTGTTCTTACCTGTAGTTTAGTTTAGCCATCCTGCTCAAGTTTAGCCATCCCACTAGACATGAAGCGCTGTCTCATTGTGGCTTTGGTTTCTGCCTTCCTGATGGCTAATGATGTTATGCAGATGACACTACCCTTATGGCAGAAGTGAAGAGGAACTCAAAAGCCTCTTGATGAAAGTGAAAGAGGAGAGTGAAAGGGTTGGCTTGAAGCTCAACATTCAGAAAACAAAGATCATGGCATCTGGTCCCATCACTTAATGGGAAATAGATGGAAAAACAGTGGAAACAGTGTCAGACTTTATTTTTTGGGGCTCCAAAATCACTGCAGATGCTGATTGCAGCCATGAAATTAAAAGACGCTTACTCCTTGGAAGGAAAGTTATGACCAACCTGGATAGTATATTAAAAAGCAGAGACATTACTTTGCCAACCAAGGTCCGTCTAGTCAAGGCTATGGTTTTTCCCGTGGTCATGTATGGATGTGAGAGTTGGACTGTGAAGAAAGCTGATCGCCGAAGAATCGATGCTTTTGAACTGTGGTGTTGGAGAAGACTCTTGAGAGTCCCTTGGACTGCAAGGAGATCCAACCAGTCCATTCTAAGGGAGATCGATCCTGGGTGTTCATTGGAAGGACTGATGCTAAAGCTGAAACTGCAATACTTTGGCCACCTCATGCGACGAGTTGACTCACTGGAAAAGACTCTGATGCTGGGAAAGGTTGGGGGCGGGAGGAGAAGGGGACGACCGAGAATGAGATGGCTGGATGGCATCACCGACTCTGTGGACATGAGTTTGAGTGAACTCTGGCAGTTGGTGATGGATAGGGAGGCCTGGTGTGCTGTGATTCATGGGGTCGCGGAGAGTCGGACACGACTGAGCGACTGAACTGAACTGAACTGAACTGAATGATGTTGAGCATCTCTTCATGCACTTGTTGAGCATTTGTATATCTTCTTTGGAGAAACGGCGTGTTTGACTCCTTTGTTCAGTTCCAGTTGGGCTGTCTTCTTCTTATTGCTGAGTGGTGTCTGCATTATTTGGCCCTCGCTAGAGAAAGATCTGAGCCACAGTCAGCTCCTGGTCTTGTTTTTGCTAACTGTATAGAGCTTCTCCATCTTTGGCTGCAAAGAATATAATCAATCTGATTTCGGTGTTGACCATCTGGTGATGTCCATGTGTAGAGTCTTCTCTTGTGTTGTTGGAAGAGGGTGTTTGCGATGACCAGTGCGTTCTCTTGACAAAACTCTATTAGCTTTTGCCCTGCTTCATTCCGTGCTCCAAGGCCAAATTTGCCTGTTACTCCAGGTGTTTCTTGACTTCCTACTTTTGCGTTCCAGTCCCCTATGATGAAAAGGACATCTTTTTTTGGGTGTTAGTTCTAAAAGGTCTTGTAGGTCTTCATAGAACTGTTCAACTTCGGCTTCTTCAGTGTTACTGGTTGGGGCATAGGCCTGGATTACTGTAATATTGAATGGTTTGCCTTAAAAACAAACAGAAATCATTCTGTCCTTTTTAAGATTGCATCCAAGTACTGCATTTCAGAATCTTTTGTTTACCATGAATCTTGAAAGATGATGCTGTGAAAGTGCTGCACTCAATATGCCAGCAAATTTGGAAAACTCAGCAGTGGCCACAGGACTGGAAAAGGTCAGTCTTCATTCCAATCCCAAAGAAAGGCAATGCCAAAGAATGCTCAAACTACCGCACAATTGCACTCATCTCACACGCTAGTAAAGTCATGCTCAAAATTCTCCAAGCCAGGCTTCAGCAATATGTGAACCGTGAACTCCCAGATGTTCAAGCAGGTTTTAGAAAAGGGAGAGGCACCAGAGATCAAATTGCCAACATCCGCTGGATCATGGAGAAAGCAAGAGAGTTCCAGAAAAACATCTATTTCTGCTTCATTGACTATGCCAAAACCTTTGACTGTGTCGATCACAATAAACTGTGGAACATTCTGAAAGAGATTGGAATCCCAGACCACCTGACCTGCCTCTTGAGAAACCTGTATGCAGGTCAGGAAGCAACAGTTAGAACTCTGACATGGAACAACAGACTGGTTCCAAATAGGAAAAGGCGTACGTCAAGGTTGTATATTGTAACCCTGCTTATTTAACTTCTATGCAGAGTACATCATGAGGAACGCTGGGCTGGAAGACGCACAAGCTGGAATCAAGATTGCCGGGAGAAATATCAATAACCTCAGGTGTGCAGATGACACCACCTTTATGGTAGAAAGCGAAGAACTAAAGAGGCTCTTGATGAAAGTGAAAGAGGAGAGTGAAAAGGTTGGCTTGAAGCTCAACATTCAGAAAACAAAGATCATGGCATCTGGTCCCATCACTTCATGGGAAATAGATGGGGAAACAGTGGAAGCAGTGTCAGACTTTATTTTTTTGGGCTCCAAAATCACTGCAGATGCTGATTGCAGCCAGGAAATTAAAAGACGCTTACTCCTTGGAAGGAAAGTTATGACCAACCTAGACAGCATATTAAAAAGCAGAGACATTGCTTTGCCAACAAAGGTCCGTCTAGTCAAGGCTATGGTTTTTCCTGTGGTCATGTATGGATGTGAGAGTTGGACTGTGAAGAAGGCTGATCACTGAAGAATTGATGCTTTTGAACTGTGGTGTTGGAGAAGACTCTTGAGAGTCCCTTATACTGCAAGGAGATCCAACCAGTCCATTCTAAAGGAGATCAATCCTGGATGTTCATTGGAGGGACTGATGCTAAAGCTGAAACTGCAATACTTTGGCCACCTCATGCGACGAGTTAACTCACTGGAAAAGACTCTGATGCTGGGAAAGGTTGGGGGCGGGAGGAGAAGGGGACGACAGAGAATGAGATGGCTGGATGGCATCACTGACTCTGTGGACATGAGTTTGGGTGAACTCTGGGAGTTGGTGATGGACAGGGAGGCCTGGCGTGCTGTGATTCATGGGGTCGCGGAGAGTCGGACACGACTGAGCGACTGAACTGAACTGAGAGAAAGATCTGAGAAGATAATGGCAGCCCACTCCAGTATTCTTGCCTGGAAAATCCCATGGACGGAGGAGCCTGGTAGGCTGCAGTCCATGGGGTTGCAGACGATTGAGTGACTTCACTTTCCCTTTTTACTCTCATGCATTGGAGAAGGAATTGGCAGCCCACTCCAGTGTTCTTGCCTGGAGAATCCCAGGGATGGGGGAGCCTGGTGGGCTGCTGTCTATGGGGTTGCACAGAGTTGGAAACGACTGAAGTGACTTAGCAGCAGCAGAGAAAGATGGTGCTACCAGTGGCTCCCTTGTGTAGATGAGATGATCTGGGACATGGAAGGTCGACTGGTGGGAGAGCTAGTGTTCCCCTGCAGGCTTGTGAGACCCCGCACCTCAACTCCGAACCCCCAGCTACCGTGTTTCTGTCCTGAGCTTCACCCTGTGATGTATTCACATGCCTGGAGTGAGTCACGGGAGTCCTGGCAGCAAGAGTTTCCCTGCTGAACAGAGAGCTTATATGTCTTCAGGCCAGCCTTCTATACAAGTCATCAGGGACCGGTGCTGAATTTCCCTTTTTAAAAGCATCAAATTGACCCCAAGTTTCCAGTACCCATTGGCTTTGTTGATGCCAAGACGGCAGAGGTTAAATACGGCTGCTGTGAGAGCATCTTTTGTTTAAAATAATGATTTGAAATTTTTTAAATTAATCAATTAACTGGGCTGTGTTGTGTCTTTCGTGTTGTGTCTGAGTTACAGCACACGGTATCTTTGTGGCATCATGCGGGATCTTTCAGTGAGGCACACGGATTCTCTAGTTGAGGTGCTATGTCCAGAGTACTCGGGCTTGAGCTTCAGTAGTATTTGCAACACCCATGGTCAGTAGTGATGGTGCATGGCGTTAGTTGCTCTGTGGCATGTGGGATCTTGGGTCCCTCACCCAGGGGTTGAACCCACATGCCCTGCATTGCAAGGTGGATTCTTCACCACTGGACTGCCAAGGAAGCCCTGACTTGAGAGCTTCTTGATGATGGTATACCAGATACCCCGCTGATGTGTCTGAGAAGGCTCAGCTGCTGAAAAGGCTAAAGAATAGCCATCTCTGGGGTCTGATCATATTTCTGGAGACACTCTAGTTCAGTAGAGCTAGGCTGAAGGCCCGAGAATGTATGTTTCTTATAAGCTCCCAGGTGGTGCTTGTAGGTCGGCCTATAGACCCCACGTTGACTAGCATAGAGCTGAGGCTCACTGGATTCATCCCATATCCTGCCTGGCTTCAAGTTTATCCACTCCTTTTATCCAGCCTCCATCCTCCTCATTCACAATTTCCTCTTATCTGAGAATACGCACTGAACTGTCCTCTGAACAGATATGGACTCATGCATGTCCCCGCTGTTTGTCCTTGCGTTCCCCTCGTCTGGGCCTGCCAAGTGTGGGAGGCATAATTCTAAGATGTCTCCCAGGGTTCTGCTCCATGGCGGGCACCCCTGTGTGATTCCCCTCCCCTTGGGTGCGACCCGACCCTGTGACTAGAAGGCAGGGTCACTGCTATAATTTAGTTGCTGACCCACTGATACTCAGTCAGCCTAGAGGAAGAGCTATGACCAACCTAGACAGCATATTACAATCAGAGACATGACTTTGCCAACAGAGGTCCGTCTAGTCAAAGCTATGGTTTTTCCATAGTCACGTATGGATGTGAGAGTTGGACTATAAAGAAAGCTGAGCACCGAAGAATTGATGCTTTTGAACTGTGGTGTTGGAGAAGACTCTTGAGAGTCCCTTGGACTGCAAGGAGGTCCAACCAGTCCATCCTAAAGAAAATCAGTCCTGGATATTCATTGGAAGGACTGATGCTGAAGCTGAAACTCCAATCCTTTGGTCACCTGATGTAAAGAGCTGACTCATTGGAAAAGACCCTGATGCTGGGACAGATTGAGGGCAGAAAGAAAAGTGGGGGGTGACAGAAGGTGAGATGGTTGGATGGCATCACCAACTCAATGGACATGACTTTGAGTGAAGTCTGGGAGACGGTGAAGGACACGGAAGCCTGACATGCTTCAGTCCATGGGGTTACCAAGAGTCGGACACAACTTAGAGACTGAATGACGACAACAATTATTTAAAAATATGTTTGAAATTCAATGATTTTTGACTCTGGGAAATATCTGCAATGTGATAACCAGTGGCAAAGAGACTTCAAAGGAAGACAAACAACTCCCAGAGGTGATTTTATCCTTATGTTCGAGTTGACGAGGACATGCTTATCTTGCACACGAAAGGCTTATGCCAGTTGAAACAGCAGGGTTGATAACAAAAGAGAAAGATTTCCATTTAAAACAGGGCTCACTGGGGACTGAAATTTCACCCATTCAGAGCTGAATAGAGTGGAGCAGTTCTTCAAAGCTTTTAAACATGGTGTTGGTCCCACTTAGAGGTCTATTTCATTAGCTCTTCTCAAACCAGAAAAAGAAAGTTATTTACATTATCCAGATAATTAGCATCTAACTCTAGAGTGCATCTCTTTTGATTAAAATCTGCACTGTTTTTGTCCAGTCCACTGAAATTATTGGTGATTCTGCAGGAGTAAACAGAAAACCGAAGGAAATTACTGCCCCACCCTTTGATTAGCTGTTTTATTTAAGACAAATTGCAGTGGCTTGCAAGCAGCACTGAAAATCTGGATTCCATTTGTGCCCTGGTTCCTGGGGAACCTTACAACCTGAGCTGATCCAATACCTCCCGGGGCCTCAGGCTACTTTCTTGGGAAGTTGAAGATTTCAATTATTCAAGTGTATCCTCTCTTTAACATTCTGGGAAACTCCACATAGACTACATGGAGACCAGTTAGGTCCCCCACCCCGATAAAGCATCATCTTGGTTATCATTTCTTTATTGTAGCATTGACCAAAGTATTCTTGTAAAGGGCGATACTAAATATTTTCAGCTCTGTCTTGGCTTTTCAACTCTGCTATGGTAGCAGAGAAGCAATAAATGAACGGGCAGCTTCCAATATGGCTTTATTGCTGCCCCCCTCCCCACCTTTTTTTTAAACTAAAGTTGGCAGTGGTAAGATTTAGCCCACAGGCTGTAGTGTAATGACCCCTGTTCCATGGGTTTCTTTCTGAGGACCTAAGTTTGGACAAAATTAAAGGACAGTGACCTAGAGTGATAGTCTGTGGCTCTTTTAACTCAGATGCTGCAAGGTTGAGCTGTATTTTGATGCTAGACCTCCTCCTGAAATATGCGACTAGACCTCTCTGCGGGTCCAGAGGTTGAGGATCCACAGGGCAATGCAGGGAACACAGGTTCCATGTCCGGTCGGAGAACTAAGATCCCACACGTCCAGAGCAACTAAGCCCCACCGTGTGTTGCAACTGTTGAGCTTGAGCAATACACCTGGAGAGTCTGTGTGTGTGCTAAGTCGCTTTAGTTGTGTCCGACTCTTTGTGACCCCATGGACTGTAGCCCTCCAGGCTCCTCTGTCCATGGGCTTCTCCAGGCAAGAGTACTGGAGTGGGTTGCCATGCCCTCCTCCAGGGGATCTTTCCAACCCAGGGATCGAACCCAGGTCTCTTATGTCTCCTGCATGGGCAGGTGGGTCCTTTACCACTAGCACCACCTGGGAGTCTGTGCCCTGCACGGAAAGATCCTGCCTGACACAGCAAAGATCCCACGTGTTGCCACTGGGACCAAAGGCAGCCAAAAGAAATCAATATTTAAAAAAAAAAGTGTGAGCTTGGGCCATTCAGTTCTCTCCCTTTGAGCCTCTTATTCTCCCCCAAACGAGGATAACTAAAGCGCCTTTGCCTGGGCACTCCACCACTGGACAGCCACTGAGCTGCCACTGCAGCTCCACAAGCCAGCGGTCTCTCCAGCTTTGCTGCCAGTCTCCAAGTCAGAATTCCCTGGGGGGGCTTGTGGCTGTTCCAGTGTCTAGATCCCACCCCGTCACCATTACATCAGAATCCCTGAGAGAGGATGGGCACCTTACTGGTACCCCAGCCGAGGACGAATGCCGTGGGCAGCCACGTATGAGAGCCAGTGTCATCAGGTAACTATTCTCTGTTGTGCAGAGATCCCAGAGGTGGGATCACCAAAGGATGCATATCAAGAAAAGCTATGACAAATGTAGACGGCATAGTAGAGCAGAGACATCACTTTGCAGACAAAGGTCTGTCCAGGCAAAGCCATGCTTTTTCCCAGTAGTCATGTATGGATGTGAGAATTGGACCAAAAAAAAAAAAAACTGAGTGCCAAGGAATTGATGCTTTTGAACTGAGGTGTTGGAGAAGACTCTTGAGAGTCCCTTGGACTGCAAGGAGATCCAGCCAGCCCATCCTAAAGGAGATCAGTCCTGGGTGTTCATTGGAAGGATTGATGTTGAAGCTGAAACTCCAATACTTTGACCACCTGATGAGAAGAGTTGACTCACTGGAAAAGACCCTGATGCTGGGAGGGATTGGGGGCGGGAGGAGAAGGGGACGACAGAGGATAAGATGGCTGGATGGCATCACTGACTTGATGGACATGAGTTTGAGTAAATTCTGGAAGTTGGTGATGGACAGGGAGACCTGGCGTGCTGTGGTCCATGGGGTCGCTAAGAGTCGAACACGAGTGAGCTAGTGAACTGAACTGAACTGAGCCACAGGGCACTCGGGAATCTTAGTTCCTTGACCAGGGATCAAACCCCGACCCCGTCCCCTGCAGTGGAAGTGCAGAGTCCAAACCTCTGAACTGCCAGGGAAGTCCCTTCTGCTAGTGTTTTTATGCGGTGATCATGAATAGCTATTGACTCTCCAGCACCTAAGAGGAGAAAGCCATGGACATGTGACGCCCATGTCCTGTGGTCCGAGCCCAGGGTCCTGTGTCATGGGCTCCTGCAGAGACTTCCGTCCCTGGGCTTGAAGAGAAATTTCTTGTGGCCACGTAGGGGATGGAGCATGAGTGAAAGATCTGGAAAGTGCCTTTCCGAGAGTAAGAACCACTGCAAGAACTCCTTTTATCTTAGGCTAGAGGTTGGCAAACGATATCCCTGTGTGGCCCACCGTGGGGAATGGATTCGGTATTTTTAATTTCTTTTTTAATCAAAAGATGGAGTTGCCTGAAATGTGAACAGTTGATAAAAGTCAGACTTCAGCACCTCCAAATGCAGTTTTGTGGAGCCAAGCCACACCCACCTGTTTGCATATTTGCACGGCTCCCACGTTGAGCATGGTGTGTTGGAGTTCCAGAGCCTCACAGAGTGACCCTCTGCAGAAGAAGCTTGCCAAGCCCTGCCTGAGGTCACCGGGTAAAAGTAAGTGGGACCAAGGCCTACGCGACTTGTAACATAAGTAAGAAGAGCTCATTCTGCCAGTCTGTAAAAATCAGCGGAACCCAAACATAACCACTGTGAGCCTGGCTTTCGAAGGCTGATCATTAACCGGTTATAAAAGGATTGGCAGGAGGCTGGGAAATACGAGTCCATCTAAAATAAGATCCATTTCAACGTTTACGTCTACTGATGCCAGTTCAAATATGGAGAAGAAAATGAACAAAACCATAATGTTCCTCATTCTGGCAAGAATTCAGAGTATTTGGGGCCGTCGGCTGTGTTCTCTCATTGCATCCAAGCTGGCTTCTTCTGGAAAGTTCTCATGGCGATGACTCACGAATGGTCCGAACGTTTGAAAGGGATGGGGAGTCTCCCTCTCACCCTGAAAACAAATTGACCTGCGTGCTGAGCCATCTGAACACTGTCAAGAGCTCTTTTGCTCCCCTTTTCCTCTTATCGTTCTCCTTGTCCAGTCGCTAAGTTGTGTCTGACTCTTTGTGACTCCATGGACTACAGCACGCCAGGCTTCCCTGTTCTTCACTATCTCTCGGAGTTTGCTCAAACTCACGTCCATCTCACGTCCATTGAGATGCCATCCAACCATCTCATCCTCTGTCGTCCCCTTCTTCTCTTGCCCTCAGTCTTTCCCAGCATCAGAATCTTTTCCAATAAGTCTGCTCTTCCCATGAGGTGGCCAAAGGATTGGAGTTTCAGCTTCAGCGTCAGTCCTTCCACTGAATATTCGGGGTTGGTTTCCTTTAGGATGGACTGGTTGGATCTCCTGGCAGTCCAGGGGACTCTCAAGAGTCTTCTCCAACACCACGGTTCAAAAGCAAATATTCTTTGGCGCTCAGCCTTCTTTACAGTCCAATACTCACATCTGTCCATGAACCTGCCAAATGAGTTTTCAGTTCAGTTCAGTTCAGTCGCGCAGTTGTGTCTGACTCTTTGCGACCCCATGAATCACAGCACGCCAGGCCTCCCTGTCCATCACCAACTCCTGGAGTTCACTCACATTCTTGGATTTAAATAAGAAGGTTCAGTAAATAACTCTGAAACTCTGCAAAACTAAGTTTTCTGAGATACTTGTTAATTTGTTTTATACGGAGTAGAATACTCCATCATCATCTTAAAGTAACAGATCCAATTAAGTATATCAAATTAACTTTGTCTGACTCAAATCAACTTTCTGAGTTTATAAGGCTGGAATTCATTGCTTAGAATCATTTTGAATATATGAAATGTATATCAATGTGCACAAGCATCCCAATAAATAAAACAAAATATAAAAAATACAAAATATGGCCTAAATGGGAAAATAACTTTAAAAAGAATAGGTGCATATAGATTTATAACTGAAGTGTCACTGGACACCTGGCACAGTAACACAAAATTGTTAATTAACTATAGTCCAATGTAAAATAAAATTTTTTTAAATAAACAGGAAGAAAAAATAAAAATTCAAAACATGCGAAATATAAAAAACAACTTATTTTATGTATATTTGAAAAAGTAGCGTAAGTGCTAGTTGCAAAGTCATGTCTGACTCTTTGCGACCCCAAGCACTGTAGCCCTCCAGGCTCCTCTGTCCATGGGGTTCTCCAGGCAAGGGTACTGGAGTGGGTTGCCATTTCCACCTCCAGGGGATCTTCATGACTCAGGGATTGAACCCAGGTTTCCTGCATTGCAGGTAGATTCTTCGCTGTCTGAGCCACCAGGGAAGCCCCATATGAATATCAGAACATAATCTTATGGGCGATTTCATGTACATGTTACACAGTTATGTCCATATAACTGGATAACTTTTTTTGATATATCTGTAATCAACTTCTTACATAGAAATAGTATATACAGTGCATACGTGTATCAGAATATATGCTCATTAGGTAAAGGGCAGTGGAGGAGATACAGAATGAGGATATATTTATCTGAAATATCTCCCTCACTTGTTTTGGAAGGGTTTCGTTTTTAAAAGCAGAGTGGAGAATTGGAGTTTAATTTACTTCTGGAAAACAGTTGATGTAATTTGAATAAAAAATAAACAGACTTTCCGATTGGGTTCACTATGTAATTAATAATGTAAATTTTGGGAAACATGATTATTTGTCTTTTCTGGGAACCTAAACGACATTTAGAGGGGCTCTCTGCTCTCTTTGGAGAATTAACAGAGATAACATACTCATTTAAGAGGCTTCCCAGGTAACTCAGCTGGTAAAGAATCCACTTGAAATGTAGGAGATCCCAGTTCGATTCCTGGGTCGGGAAGATTCCTCTGGAGAAGGGATAGGCTACCCACTCCAGTATTCTTAGGCTTCCGGGGTGGCTCAGCTGGTAAAGAATCTGCCCGCAATGCGGGAGACCTGGGTTCGATGCCTGGGTTGGGAAGATCCCCTGGAGAAGAGAACAGCTACCCACTCCAGCATTCTGGCCTGGAGAATTCCATGGACTTTGCATGGGGTCGCAGAGTCGGACACGACTGAGCGATTTTCACTTACTTGCTCACACATCTGAGGGAAGATCAAGTTGAAAGCAAGTGAGTTCCACAGATAAAACCACTCTCCCCCACCCTCCCAAGAGGTGGTGGGTGGCAGGGGCCCCTTTGAGCTGAGTGTCCTTCTGGGTGCTCCTTGGTGCCTTTGTACAAATATCAAAGGGCAGAGAGCCCTGGCAGACCCACCCAGCATCAAAACTTCAAAGAGAGATTAAAGCATCCTAACTGGATGAAACCTCTCCTTTCTCCCCCTTCGTTAAGGACTGTTTGTGCGTAACACTTTGTCCAAAAAGCAAAATGTTTCAGTGAGAGAAGACATAGGGATAATTGATTTTGTTCCCCTGACTTCACTGTAAATGAAAACCGTCTGAATATCTGCCAGCTCCAGTTATTATCTCTCTGTGTGTTTCATTCTTTCCAAGTTTCTGGGTGCTGACATCCCAGAGGCCTCCCGGGGAGCTGGGTCCCTGTCCCTGGCCAGAGATGATAGTGTTACAGTTGGGGATGTGATGTAGGCATCAGGCTTTTTTAAAAGTCCTTCCCCTCCACTGACCCCAGCCCCCTTCCCTTCTCACTGAATTAGAGCAGAATTATGTAATCACCCAAGACATCTCAGCGTCTCAGCACGAGGCGTGTAAGTTTTGTGATTCTCACCCCTTTGATTAAAAGAAGTGACACCCTTCCTTCGAACAACAAAGCCATCAGGGCCTGAGTTCCGTTGGACCCTTCTGGCCCCCAGTGGGCATTGTTTCTTTTGTATGCAGAGTCCTGACTGTGCTAAAGGCCTGGGATGCTCATTGATGATGCAAAAAATGATCCATTTTACCAGCACCAGCCCCGGGGAGTGAGGTGGGAATTGAATTCACTGTTTTCTTCCTTTTCAATTGCAGGTTTGGGTTCCTAGGGTGGATTAAGGGACAGAGGAAGCCAGGCAATCAGGGTGGTCCTGGGGGGCTTTGTGTGGCTCAGAATACCGCCAGGGGGTTGGGTAGAGTGGTGACCTTCCAGCTTACCTTCTCCTTTTCCGAGATCAACTGGATCAGAGAAGAAAATGGGCTCAGGCAGCAGATAACTCAGCTCAGCTGGGCCGTCTCCACAGAGACCTAAGTTCTCCTCCTGTAAGCCGTCTGACGTCTTCTCAGTCTAAGCACCGAAGAATCGATGCTTTCGAACTGTGGTGCTGGAGAAGACTCTTGAGAGTCCCTTGAACTGCATGGAGATCCAACCAGTCCATCCTAAAGGAAATCAGTCCTGAATATTCATTGGAAGGTCTGATGCTGAAGCTGAAACTCCAATCCTCTGGCCACCTGATGTGAACAGCTGACTCATTGGAAAAGACCCTGATGCTGGGAAAGACTGAAGGCAGGAGGAGAAGGGGATGACAGAGGATGAGATGGTTGGCTGGCATCTTTGACTCAACGGACACGAGTTTGAGAAAACTCCGGGAAACAGCGAGGGACAAGGAAATGTGGCATGCTGCAGTCCATGGGGTCGCAAAGACTCAGACATTGCTGAGTGACTGAAGAACAAGCCTTCTTCATCTGATACATAGGGAGATGCTGAGAGTCCTAGCTCAGTGCAGCAAGACTTAAATGAACTCATAAATAAAAGCACTTAAGAGTGCAAGGCACTTAGTAATTGCTCAATAAATGCAGAAAGTATTGCTACTTTGCTCCATCTCGATTTTTTTTTTTTTTCTCAAGCAGCGACAGCATCTTTTAGCATGTGAAGATTCTTTCCTTTTTTCCCCCTCTTTCAAAGGATGGTGAAAACGTGGAAATAGGTATCTTTAAAAATACAGGTAAAGTGATGTGTAGGTGTTAATTGGAGCAAGAAATCTTCAAAGGAGAGAATTACTTCAGATGGAGCTCGGTAGACACGTGAAAGTCTCCTTCCACTGTTGCAGGAGTTTTCCAGCCTTCAGCCCGGTGACTCTCCTGCGGTGAACTTGGAGCTTAGTGTGTCTGAACCTCACAGACTCCCACCTGTCACCCTTTCTCTCTGTTGATTTTTCTCCCCACGGTTTAGATGTTGCTCAGAACTGACAGCATTTTCCCTTTTCTTTAAACTTTTTATTTTGTACTGGGGTATAGCCGATTAACAAACAGTGTTGTGATGCTTTCAGGTGGACAGCCAAGGAACTCAGCCATGCACATATGTAAATCGATTGTCCCCCAAACTCCCCTCCCATCCAGGCTGCCACACGACATTGAGCAGAGTTCCCTGTGCTGTCCAGCAGGTCCTTGCTGGCTCTCCATTTTAAATACAGAAGTGTGTCCGTGTCCATCCCAGACTCTCTGACTATCCCTTCCCCCATCCTTCGCCCTGGGAACCATGAGGCTATTACAGAGTATTGAGCAGAGTTCCCTGTGCTGTCCAGCAGGTCCTTGTTTTCTCTGTTTTAAGTATAGGCGTACTCACAGCTCTTTGTTTTGCTTCAGCTGTTTTTACTTTTATAACTTTGTTAACCTTTATCTCCCCACTCTCTGCTCCTTAACTGCTCTTCAGCAATTTGAGTCTCCTCTCTGATTCCACTTCTTTCTAAGTTCTAGGAACATCTTTGAGAGGAAATGTTGTGTCTGTCTTAAATAGCATTAAAAAAAAAAATCTGGCATGGAATAAAAGACAGCCCGGAATTGGAGATGCTATTATCACGAGTCTACCATGGCTTTCGCTTTGCTTTTCCTTTCATGAGATAATATATGGAACATTCACCGAACAGAAGAATTAGAAAGTTTCTAATCACTTACCTCACTAGTACTCCCTTCTTTATTTTTCCTGCCCCCTGGCCCCAGCGGTAACCAGGAACCTGACATTTGGATTTTCCATTCCCTTCTTTTGATTTTCCTGCTTTTTTTTTCATCACATGCATGTATATACATTAATCCACGTGTGATTTGCTTTTGCTTGCTTTTTTAAAATTTCATATAAAGAATATCCTATAGGGACTAGCTTTTTTTTTTTTTTTTCTCAACATTTCAATGATGTAGTTCATTCAATTTGAGGTCTATTAAGTATTTCATCGGGGAGCTATGCCCTGATGACTTTATCCATTCAGCTGTGTTAGGGCATCTGGGTTGTGTTGAGCCTTTTGCTCTTACAAACGGTGCTTGCTGTGAGTGGACTGTTAGTCAGATCTCCCGGAGCACATGTGTTAAGCTTCTCTTGGGTCTTAGGAGTTGGAGTAGGTCTACGGAGGCCGGGCATCCTTTCCCTGGAAGACAACCAGTCTCTGCTCTCAACAGCAAGGTGTTTTTCTCTTTCGGTTCTTTAGAATGGAGGGGCAGACTCCTCTCCTCGGTCAGACAGGACTCACCACTACCGTTTGCAGCCGTCTAACACCCCAGCGTATCCACTGCCGTCTGCATCACCGTTTCACAATAAACAAGAAGGGTGCGGCGCGTTTTCTTTGCACCTCTGGCGCTCTCAGCGACCTTGTGAAGCAGGCGTCATTGTGCTCATTTTGCAGAGGAGGAAACTATAGCTGATGCGTGCAGCATCATCCAGAATTGACCGGGAGTAGAGAAGGAAATGGCAACCCACTCCAGTGTTCTTGCCTGGAGAATCCCAGGGACGGGGGAGCCTGGTGGGCTTCCGTCTATGGGGTCACACAGAGTTGGACACGACTGAAGTGACTTAGCAGCAGCAGCAGCAGCAGTAGACCCCAGACTCCAGCCCCCGCTCCATCCGAGTCTAAAGCCCACACCGTGTTCACTGGCGACCGCTTCTTGCCTCTTTCTCATTATTAGTGACCAGAGTCACCAATATTATGGGAAAGCTGACGTCACTTCGTGTAGAAAAGCCTTCTACGGGAGTCTCCTTTGAATCAGCCGAAAGGACACTTTAAATCCACGTTCTCTAGGATTTGGGGTCATCACTTTTCCTACGCTTCTGAATGTCTGTGTCGTCTGTTTGCCTGGGATCAGGAAAGATTTGAAGGGTGGAAACAGTTGGGATGGTTTTAAGCTTTAATACATCAGTAGCTTAGGGGACTGGTCAAGAAATGACTTGATTTCAGAGTTGAGGGCCTAGGTGTTCCCCTCAAATGTCTGTCATTCTCAGGTCGTTGAGGAGACCTGGGCAGGAGACAGGAAAGGTGAATTATGTATGGATGTCCTGGGCTTCCCAGGTAGCGCTAATGGTCAAGAACATGCCTGCCAACGCAGGAGACAGAGATGCAGGTTTGATCCCTGGTTTGGGATGATCCCCTGGAGGAGGGCATGGCAACCCACTCCAGTATTCTTGCCTGGAGAATCCCATGGACAGAGGAGCCTGGTAGACTACAGTCCATCCACTTAGCACGCACATCTTAACCTGAATGGGTTGTCTCTTTTAGAAAGCAATCTGTGTTGGACACCTGTGTAATTTCCAAGCCACCCCTGAGCTCTGTATGTATATCTATATATATAGATATATCTATCTGCCTGCAGTGCAGGAGACCCAGGTTCAATTCCTGGGTTGGGAAGATCCTTTGGCGAAGGAAATGGCAACCCACTCCAGTATTCTTGGTTGCTAAATCCCATGGATAGAGGAGCCTGGGGGGCTACAATCCATGGGGTTGCAAGAGTCAGACACGACTAAGTGACTAAACCACCATATATATATATATATGTACATGCTAACTTGCTTCAGTCGTCACTCATATCCAACTCTTTGGACTCCTACAGACTGTAGTCCGACAGGCTCCTCTGTCCATGGGCTTTTTCAGGCAAGAATACCAGAGTGGGTTGCAATGTCCTCTTCCAGGGGAACTTCACGACCCAGGGATCGAACCCACATCTCCTGCAGCTCCTGTACCGCAGGCAGATTCTTTACCGCTGAGTCACTGGGGAAGATAGATATTTATATAGCTGTATATGTATATGTGTTAGTTGCTCTGTCATGTCTGACTCTTTGCAACCCCATGGACTGCAGCCTACCAGGCTCCTCCGTCCATGGGATTTTCCAGGCAAGAGTCCTGGAGTGGGTTGCCACTGCCTTCTCCAGGGGATCTTCCCGACCCAGGGATTGAACCCGGGTCTCCTGTATTGCAGGCAGATGTTCACTGTCTGAGCTACTAGGGAAGCCCAGTTATATATGTATCCTCCCCACCGCCCCCAGCTATTTCCAGGCTGATATATCATATCATGTGTGTGAGGTGCTCCACAGTGTTGTCTGATAACACAGCATCGCTGTATCTGTCTCTCTGTCCCAGCCCCAGGAGAGACTCAGTTCTGCCTCACATCTGCCCTATGTGAGCTGGGGTAGATAACTTGCTGTGAAAAACAAGTATGTGTTCAAGATAAAGGCTTGCTTTATCGAAGCGTTAGCAGGTTGTAACCCGGTCCTGCCTTAATGTGTATTTTCAAGTGTGTTTTCCGTTAAAAGAGCAATCAGAAAAACAGACCACAGTCAAAAGAGGTGTGGGGCAAAATCGTTTGGCGGCTCTACCACCCGAAGACATTAACTGCTGACGTTTCAGTGAATCTCCTTCCTGTCTTAGAAGAAGTCCAGACTCTTAGATTGGGACCACACAAAATATATAATTATGTATTCTTCATGGGTCTCGCTGGTGGCTCAGAGCTGGTAAAGAATCCGCCTGCAGTGTGGGAGACCTGGGTTCGATCTCTGGTTTTGGAAGTTCCCCTGGAGAAGGGACAGGCTACCCACTCCAGTATTCTTGGGGTTTCCTGGTGGCTCAGCTGGTAAACAATCCACCTGCAATGTGGGAGACCTGGGTTCGATCCCTGGGTTGGAAAGATCCCCTGCAGAAGGGAAAGGCTACCCAACTCCAGTATTCTGGCCTGGAGAATCCCATGGACTGTATAGAGTTGAACACGACTGAGCGACTTTCATTCTTCAAGTTGAATATTATAATGTATTTCTCCAGACTTTTACACATTACTCTCAAACATCATATTTAATGGCCATGTAATTTCTTTCTTTTTTAAAAAAGATTTTTGCTTTTTATGTTTTTTTTTTTTTTTTTGATGTTGACCCTTTTTTGAAAAAAAAATTTTATTTATTTGTGTTCGGCTGTCCTGGGTCTTGGAGAAGGAAATGGCAACCCACTCCAGTGTTCTTGCCTGGAGAATCCCAGGGACGGGGGAACCTGGTGGGCTGCGTTCTGTGGGGGTCGCACGGAGTCGGACACGACTGAAGCGACTTAGCAGCAGCAGCAGCAGCAGTCCTGGGTCTTGGGTGCTGTGTTCATGCGCTCTCTAGTTGCCGAGAGTGGGGACTGGTCTTGGCCTTGGTGCTGAGGATTCCCATCGGGGCGGCTTCCCTTGTTGTGGAACATGGGTCCCAGGTGCAGAGGCTCAGGTAGCTGTGGAGAGTGGGCTCAGTGGTTACAGCACATGTGTCTGGTTGCCTTGCAGCATGTGAGATCTTCCTGGACCAGTGATCGAACCGATGTCCTCTGCCTTGGGAGGTGGATTCTTAACCCCTGGGCTACCAGGGAAGTCCCAGACAGCATAATTTCTTAAATAATTTCTTTTCCCTTCCCCCTTTCTATTTCCTTATTTTTTTCCATCTCTTCGAGGATTCAGTAAACTACGGTCTATGAAGTGAAGTGGAGTGAAAGTGGCTCAGTCGTGTCCGACTCTTTGCGATCCCGTGGACTATACAGTCCATGGAATTCTCCAGGCCAGGATACTGGAGTGGGTAGCCTTTCTCTTTCTCCAGGGGGTCTTCCCAACCCAGAGATCGAATCCAGGCCTCCTGCATCTTTACCAGCTGAGTCACAAGGGAAGCGCATGGTCTATGAAGTTAGTGCCTGCTAAATAGGATCTTGGCTAATGTGGTCTGTATTTCCATGACCTGGATTCATCATGCATGATACTAACAGTGATACATATCTCATCTCTGTAATAAGCAGAGAGTTCATTGGTGACAGAAATGAGGTTGCTGGGGGTTTTGAAGTATAGCACATAGGAGAGTCTGTAAGGGCCACCTGGAGGACAGGTGGGGGAACCAACCCTTGATTCTGACCTGCTAGGTCTGGGGCGGGGCCTGAGAGTGTGTTGTCGTTCTGTTGTTCAGTTGCGTCTGACTCTTTGCTACCCCATGGACTGCAGCACGCCAGGCCTCCCTGTCCATCACCATCTCCCCAGAGCTTGCTCAAACTCATGACCATTGAGTCAGTGATGTCATCCGACCATCTCATCCTCTGTCGTCCCCTTCTCCTCCTGTCTTCAGTCTTTCCCAGCATCAGGGTCTTTTCCAAGGAGTCAGTTCTTCACATCAGGTGGCCAAAGCATTGGAGCTTCAGCTTCAGCATCAGTCTTTCCAATGAATATTCACATTTGATTTCCCTTAGGATGGACTGGTTTGATCTGAGAGAATAAATTTCTAACAAACTGCTAGCTGATGTGGCCGCTGAGCTAAAGACCGCACACTGAGTTGCTCTAACACCAGGCCTTGGTAATAATTTTTAGACTCAGCTAAGCCTGCTATTGGCAACTTAATATAGGCAAATGAGTTAGTAAGGCCTGTGCATGGGTCTTATATTGGTCTCATATATACTGGCCATCGATGGCATTGATCGTGGGACCTATCAAGCCACGCGTGTGTCGTTAACGTGAAAAATCGCAGTTAAGCTTTCAGGCTCCTTTTGCACTGATTTTCCTGCGTGTTATAAATGGGGGATCAGTAGTCCAAGTAGAGTTTTTTTGCAACCATTTGTAAATTGGTTCAGATTCAATGGAGACTTAGTTTTGCCATCAGCAGCTGGGATGCTTGACCATTTCCCTCTTTGATTTGTTTTCTTGGATATCACACTAAAGCGTAAGGCAGAAAGTCTTTTGAGGTTTGTCCTTGTTTAGCAGCTGGGCCTGCTCTCTTAACTGCAGTGCACAAAGTCCTGCTCTGGGGATTATATGTGTGTGTGTTAGTTGCTCAGTCGTGTCCGACTCTGCGACCCCATGGACTGTAGCCCACCAGGCTCCTCTGTCCATGGGATTCTCCAGGCAAGAATACTGGAGTGGGTTGCCATTTCCTTTTCCAGGGGATCTTCCCGACCCAGGGTTCGAACCCTCATCTCTTGTGTCTCCTGGATTGGCAGACAGCTTCTTTACCACTAGCAACAGCTGCTCTGGGGATTAAGGGCGAGAAGACTTGAAGCTGGGTCTTCCCACCCGCAACCCCAACCGCAGTTGTGGCCTCAGGGAACGAAAGCCGGTGTCCCATAACCGAATTCTGCACATCTGACTTGAACTGGGGGTAGGATGGCATTGTCTCCCAGCGTGGAAGGCAAGTCACTTGGTTGTCCACAGCCGTGTTCCCTTGTGCACGCAGCTGCCTTCCTAAAGCAGAACGTGCTGCTGGGGACTAACGCTGTGCAGAAACAAGCAAGCTCACAAACCCGCGAATGCCGTATTTCAAAAGTTCTCCTCAGTGCCTTCTCCCCTCTGGTAGGGTGTGGGCTGTGTACTTAGGGGAGTGATGTTTTTTCCGAGACTCCCCGAAGACATGAAAAATCTGTGGGTAGTTTCTTCCTCTGCGTGTAGGGTCTCTTTTATGTTTTCAGGCAGAGAGTCTCATGCAACTGAACATAATTATTATTATTGTTTCATTTCGTCTTCATCATACAAGGTTTTTTTTTTCAGTAAAATGGCTTTCAGTTTGATGGGGGCAAAATGGATCTTTGCGTTTCCCCCCAAGTCGCAGGGGCGCAAATGGCAAAATAACCCCTTATACAACGCTTTGGGTCGAAACGGTCCTTTCATTTTTTTGAGGTGAACTTGGTGGACTCCTCCAACTGGCCGAGGCTGACGGTGAAAATGTAAAGTGAAAATTCAGCCCTGTGTGTGTGTGTTTTCAACTAGCTGGGGAGCACACATCATGTCCTTGGGGACCACGTGGCCAGTGTAACTTCGGAGAGAGCTCTGTGGGGGAGACCGTAGGTTTCATTTCAAGAAGGAGCCGGAGGAAGCCTGTGTCCTGGTTCTTTTGAGATGGCGAGGATTATCCCTACCCGAAGAAATAGGTTCCCTAGCAACAAGAGATAAGAGAGCATGCTCATAAATTTCCCCCACCTACTCATTAAAAGAAAAAAAAAAAGCCTTGAAGCAGATGGTTTGGATCAGGCAGGTATTCCAGGGTCTTAATTTGCTCAGTGTCAGTACATGGAACATAAATATTGAAGTGTTTGCTCGCTGCCGTTTGCAAAACTGCAACCTGACAACTCTTTCAAAGAGGAGAGGTTTCCAAAGACCCAGCTTCCCGCCGCGCCCCCCCCCCCCCCCCGCCTTAAATAATCCAAACAGGATGCTGGCAGAGAGAAAGCCACGGGGGACCCAGATCCCTGGGCATGTGTGAAGGAGATAGGCAGGGCAGAGAATTCAGCGTGCTTGGTATATCACAGAGTAAAAAAGAAAGCAATGCTGTCAGAAGGATAACTGAGAAGAAACAGAGGTCTGGAGTTCAAAACTGGAATCTGTTGCATACTGGCAAGAAATCTTTACAAAATCTGTTTATTTTATGTAGCCACGCAGTGTAGCGTTGGACAGTGCTGCTTCCAAATGATGCTCTGTCTTTGCATTTACCCGACTCCACCGCTTTTTTTTTTTTATTGCCTCACCTGACTACATCTTTGGGGAGGTGGTTACTTGGCTTTATGACTGAAGGTACCTCACGTGTGTATAGAAGTGCATGAGGAGGCAGGCTTGCCCTGGGTCTCGGGTGGGAAAGAGCTTAGAGAGAATTTTCATTCACAGGTCAGAACTCGAAAAGCTCTTTGTCCCTTCCACTGTAAGTTACTGAAGATGATTTCCATCTTGAGTCTGTGTAGAATGAAAACTTCAGTCCCTTTAATGTTCCTCTGGTGCTTGTAACCTAGATTCTGACTCTGCTAAGACCCGGATGTGATCCATGGACAAGCTATTTTTTCCAATTCTATTTTTCTTACAATTGTTGTGAGGTGCAGCTGATGTACAATGTTACATGTTTCAGGGGTACAGGATAGTGACTCACAAGTTTTGTGTGTGTGTGATTCACAATTTTTAAAGGTTATACTCTATTTATGGTCATAAAATATTGGGTATATTCCCTATGCTGTTCAGTTCAGTTCAGTTGCTCAGTTGTGTCTGACTCTTTGTGACCCCATGAATCACAGCACACCAGGCCTCCCTGTCCATCACCAACTCCCGGAGTTCACTCAAACTCATATCCATCGAGTCGGTGATGCCATCCACCCATCTCATTCTCTGTCGTCCCCATCTCCTCCCACCCCCAATCCTTCCTAGCATCAGACTCTTTTCCAGTGAGTCAACTCGTCACATGAGGTGGCCAAAGTATTACAGTTTCAGCTTTAGCATCAGTCGTTCCAATGAACACCCAGGATTGATCTCCTTTAGAATGGACTGGTTGGATCTCCTTGAAGTCCAAGGGACTCTCATATAAATTTTGAAAATGAAATTTGAAACATTCATAAATATAAATATAAGTATATAGGTATGAGAAACCTAAATAAGATGGTAGGTATTGCGAGGGGGCATCAGAGGGCAGTGAAATCATAATCACGGAAAACTAGTTGATCTGATCATATGGATGATAGCCCTGTCTAATTCAATGAAACTAAGCCATGTCATGTGGGGCCACCCAAGACGGGCGGGTCATGGTGGAGAGGTCTGACAGAATGTGGTCCACTGGAGAAGGGAATGGCAAACCACTTCAGTATACTTGCCTTGAGAACCCCATGAACAGTATGAAAAGGCAAAATGATAGGATATTGAATGAGGAATTCCCCGGGTTGGTAGGTGCCCAGTATGCTACTGGAGATCAGTGGAGAAATAACTCCAGAAAGAATGAAGGGATGGAGCCAAAGCAAAACCAATACCCAGTTGTGGATGTGACCGGTGATAGAAGCAAGGTCCGATGCTGTAAAAACAATTTTGCATAGGAACCTGGAATGTTAGGTCCATGAATCAAGGCAAATTGGAAGTGGTCAAACAGGAGATGGCAAGAGTGAACATCGACATTCTAGGAATCAGTGAATTAAAATGGACTGGAATGGGTGAATTTAACTCACATGACCATTATATCTACTACTGTGGGCAGGAATCCTTTAGAAGAAATGCAGTAGCCATCATGGTCAACAAAAGAGTCTGAAATGCAGTACTTGGATGCAATCTTAAAAACGACAGAATAATTTCTGTTCGTTTTCAAGGCAAACCATTCAATACTACAGTAATCCAAGCCTATGCCCCAACCAGTAACACTGAAGAAGCCAAAGTTGAACGGTTCTATGAAGCCCTACAAGACCTTTTAGAACTAACACTGAAAACAGATGTCCTTTTCATTATAGGGGACTGGAATGCAAAAGTAGGAAGTCAAGAAACACCTGGAGTAACAGGCAAATTTGGCCTTGGAGCATGGAATGAAGCAGGGCAAAGGCTAATAGAGTTTTGTCAAGAGAACACACTGGTCATAGCAAACTCCCTCTTCAGACAACACAAGAGAAGACTTTACACATGGACATCACCAGATGGTCAACACCAAAATCAGATTGATTAAATTCCTTGCAGCCAAAGATGGAGAAGCTCTATACAGTTAGCAAAAACAAGACCAGGAGCTGACTGTGGCTCAGATTATGAACTCCTTATTGACAAATTCAGACTTAAATTGAAGAAAGTGGGGAAAACCACTAGACCATTTAGGTATGACCTAAATCAAATCCCTTATGATTATACAGTGGAAGTGAGAAATAGATTTAAGGGTCTAGATCTGATAGATAGAGTGCCTGATGAACTCTGGACAGAGGTTTGTGACATTGTACAGGAGACAGGGACCAAGACCATCCCCATGGAAAAGAAATGCAAAAAAGCAAAATGGCTGTCTGGGGAGGCCTTACAAATAGCTGTGAAAAGAAGAGAAGCGAAAAGCAAAGGAGAAAAGGAAAGACATAAGCATCTGAATACAGAGTTCCAAAGAATAGCAAGGAGAGATAAGAAAGCCTTCCTCAGCGATCAATGCAAAGAAATAGACGAAAACAACAGAATAGGAAAAACAAGAGATCTCTTCAAGAAAATTAGAGATTCCAAGGGAACATTTCATGCAAAGATGGGCTCGATAAAGGACAGAAATGGTATGGACCTAACAGAATCAGAAGATATTAAGAAGAGGTAGCAAAAATACACAGAAGAACTGTACAAAATAGATCTTCATGACCAAGACAATCACGATGGCGTGATCACTGACCTAGAACCAGACATCTTGGAATGTGAAGTCAAGTGGGCCTTAGAAAGCATCACTACGAACAAAGCTAGTGGAGGTGATGGAATTCCAGTTGAGCTATTTCAAATCCTGAAAGATGTTGCTGTGAAAGTGCTGCACTCAATATGCCAGCAAATTTGGAAAACTCAGCAGTGGCCACAGGACTGGAAAAGGTCAGTCTTCATTCCAATCCCAAAGAAAGACAATGCCAAAGAATGCTCAAACTACCACACAATTGCACTCATCTCACACGCTAGTCAAGTCATGCTCAAAATTCTCCAAGCTAGGCTTCAGAAGTACGTGAACCATGAACTCCCAGATGTTCAAGCAGGTTTTAGAAAAGGCAGAGGCACCAGAGATCAAATTGCCAACATCCGCTGGATCATGGAGAAAGCAAGAGAGTTTCAGAAAAACATCTATTTCTGCTTCATTGACTATGCCAAAGCCTTTGACTGTGTCGATCACAATAAACTGTGGAACATTCTGAAAGAGATGGGAATCCCAGACCACCTGACCTGCCTCTTGAGAAACCTGTATGCAGGTCAGGAAGCAACAGTTAGAACTGGACATGGAACAACAGACTGGTTCCAAATAGGAAAAGGCGTACGTCAAGGTTGTATACTGTAACCCTGCTTATTTAACTTCTATGCAGAGTACATCATGAGGAACGCTGGGCTGGAAGAAGCACAAGCTGGAATCAAGATTGCCGGGAGAAATATCAATAACCTCAGGTGTGCAGATGACACCACCTTTATGGTAGAAAGCGAAGAAGAACTAAAGAGGCTCTTGATGAAAGTGAAAGAGGAGAGTAAAAAGGTTGGCTTGAAGCTCAACATTCAGAAAACTAAGATCATGGCATCTTGGTCCCATCACTTCATGGGAAATAGATGGGGAAACAGTGGAAACAGTGTCAGCCTTTTTTTTGGGGGCTCCAAAATCACTGCAGATGCTGATTGCAGCCATGAAATTAAAAGACGCTTCCTCCTTGAAAGGAAAGTTATGACCAACCTAGATAGTATATTAAAAAGCAGAGACATTACTTTGCCAACTAAAGTCCGTCTAGTCAAGGCAATGGTTTTTCCCGTGGTCATGTATGGATGTGAGAGTTGCACTGTGAAGAAAGCTGATCAGCGAAGAATTGATGCTTTTGAACTGTGGTGCTGGAGAAGACTCTTGAGAGTCCCTTGGACTGCAAGGAGATCCAACCAGTCCATTCTAAAGGAGATCAATCCTGGGTGTTCATTGAAAGGACTGATGCTAAAGCTGAAACTGCAATACTTTGGTCACCTCATGCGATGAGTTGACTCACTGGAAAAGACTCTGATGCTGGGAAAGGTTGGGGGCGGGAGGAGAAGGGGACGACGGAGAATGAGACGGCTGGATGGCATCACCGACTCAACGGACATGGGTCAACAGACATGGGTTTGAGTGAACTCCGGGAGTTGGTGATGGACAGGGAGGCCTGGTGTGTTGTGATTCATGGGGTCACAAAGAGTAGGACACGACTGAGCGACTGAACCGCACTGATATATATAGATACAGTCCATGGAATTCTCTGGGCCAGAATATTGGAATGGGTAGCCTTTCCTTTCTTCTCCAGCAGATCTTCCTAATCCAGGGATCGAACCCAGGTCTCCTGCATTGTAGGCAGATTCTTTACCAGCTGAGCCACCAGGGAAGCCCAAGAATACTGGAGTGGGTGGCCTATCCCTTCTCCATGGGATCTTCCGGACCCAAGAATCGAACCAGTTTCTCCTGCATTGCAGGTGGATTCTTTACCAACTTAGCTATCAGGGAAGCCCAATACATATATAAATGTAGATATGTACAAACATCTCATCTCTTTCTTTCTTTTCCTCTCACTGGTATATCCACCTGAGTCTTGCATCTCTTTTTAACACATGCAGATATATTTTCCCTTTATATACATTTAAGATAATATACTTATATCCAGTCTTTAGTTTATTGCAGGAGAATGGCACGGGAAAGCAGCAGATAAGCCTGCCTCTGTAGCGAAAAAGCTAAGATAGCTTGGCAGGCAGCATGGCTGTGTTTCAGCTCTTGTCAGCCCCAAATATGGTTTGCATTGTTCCCGGCTGAAGTTTCCATGATATTCGGTGAGTACAAGGAAGCTTCTGCTGAGATTGGCTGCGTCCCAGACGAGTTCCAGGCGGTTGTCAAGTGTGACTGATCCACACAGTTTAATTCCCTCTCTTGAAGGAGCAGCTGGAATGCACTCTGATCCTTAGGTGGAAAGCGCGTCCGTCCTCCACTTTCTCAGGGCTGTGAAGCCTGTGACTGTTTGCCCCCAGAGAATTCACGCCTTCCAGCTCATTTCAGGCATATTCTGCCCTTCAGATCCCCTAACAGGACGCGCTCTGTCCTGGAGCTCTGATCGGAGTCCTCTTTGTAGGTGTGATGATCAAAGTGGTGGAGAGCTGGGAAGAAAGCTTTCTCAGATGGTGAGCTTTGCAGTCTGCATTCGGGACAGTTTTGGGGAAGATTCCAACTTCTATTTTATTTTAAGGGGTCATTTCATGAATGAAGCAAGACAAACTCTTCTAGGACAACTCGTGGCAGCCGTAACATACAGGTTGAAGGCATTTAGATTGCCTTAAACTTTGTCCTGACTACTGGCTGATGGATGGGTTGCTTTTGGGGCTATGAACAAATCAGCGTACCAAAGATTGGTTTATATTTCCCGCTGGGATTTTGGGGACACTCGTACAGTCTTAATAGATACATGCATGAGTTGTCCTTCCAATCTTAGGCTATGGCGTATACCTTCCTGGGAGAGGGTTGCTTCAGGATGAGAGTGTAAATGCAAGGGTGTGCCTTTGTATGGGGCCTATGAAAATCATTTTCCAGCACCCGTGTCTTTGTTTCCGTTCAGAGATGTGTGCCTTGCTGGGGTGTTATGAGTGTCTTTCAGCAATTGATTTTTTTTTTTTTTTTTTTTGACTTGTGGTCTCTAGAGCACAGGCTTGGTAGTTGTGGCTCACTGGCTTAGCGTGGCATGGGGGATCTTCCCGGACCAGGGATAGAACCTGTGTCTCCTGCGTTAGCAGGCGGATTCTGAACCACAGAACCACCAGGGAAGCCCTGGCAACGACTTCTAACATGCTTCTGAAACAAGACAATCAAAAAAATTCACCTAAAAGACATGTAAAGCTCGTGTCATTCCATGGGGCCAAGTAATAATTAGAGAAATCTGAGTCAGGGGTAGTTTTGGTTGGTATTTTTTTTTTTTTAGCAATCAACAGTTTGTGGTCTCTTTGGTTTCCAAAGAATCACCTTTGCCTACCCTGATGCCCTGATTCTGTTTTTTTTTTTTTCCCTTCCAACTACATTGTGACATTACTGACATATAGCAGTGTATAAATTTAGGGGTAAAGCACAATAAATTGACTGACATACAACACAAAATACTTATCATGGAAGTTTAGTAAGCAGCTATCATCTCAGATACAGAATTGAAGAAATAGAAAGCAAACATATTCCTTATGATGAAAAGTCTTAGGATTTCTTAAGTTGCATATATAAGGTATATTTTATATCTAAAAATAATATTTTATAATTAAAATATGTTAATTACATTATCATGTTGTACATTAATGTCCCTAGCTGCTGTTCAGTCACTCAGTCTTGTTCAACTCTTTGCGACCCCATGGACTGCAGCACGCCAGGCCACCCTGTCTATCACCAACTCCCGGAGTTCACTCAAACTCATGTCCATCGAGTCGGTGATGCCATCCAGCCATCTCATTCTCTGTCGTCCCCTTCTCCTGCCCTCAATCCCTCCCAGCTTCAGAGTCAACTCTTTCCAGTATGTCAACTCTTCGCATGAGGTGGCCAAAGTATTGGAGCTTCAGCTTCAGCATCAGTCCTTCAAATGAATATTCAGGACGGATGCCCTTTAGGATTGACTGGTTTGATCTTGTTGCTGCCCAGAGGACTCTCAAGAGTCTTATCCAACACCACCATTCAAAAGCATCAAGTCTTCGGCGCTCAGCCTTCTTTATGGTCCAGCTCTCACATCCGTACATGACCACTGGAAAAACCATAGCTCTGACTGTATGGACTTTTGTCCCCTATATTTCCCTAGTACTTGCTTTAACACTTGAAATTTGTTCCTGTTGAGTCAGTGTTATTACTTGAAAGGCTCTTTCAGAAGCTACTAGAGGGAATCAAGATTGTGGTAAGTTGCTCAAGTCGGTTTGCCTCTCTGTTTTGCTTTTATTACATCCTATTTTATTAACTTACTTTCTGGCCATGCTGCCCAGATGTAAGATTTTAGTTCCCAAACCTGTGTGCCCTGCATAGGAAGTGCAGAATCTTAGCCGCTGGACCACCAGGGAAGTTTTATTTACATCCTGTTTTAAGTTAGATGCCAAGTAGTGATTGCAATACAGCCGGTGTATAGTGTTCGCTATCTTTGTATGAATTTAGGTCTAGTGTGGACTTTTCCTCCTCTCTCGGCTTTGTGAGCGCCTGCATCACTTTTCCATTTACTTTTTTATGTATGTGTTCCTGTTCTTTGACATTGTACATCCCCGGCCCCTCCCGATCGTTCCCTTTATCTCTCCTTTTGCACATTTAAGCAGTGAGGTTGCCTCGCTGCCCAAAGCACAAAGTGACAGGACCCTTTCCTGCTCGGCATTGGTTTCCAGGAGCTGCAGATAGTAGGAAAAGCACAGTGCTCTTTCTTAGCTAGGAAATCTGAGGGGTTTTCTGGGTTGAGGAGAGATGGCTTTCCCCAAGAAACTGGAAAATATTTGTTGGGGCCCCGGGATGGCAGAAGAAGAGGTGTGGATGGAAGGATGGTTCAGGAGGAGCCGTGTCTGGACCTCCCGCTGGGCAGAGACCTGGGCAGGGAGGCTGCTGGAAGGAGCCTTCGAAGACTCTGTAGAGATTTGGGGACCTGCCGTCTTCAAGAGCAGCATCAGCATCAGGTGTTTCCTCGGTAGAAAACACCTACCGAGGGTGTGGCCATTGTGAGGCCTCTGGCCAAGGTCCACCCATCTCTTCTGACAGCAAGGAGTGCTTCTGCTTCTGCGAGAGAATTTGGGGGTTGGAGAGGCTCAGGCTGGTCCAGCTTAGGGTGCCTGTCTGTCTCAGTCCTAGAGAAGGAAATGGCAACCTGCTCCAGGATTCTTGCCTGGAGAACCCCACGGACAGAGGAACCTGGTGGGCTACAGTCCATGGGGTCACAAAGAGTCAGACACGACTGAGCAACTAACGTTCACTTGCTGTCTCAGAGTGTCACGCTTTCCTCATGAAAGCTTTGATTTTAATGAATTTTGCAGACTTTTTTTTCGGAATGACTTTTGACTTGGATTTCTTAATGGCTTTGGCGTTTTTGTTGACTTTGACTTAGGAGTTGGGCTGCACGTTCAATCCCTCTGGCAACTCTGCTGCTCAGAAAATAAGAACCTGGGCCTTATTTGCAGGACGGCGGGCCCTGTGGTTGCTGGAGCTGAGCATCCTAAATTGGAGCCTAGCTTCCCTGAGCCTGTACATTTCTTGCCACGCTTCTAATGCCATCAAGAGAATTCCTCCTACAGTGAGTTCTGGTAACTCCATTGACAAGAGAAACCTGTGTCTCCTCTCCACTAACCACAGTGAAGCCTTAATGTCTATGATGCTGCTCCACACTAGGAATGGTCGCCATCCTGTATATGACCAGTGATCAGGGCCTTGTTGCTCTCAGACAGGTTTCGGTGAGTCCAGTTCAGTTCAGTCGCTCAGTCTGACTCTTTCTGACCCCATGAATCACAGCACGCCAGGCCTCCATGTCCATCAACAAAAAATCCTCTCCTGAGGGTCGACTTTCTGAGGCACTGTTGGTCCCAACTGCCTTGGGAGTCCGATTTTTCTCGAAAGCGTAGCTTGAGCCCAGAGCTTATGGAGAAACGTTTCATTGAGGAGCAAAATCCCAGGGAAGCAGAGACAAGCAAGAGGGGACCGTGGCTTGCCCAAATACGTCCTGAAGCAGTGCATGTGTTTGATCTTCTTACCAGGAGATCCAACCAGTCCACCCGAAAGGAAATCAGTCTTGCATATTCGTTGGAAGGACTGATGCTGAAGTTGAAGCTCTGGTACTTTGGCCACGTGATGCGAAAGACCTGACTCGTTGGAAAAGACCCTGAGGCTGGGAAAGATTGAAGGCAAAAGGGAGCCAGAGGCAGCAGAGGATGAGACGGTTGGATGGCATCACTGACTCAATGGACATGAGTTGGGGCAAATTCTGGGAGATGTTGAAGGACAGGGAAGCCTGGTGCGCTACAGCCATGGGGTCGCACAGAGTTGGATACAGCTTGGCAACTGAACAGCAGAGGTGCATATGTTATCTTACAAGTCACAGGCGCCTGATGAGGCAGGAGCCACAGTATGGTCAACGTGTGCCCGTCGGGGGGGGGGGCGGGGGTCAGCGTGAGCCCCTCGTGTTGGTCACTGCAGTGGTGGCCAGGTCGACATGTGGCAGGCAGTCCCAGGGACACATCGGGCCAGGGAGGACGTGATGACCAAACCACGCCGTCTGAATCAGGAAGAGGAAAGGGAGGCATTTCTACCGCAGGGGCCTACGGGACATTCCTTTTGGGTCCCTCCAGGAAAGTTCTCACACACCTCTTCTTCTTCTTCTTCAAGAAATGATCATAGTTCTCTTTAAAAAATACCTCACCTTCCACAACGTCTTTGCCTTTCAAAATGCTTTTATATTTGCAGCCTGCTTCCATCACGTAAATACTGGATGCGCCTGGGATGAGGTGTAGCCCTATCCTTAAGGCTTCTCTGCCTTGCCGTCCTTCAGCTGGTAATGGACGCGTCTGTCCCTGGGAACCTGAGCCTAGGTTTCCCTAACGCTTTCCCTTACGAGGTGCTGATGCTTTGCGCTCCCTCCCAGGCCGCACACCTGCTCCCCGGGGATTCAGGATTCCTGAATTTCTCAGCCCGTCCACCCGGCTCCCCACCATAGGACTCCAGTCCCGGCTTCACCCCACATTTTCAGATCTTCTTCTAGTAGTTCTGACCTCTGATTGTTCCTTTTCCTTAAGAATCTGAGGCGACATGATTATGATGATTATTTTCCCTTTGAAACTCAAGTTTTCATTGTAAACTGAGGCACAATTACAGAAACGTGGCCCCCTTCCCTCACAAAGTGCATAAAAATTACATGGCAAACACCCTTGTAGAGATGTTGGTAGAACATCAACCAACTATGCCCCTTCCAAGGCACACCCCATTCGCGTACCTGCATGTACACACTATGCGACTTTTTCTCTTAAAGACAGCAAAATGCATGACTTACCGTACACAGGATACTTTCAGTCGCAACCGAGAAGACACCTAGTCCACAGGATCACAGGTCGAGGGCAGGGAAAGAGACTGCTCTGAGATGAGCAAGTCGGGTTTCTCATGGGTGGTGGAGGTGATCAGAACCGTCATAGGGGTTCCAGACCCACCGAAACAAGGTCTAGAGAGCAGGCATGCAGTTCCTTGTTCCTGCTTCCGTGGCTTCCATGGGTGCACACGTTGACTTGACCCTCAGCCTTGTCTTTCTTCTGTTGGGCTTCAGCCTGCATGTTGGCTTCCTCTTCCATTTTGCTCTCATGGTGTCAGTTCAGTTCAGTTGCTCTGTCGTGCCTGACTCTTTGCGACCCCATGGACCACAGCACGCCAGGCCTCCCTGTCCATCACCAACTCCCGGAGTTCACCCAAACTTGTGTCCACGGAGTTGGTGATGCCATCCAGCCATCTCATCCTCTGTCGTCCCCTCCTCCTCCCGCCTTCAATCTTTCCCAGCGTGGTGCTTTCTTAAAAGATGCTGCTAAGGCCGAGAGCACTGTGCTAACTTGTAAAAATAATTTTATTCACTTATCTTAGGCTGCGCTGAGTATTCCTCGTGTTGCCGAAACTTGGCCTCGGTTCAGCGGTACCAAATGGAAACAGAGTTTGGGGCGAAGCAGAGAAGAGTAGCCTTTATTGCTTTGCCAGGCAAAGTGGTTTCATGCTGTGAAGACCCTGTGACCCACCTTGGATGGGGTAGTGAAGAGCTTAACAGTGTTCAAGGGGCAGGCTGTGATCAAACTCGTGGACAGCTTTTGGCATCCAGGTGAAGCTTCAAGCATCATCAGCCTTCTGGTTTCAACTAGTTTAGGGTCTGTGTTCTTCCGATCAACAGTTTTCATCTGGAGAGGGGACCGCTTCTTATAAAAACTACTTGGGAATGTGTATCAGACCTTTATCTGTATCTTTCAGGAAGCTGAGTGTTTTGGGGATCCTGTTATGTGGTGGAATGATAATCTAAATTGTCACCAATTCCTTAGCCCAGCAGCTTAATTTTTTTTTGGTTTCTACATCTTCACATTTCCCAGTCATCCCAAATCATTCCTGATCTGTGGTCCAAATGTTCCTGAGTCAACATGTGACTTTGGAAGGCAAGGGCACACGGGCTTGTACACGGTTCCAGGTGCAGAGTGCGAGTTTCTCTAGCTGCCGCGAACAGGGAGGGGCTCCTCTACAGTCGCAGGGCTTAGGTCTCCTGTGGTGGTGTTCTCTCCTGCTGTTCATGAGGGCTTCAGTAGCTCTGGCTCCCGGGTCCCAGAGCACAGGCTCAGTACTTGTGGAGCATGGGCTTAGATGTTCCGCAGCCGGTGGAATCTTCCCGGACCGGGGAGCGAACCTCTGTCTCCTGCACTGGCAGACGGATTCTTTCCCACTGAGCCACCTGGGAAGCCCCTGTGCTGATTTTTATAATAATTACTTCCTGGAATTTCTGTGCAGTCCCGTTCCCTGGATACGCATCGCTAGGCATGATGGGTTTTGCCTGCTGTTGCCGTTTGGGGGTCTTTTAATCTGGGTTTTCCCCATTCCTTTTGCGGTTGTTATTGTTGTTAGAATTTATTTCTTTAGGAACCTGGGTTACTGGAGCTGTTGAGCTTCCCAAAGTCTGGACTTTGCTGATGGCTTACTTATGGTGAAGATCAGTGTTTTCCTCTGTTTCTTGCATTTTCTTCAGCGGCATGTTCAGGCTTGATCAGACTCATGCTCAGTCTCTTTGGCAAGACTGTATATAAATGGTGTTGAGTTCTTTCCTTAGGAACCATGGTAATACCTGAGTTTCACTCCTTTTTTTTTTTTTTTTTTGTGATGTCAGCAGCAAATAACATGCTGGGTCTCCAGTACATTGGAGGTTGGAAAATGGTGATATTCAACTCCATCATTGTGTAACTAAGATCACGGCATCTGGTCCCGTCACTTCCTGGCAAATAGATGGGGAAACAGTGACAGACTTTATTTTTGTGGGCTCCAAAGTCACTGCAGATGGTGCCTGCAGCCATGAAATTAAAAAACACTTGCTCCTTGGAAGAAAAGCTACGACCAACCTAGACAGCGTGTTAAAAAGCAGAGACATTACTTTGCCAACAAAGGTCCATCTAGTCAAAGCTATGGTTTTTCCAGTAGTCATGTATGGATGTGAGAGTTGAACTATTAAGAAAGCTGAGTGCTGAAAAATTGATGCTTTTGAACCATGGTAATGGAGAAGACACTTGAGAGTTCCTTGGACTGCAAGGGGATCCAACCAGTCCATCCTAAAGGAGATCAGTCCTGAATATTCATTGGAAGGACTGATGCTGAAGCTGAAACTCCAATACTTTGGCCACCTGATGCAAAGAGTGGAGTCCTTGGAAAAGACCCTGATGCTGGGAAAGATTGAAGGCAGGAGGAGAAGGGGTCGACAGAGGATGAGATGGTTGAATGGCATCACCGACTCGATGGACATGAGTTTGAATAAACTCTGGGAGTTGGTGATGGACAGGGAGGCCTGGCAAGCTGCAGTCCATGGGGTCCCAAAAAGTCAGACAAGACTGAGTGACTGAATAACATTTTAAGCAGTCACTTCTTCTCATTTACTCTTGGGTTGCCTCGCGGTTTAGTTCAGATAGTAAAGGCACAATAAATGGCTGATTCTTTTTTTTTTAAATATATATTTATTTATCTATATTTGGCTTCACCAGGTTTTTATGGCAGTACGAGACATCTGGATCTTGATTGCTGCATGCAGAGCCATAGTTACGGCACGTGGGATCTAGTTCCCTGACCAGGAATTGAACCTGGGCCCCCTTGCATTGGGAGCAAGGAGCCTTGGCCACTGGACCACCAGGGAAGTTCCAAACGGCTGATTCTTTACCAGCTTACAAGATCATGGGTTCGTTTATTCTAACTCTGAGGCAATGACCTGTTAGCTTTTAACTTTTTAATTGTGAACTCCTGGTTTTAAATTGCAATTTTCATCTTCACCTGAAGTTCAAGTTGTCCCATCTGTGGTGGGTGACACCCTTTTCACATTGACTCCTGACACATTTTGACTCATCCCTCATTGTCGTGGATGGGTTTCTTTTTATTGATTTTTTAAAAAATTGAAATATAGTTCATTTGTAATGTGATCAGTTTCTGGTGAATAGAAAAGTGATTCAGTTATACATCTATGTTTCTTCTTTTCCATTATTATTATTTTTTTTTCCCTGCCAGGATTCCTGTTTTGTACTCTATGGAATTCTCCTGGCCAGAACACTGCAGTGGGTTGCCATGCCCTCCTCCAGGGGATTTCCCCAACCCAGGGATTGCACCCAGGTCTCCTGCTTTGCAGGTGGACTCTTTACCATCTGAGTCACCAGGGAAGCCCAACAAGACTGGAGTGGGTAGCCTATCCTTTCTCCAGCAGAACTTCCAAAACTAGGAATTGAACCAGAGTCTTCTACATTGCACGCGAATTCTTTACCAGCTGAGCTATCAGAGAAGTCCTTCTCTTATGATTTATTATAAGATATTGAATATAGTCCCTGTGTTATATTAGGCCCTTACTGTTTACCCATTCCATATACAATAGTTTTCTAGTCCCATTTCTTTAAATCATCTTCAGTTTACTTTATCAGTGTTTTATAGTTCTTAGGGTATAACTCTTTTTACCTACTTGGGCAGGTTTATTCCTATCTATTTTTTTGATGTGACTTTCAAAGGGATTTTTTTTTTTAACTTTACCATTCTGATATTTCATTGTTAGTGTAAAGAAACCCCACAGATTTCTGTACCTTAATCCTGCCACCTTGCTGAATTCATTTCTCAGTTCTGGTAGGTTTTGAGTGGAGTCTTTAGGTGTATGAGTTTCTTGATATTGGCGATATATTAGAGGTCATCTTGTGTCCTAGGACAAAATGTGTCCTAGGACATTTTGCGTCCTAGGCTAGGGACTGGCTATTTCTGCAAAATTCTTTGGGATCATTTCACTGGGAAATGATATTATAAGAATACAATCTTGTGACTTAACTTGGTGGTCCAGTGGCTAAGACTTTTGCTGCAGGGAGTGTAAGTTCAATACCTGGCCAAGATCTCACATGTCTCACAGCCAAAAAACCCAAAACATAAAGCAGAGGCAGTGCTGTAACAAGTTTGATAAAGACTTTTAAAGTGATCTGTGGGAAAAAAAAATCTTAAAAAAATCCCACAGTCTCGGTGCTAGGAACATGCATTACTCTTGGTTTAGTTGTAGTTTCCAGGACATTACAGTGGACAGAACTGGAATTTTTGTTTGTAAAGATAAATTACTGTATAAGTTTATAGTGAGACCTTAGCATTTTTCTGTGAAAATGTTTCCTCCTTTTTTTCACACCAATGATCTACGGTCTCAAGAACACTGGGAAGGATAGAGTTAGAATATACAGATGGCTGTTGTTCAGTCCCTCAGTCGTGTCCGACTCTTTGTGACCCCTTGGACTGTGGCACGCCAGGCTTCCCTATCCTTCACCAACTCCCCAAACTTGCTCAAACTCATGTCCATTGAGTTGGTGATGCCATCCAACCATCTCATTCTCTGTCGTCCCCTTCTCCTCTTGCCCTCAATCTTTCCCACCATCAGGGTCTTTTCCAGTGAGTCAGCTCTTCACATCAGGTGGCCAAAGTATTGGAGCCTCAGCTTGCTCAAACTCATGTCCATCAAGTAGGTGATGCCATCCAACCATCTCATCCTCTGTCGTCCCCTTCTCCTCCTGCCATCAGGGTCTTTTCCAATGAGTCAGTTCTTCACATCAGGTGGCCAAAGTACTGGAGCCTCAGCTTGCTCAAACTCATGTCCGTCGAGTCGTTGATGCCATCCAACCATCTCATCCTCTGTCATCCCCTTCTCCTTCTGCTCTCAATCTTTCCCAGCATCAGGGTCTTTTCCAATGAGTCAGCTCTTCGCATCAGGACTCCAAATTATTGGAGTTTCAGCTTCAGCATCAGTCCTTCCAATGAATATGCAGGATTGATTTCCTTTAGAATGGACTGGTTTGATCTCCTTGCAGTCCAAGGGACTCTCCAGAGTCTTCTCCAACACCACAGATCCAATCTACTATATATAAAATAAATAAACAAAAATATCCTACTGTATAGCATGAGGAACTGCTTGTAATAATCTATAATGAAAAAGAATATGAAAAGAATATATGTATGTATGGATGACTGAGTCACTTTGTTATATACCAGAAACTAACACACTTTATTCAAAATGAACTATATTTCAATTTAAAAAAATATACATATAATTACCCGTTTGCTTTATCTTACATCACACGCACACAACAGTCTCAATATAATACTTTTGCTTACCACCACCACCACCAATATGTTTACTAACAAAGTTAAATTTTTCTGCATGACGACAGAGCTTGTGGGATCTTACGTCTTCAACCAGGCATTGAACTTAACATCCTTTGCATCGATCTTTAACCACTGGACCCACCAGGGAAGTTCCTGTTGACCTTGCTCTTCCTTCATTTTTAAAACAGTTGTAGTGTATTTACATTGTCTGAGGGTACAGCCATTACTTGCTATACTCTCTGCCTTTTAAGTGTCAGTTGGTTTTTGAGAACCGTTCACGATGCAGCAATATTGAACGCTCACCAGTAGCTTTATGTTCGTTTCAGCTTGCTGCATATAAAGACCTTGGGTCCTGTTTACCTTCCCTGAGTATTTTAGATACATTGCTCCATTTATATTGAACTAAAGCCTTGATGTCAAAGTCAGATCATGATCTAATTTTATTTCCATTATCTGTCGCTCTCTAGTTTTGCCTGTAAGTGCTCCTGATTCTTTTTCTGTAATGATTCAGAAGTTTTACTGGGCTATATCTCCATGTTGTTGTTCGGTTGCTGAGTCATGTCTGACTCTTTGCGACCCCATGGACTGCAGCGTGCCAGGCTCCTCTGTCCTCCAGTGTCTGCTAGAGAGTTTGTTCAAACTCAGGTCCATTGATTCAGTGACGCCATCCAACCATCTCATCCTCTGTCACCTTCTTCTGCTTCCCTCAATCTTTCTCTGAATCAGGGTCTTTTCCAAGGAGTTGGTTCTTCTCCCCAGGTGGCCAGGATATTGGATCCTCAGCTTCAGCATCAGTCCTTCCAGTGAATATTCAGGATTGATTTCCTTTAGGATGGACTGGTTTCATCTCCTTGAAGTCTGAGGGTCTCTCAACAGTCTTCTCCAGCACTATAGTTCAAAAGTATCAATTCCGCAGTGCTCAGTCTTCTGTATGGTCCAACTCTTATATCCGTACATGACTACTGGAAAAACCATAGCTTTGAATAAGCGGACCTTTGTAGACAAAGTGATATCTTTACTTTTAAATACGCTGTTTAGGTTTATCGTAGCTTTTCTTCCATGTGGGCTGTTCTAAATCAATACACTTAGAGAGTTTGCTCCTCTTTAAATGTGAGTGTTAGTTGCTAAGTCGTGTCCATATCTTTGCGACCCCATGGACTGAGGCCCACCAGGATTCTTTGTCCTTGGGATTCTCAAGGCAAGAATACTGGAGTGGGTTGCCATTTCCTATGTCACTTCAAACCTTTATTTTGAAAAATTTTTATTTAATTATCATTTTAATTATTTTTTTTTGTTCTTGTTTCAGTTTCCTTCTCCAGGGATTTCTGTTGTCAGCATGTTAAGTCTTCTCTGCTAATGTAACTACTTGTCACTTTGTCTCAAATCCTTGTATCTCTTCAAATTTTTTTTAAATTTGAAAATTTCCTTTTATTTCTCATAAGCCATTATTGCTTTCTTATTCTCATATTTTTCCTAGTTTTTTTTTTAATTTAAAAATTTTTATTTGTTTTTTTAATGGGTGGATAATTGCTTTTCAAGTATGTGCTGGTTTCTGCCATACCACAACATGAATCAGTGATGATTATATATATCCCTTCCCCTAGTATTTTCTTTCTTTTTTTTCCTTCTTATTTATAGTTGTCTTGAGTTCTGTCATCTGATTTCTGAGACTTTCTGTTTCTGATTTATGTTGTACTTTTATGTGTCATTTTGATTAGTGCCTTTTAGCTCTTTTTTAAATATCAAATTGTCATTTGCAAGTGATTTATAAGGATGCATTTTCTGGCATGCTTTTTTTTTTTTGGTTTGTCGGGATGTTACTCCGCTTCACATTCTTTCTTTTCTTATAGTAAATTTGAATCAGATTCAGCTGTGATCCCTGTTCTATTGTTCAGTTTCACACAAAGTTAGTTTCCCTAAACTTTCAGAAGTAGCTGTCGCCCAGTTGCTTTGTAGCTTCCCCTGTCTCCCTGTTGCATTGTTTTCCTGTTAAAAATAGCGATGAATTTGTTTGCTATTCTTTTTGCCTCTCTTTTCGGAGTCCCGCTCAGTTTGGATTGAACTTCACCATGGGGACCCTCTCCCTGAAGGGAAGTTGGTGGGCTGGTTCCAAGAGTTTGGGGGTCAGACTGCATGGAGGTCTTGTGCCCATTTGCTGCTGAGTTGAACAAGATCTATCTCACTTCCAGCTGCTGACCTCAGATTGGCTCATTACACTTGCCGTTGCAAACCTTGCTGGCTCTTTGGAGGGGTTCTTCTCCTCCCGGGTCTGTGGGGACCCCAGGCTTCCCCCGAGCTTCCTCTCACACAGCCGCTGGTTCCTACATCTTGTGGTTTAGGGACTGTGGCTACTTGGTGTCACCGGGATTTGTCGTCAATATGGTGCACGCACTTTTGGTTTTGCCCTCGGGTTGTTCAATCCATTTTTTTTTTTAAATGTGGATATTTACTGATACTGCCGTCATTCACCGTGCCACCGCTGTTTTGGTCATAAGTTCGGTAAATTCAGGGAGAAATGACCCAAGGGCAGAAGGAATGAGGCAGAGAAAGGGAAGCAGCGTGATTGATGGTGTTGGGGGAGAGAAAACCTTGGCAGACTCATCTTTATGGCTGGTTAACTGATTTGTAGAAGGTTTATCAAAGGATAGCTCTATTTTCGGAATGAGATTCTTTCCGTGTTACCTAATTAGCCAGGTCATACACCATCTGTTTTTGTAAAGCTGGTCACATTAAAAATCAGCCAGTTTTTTTTTTTTCCTTTAACTCTTTAACCTGTTTCAGGGGAACAAACATCAGAGCAGAATATTTGCGGAGAACATAGCTTTTCTGAAAAGTTAATGCTTTGTGTGTTAGTCGCTCAGTTGTGTCCAACTCTTTGAGACCCCATGGACTGTAGCCCACCAGGCTCCTCTGTCCATGGAATTCTCCAGGCAAGAATACTGGAGTGGGTTGCCATTCCTTTCTCCAAGGGATCATCCAAACCCAGGTCTCCTTCATTTCAGGCAGGTGCTTTACCATCTGAGCTACTAGGGAAGCTCAATGCTTTAGGGGTTAGCAAACTTGAGTGTGCTTTATAGAAGTAGCCTGAATGTAGGAACACAAAATAATAAATACAGTAAAAAAAATGCTCACTGAGATATATACAGGTTTAGTTGCTTATTTACAAATTTGCAAATTGTCCCCACAATCTATTCCAACAGGGCAAAAGATATACGTTGGTGGTATTTAGCTGTGGATAGAGTACAAATTAAGTACACCTTGATATGATTCAGGGTGATGCAATACATTGACGATAAGTATAGACACTTTGTTGGAGAAGGAAATGGCAACCCACTCCAGTATTATTGCCTGAGAAATCCCATGGACAGAGGAGCCTGGCGGGCTGCGGTCTATAGGGTCTCAAAGACTTGGACACTGAGCAACTAACACACCCACACACATAGACACTTTGTAAGGTTGTTTTGGATCTTTATGTTTATTACGTCAGGTGTATGTATATATTTGTATGTGTCTATTGCTCCAATCCTTTGGCCACCTGATGCGAAGAGTTGACTCATTGCAAAAGACTCTGATGCTGGGAGGGATTGGGGGCAAGAGGAGAAGGGGACGACAGAGAATGAGATGGCTGGATGGCATCACCGACTCGATGGACATGAGTTTGAGTGAACTCCGGGAGTTGGTGATGGACAGGGAGGCCTGGCGTGCTGTGATTCATGGGGTCGCAGAGTCAGACACGACTGAGCGATTGAACTGAACTGACTGATTGCTCCAGCATTGTATATTCTACAGGAATGAAGGCATAGGAGAAGTATTTGGGAAGACTCATTCTTATAGACCTCATACTTTGGACCTGGGTTTTAATAAAAGTTTTCTATTTAGGTGGAAACTGCCATTCAAGTTGTTGTTGTCCAGCCACTAAGTCATATCCGACTCTTTGTGCATGGACCCAGGCGCACCAGGCTCCCCTGTCCTTCACTGTCTCCCGGAGTTTGCTCAAATTCGCGTCCATTTGTCAGGGTTGCTATCTGACCATCTCATCCTTTGTCACTGCCTTCAAGTACCTAGGGCTATGTTTTAGGAACACATGGTTGTGCAGGGCCTGGGGCAGCAGGAAGCATCTATTTTACACACAGGAAGGATGGAGAGAGTGGGTGGGTGAGATTCAAAGTGTGTGTGTCTTCTCTTGTCAGTAAGCGTTCCGAGGAACTAGTTTTCAGTCAGCGTTTTATTGGGCAGCTATTCCGGCAAGGACTGTGCTGTCTCCTTGACTTCCTTTGCTCTGTTTCCTCACAAGCGCTCTGATTGAGAACCACTAGGGAAAGGTCAGAGAAGGCAATGGCACCCCACTCCAGTACTCTTGCCTGGAGCATCCCAGGGACGGGGAAACCTGGTGGGCTGCCGTCTATGGGATTGCACAGAGTCAGACATGACTGAAGCGACTTAGCAGCAGCAGCAGCAACAGGGAAAGGGTGCTGGGGCAGATGCTGTCTTTACTTAGATGGAGTCCTAGTTCCTGGAGTAGTGCTCCAGACTTCATTTGGAAACGATGTTTCCAGAGCAAAAAAGAAAAAGAAATGGAGATTGTATTGTAAAGCAGTGCTTTGCACAGTCGTTGGGTCAACACACCATCATCCTGAAAATTTTTCTTGGTAAGGCATAATCGCTCATCTATGTCCAACTGACTGTGTGAATCCACTCCACTCAAATACTTCTGTGTAATTGCACAGCACGAGTATTCTGGAAGACCTGAGTCGAAGGGAGAAATATTTTACAATGGCAGCAGAATGTGGCAGAGACAGTTTCTGACCAACTAGACAGAAATCAGTCATCAGGTTCTAAGAACGTAAGAGTCGTTTGCCTACCATTTGTTCTTCTTCCCAGCATTTGGCGAGGTTGTCGAAAGTCACATTTTGCAATGCCACCTAGGTATTTACCACCTAGGTAAATATAGTGACCTCAAAACCCCTCTACTCTGACTTAAATGGGAAGGAAATCCAAAACAGAGGAGATATATGTATATGTACAGCTGATTCACTTTGCTGTACAGCAGAAACTCACACAACATTGTAAAGCAAGTTTAATAATAAAAAAAAACAAACAACCCTGCCACTGTGATCTAACTGAAAATATTCCCAGACTCTGGGGCTGTCCAGTGAAATTCAAATTAAAATATATGAAGTCCAGCAGGACAGCCTTTCTAGGCGGGGAGCTAGACAAGATAATGTCCTGAAAGCTGTCTGCCAGTAGAGTTTGATTGCACTATTTTTGCTAAAATGCTTCATTTTTTTGTTTGTGCTAAAGGGTTTTGCCTAAAGCTCCCTAGGAGAAGCCTCAAAGCTGATTTTACAAGTAGCAGTGAACTTACTGGAGTCAATGGTTATTACGGCTTCATGTTCGCCTGCAAGGACCCTCTCCCTGCTGTCTCTTACTTCTCTTTTCTCTCTGCCTTTGATCTTCTTGGAAGCTTTGAAGCTGCCGTCATCTTTGATTTTGATGGGCGCTTCTCGAGTCATTGTTCGATTCCTTGCACGAAGCAAAAAAAAAAAAAAAAAAAAAAAAGCCTTATGTTCTTTTGGGCCTGTTTTCTTTTCTTGGGGAAAGTTTACCTGCAGTTTTCTTAACACTGATCCCTTTGACACAGCGTGGGCCAGACTCACTTTGAAGGTCGTGGAGCCCTGTGCATGACGGGGATTAACCGATCAGGGAAAGACTTTGGCCCCCATGTGATTCTTTCTCCATAGGTTTGATCTCTCTCTCTCTTCTTGTCTTGCTGATTTCTCTGCCTTGGTTTCTCTCTCTCTCCTTTCTTCCTTCTTTTCATCCCTCTCTTCCTTGATTTTTAGATTTTTTTTTCTTTTGGCATTAAAAAAAAAAAATCTCAATCAAAAACTTCAAAAAAGTACAGGCATCCGTGACCATGTTGTTAGTAGGTTGAAGAATATTGTCCTGTAACAGAAGACAGCTGACAGATTAAAACCAGGTTAGGTAAGAGCTCGTGACACCATCCAGTAAGTTGACCTTTGGGGGTACAGGCAGCCCTGTGGGACACTGGTTCTATTTTTGGAGCAGTAGAAGTTATAACTGAACTGCCTACAATGCAGGAGACTCCCGGGTTTGACTCCTGGGTCGGGCAGATCTCCTGGAGAAGGAAATGGCATCCCACTCCAGTATTCTTGCCCGGAGAATCCCATGGGCAGAGGAGGAGTCTGGTGGACTACAGTCCACAGGGTCACAAAGAGTCGGACCCGACTGGGTGACTATCACTTTAGAAGTTATAATGTTTGCCCAAGAACAGCGTTGGGGCTTCCCTGGTGGCTCAGTTGGTAAAGAATCTGCCTGCAATGCAGGAGACCCCAATTCGGTTCCTGGGTAAGAAAGATCTGCTGGAGAAGGGATAGGCTACCCACTCCAGTATTCTTGGGCTTCCCTGGTGGCTCAGCTGGTAAAGAATCTACCCGCAATGTGGAAGACCTGGGTTCGATCCCTGGGTTGGGAAGAACCCCTGGAGGAGGGAACGGCTCCCCACTCCAGTATTCTGGCCTGGAGAATTCCATGGATTGTATAGTCCATGGGGTCGCAAAGAGTGGGACACAACTGGGTGACCTTCACTTCACTAAGAACAGTGTTCTGGGGCAAATCACAGTCCTTGGAATGTGGTTTTCATTAAAAAAAATCTAACAGTCCACGTGAGTTAGGAGGATGAGTCCTGTTAGCGCTGTCCGCAGCCAAGGAATAGCCTGGGTGTCCAGCAGCTGCTCATCACAGCGGTGAATAGTGATGGACCCAGCATCCTGGGGTCCTGGAGGATCTGGGGTCTCTGAATGGGAGCCACTGGACTCGTGTCCTAACTGTGTGTACAGCTTGTTGGCGGTCCTGTGAGGTGAGGGGGTACCTGGGCTTGGTGCTCAGCAACGTGTCCATGGAGGCTGTGTAGACTCTTGCTGGTTAAACCCCACCTCTTGGCTCTTCCCGCTTTCAGAAGTCTTGTTCCCATGTGTAAGGCCATTCCCAGTGGCAAACATCTGGGGGAGAAGGCGCTCCTAGGGCAAGTTAAGAAGGGGCCGAGGTCAACTCCAGCACTGGTACCCTTCCTCCTTCGGCTTGAGGATGCGAACGACAGGATGGCCTGGAGCTGGGGTCTTTCTAGAGAGACGGCGAGGACCCAGAGGGTAGGGACATCATTAGAAGGAGTCGCATGGTCATACCTCTGGGTCCTAGAGGGCATGTACTTGAGAGTGGTGTTTGGAGAAGGGCAGGGAGGAAGGAGAATAGGAGAAGTGGACGACAGAGGATGAGATGGTTGAATGGCATCGCTGACTCAATGGACATGAGTTTGAGCAAGCTCCGGGAGATGGTGAAGGACAGGGAAGCCTGGTGTGCCACAGTCCATGGGGTCGCAGAATCATACACAACTGAGCGATTGAGCAATAACAAAAACAGCAATTGGTAAAGAAGGGGCAGTGACAAGTTAAACTCCCTCTGAAAGTCCTAGGAAGTGCCCAGCCATTTTCCCGCTTGGCTTCTTCAGCTTTCCTGAGAGAAGTGGACTTTGTTCTCTCCCAGGATTAAAACAGCAATATTCTATGTATCCCCTGGAGAAGGAAATGGCAACCTACTCCAGTACTCTTGCCCGAAAATTCCATGGACGGAGGAGCCTAGTGGGCTACAGTCCACAGGGTCGCAAAGAGTCAGACATGACTGAGCGACTTCACTTCACTTATTCTGTGGATCAGGGAACAGACTGGTCAGCAGTGACTCTGCAAAGGTCCAAATAGGAGGTGTTTCGTGGCTTCCCAGGTGGCGCTGCTGCTGCTGCTGCTGCTGCTAAGTCACTTCAGTCGTGTCCGACTCTGTGTGACCCCATAGACGGAAGCCCACCAGGCTCCCCCGTCCCTGGGATTCTCCAGGCAAGAACAGTGGAGTGGGTTGCCATTTCCTTCTCCAATGTGTGAAAGTGAAAAGTGACAGTGAAGTTGCTCAGTCATGTCTGACTCGTAGCGGCCCCATGGACTGCAGCCTACCAGGCTCCTCCATCCATGGGATTTTCTAGACAAGAGTACTGGAGTGGCTTGCCATTGCCTTGGGTAAAGAACCCACCTGCCAAATGCAGAAGATATTGGTGATGTGGCTTCTATCCCTGGATCAGGAAGATCCCCTGGAGGAGGGCATGGCAACCCGCTCCAGTATTCTTGCCTGGAGAATGCCCAAGGACAGAGGAGCCTGTCCGACTACAATCCATGGAGTTGCAGAGTCAGACATGACTTAGCGACTAAAGAACACCAACAGCAAACTTCAGAAAGCAACAACCATGACCAATTTTTAGTGGAAACGGAAAGCCACATAATAAGCAAGAGTAAGGAAAAAAGAATAATCAGTAGTGAGGAGAGCTGGGTTCTGCCTGCAGCTCTGCCTTTAAGACTGTATAAATCTGCGTAAGTGGGTGGTTTTACTGTGTCTAAATGGGGTCCCAGGCTGATCCATTTCTTCCCTCACAAGAGCTGTTGGGAAAGAGTTGGGAAGAGGTTTGGGAAAGGTGCAGGAGTGTGGCCGTGTGTGCAGTGTCCCCCTGGAGTTGAATTCCTGGTAGAGCGAACCACAGCCGTTTCTGAGTTTATGCATGCCGTCTAACCATCCACCGTTTTCTCCTCTTCCGTGCCGACGCTTCTCTTGTTCCATTGTGGCCCTTTGGAAGCAGCCACATGAAAAAGGCTAGTGTCCCCAGAAAAAAAGATGAAATAGCTTTAGGAGAGATGCACACGGTGGAAGGCTTGAAGCAGCTGGCTAGGAAGGGTCCCGCTCCGCCAGGTCACAGAGCAGCTCGCCTGTGACAGCTGTTCAGTGCAGGACAGCGTGAAGGCACGTTGGGCAAAGGGCTGGTCTGGGCTGACTGCTGCTGAAGCTCAAACTCCCATCCTCTGGCCACTTCATGCGATGAGCTGACTCGTTGGAAAACACCCTGCTGCTGGCAAAGATTGAAGGCGGGAGAAGAAGGGGACGACAGAGGATGAGATGGCTGGATGGCATCACTGACTCGATGGACATGAGTTTGAGTGAACTCCGGGAGTCGGTGACGGACAGGGAGGCCTGACGTGCTGCGGTCCATGGGATCCCAAAGGGTTGGACACGACTGAGTGAACTGAACTGAACTGGGCTGCCTGAGGACTGCTGGAGTCTTTCAGCACCACTGTGCGCAGGAGGGAGTGGACAGAAAGCTTCCGCCTCGGGCAGGAAGCTGTGGCTGGCTTTGCTTGAGTCTATAGTCTCTCCAGCCATCACTCCTCTGCACTTGCAGCTACTGGCGGGAGGACCAGGGCAGGGAAGTCCAGAGGCGTGAGGCTGGGCGTGAGGTCTCCCAACTGTCGGACGGAGACTTGTCCGCCTCTGGGGTACGTGCTGGTGGCACAGGACATTTTCTTTCCTGTTGGAGGCATGGAAATGCTCCCCTGAGACTGGGGGAGATTTTTCTTTTTCCCGTTGATTGAGCTCAGGTATGAGACTCATGCTGAGATTTAATTACCCTTTGCCTTTCAAATCCCTTAAAATAGGAATGATTTGCAAGGTACACCCACATTCTCTTAAATGCACTAATGATTTTCTCCCACAAGCCTGACAACCCAGCACGGTCTCTTTCTAGGGAGCTTTCACGTGTCCTGCTCCTTTCCACCCTTTCTGGGCCTCTTGCGATGCTCTGGAGCAATCTGGGTCTGGCCCAGTACCCACTGTGTGAAGGGTTTTGGTTTCGCACAGTGTGGACTCAGATCCATGGGTCATGCTTAAGCAGGTCTCTTCTTCAACTTCAAATTCTTCTCTTTACCAGTCGTACTGTGCCTGGTGCTCTGGTTTATTTCCCCGCTGCTCTTTATATCTTTCTGGGCTACCTGACACTACGTACAGTGTTTACAGGTGACCTTGAAAGATGTCAGTATTTATGGGAAAGAAAATATTTAGAGCTGTCAGTACTCAGATAAAGCACGTGTGTGCCTCTGTGTGTGCGTAGTGTTCTGTTCGTGCCTGCATGTGGTGTGTGTGTCATGTGGGTGGTGTATGTGTGTCGCGTGTGGGTTGTGTGTGTCATGTGTGGGGTGTGTGTCATGTGTGGGGTGTGTGCGTCATGTATAGAGTGTGTATGTCATGTGTGGGGTGTGTGTCATGTGTGGGGTGTTTGTGTCATGTGTGGAGTGTGTGTGTCATGTGTGGGGTGTGTGTGTCATGTGTGGGGTGTGTGTCATGTGTGGGGTGTGTGTGTCATGTGTGGGGTGTGTGTCATGTGTGGGGTGTGTGTGTCATGTGTGGGGTGTGTGTCATGTGTGGGGTGTGTGCGTCATGTGTAGAATGTGTATGTCATGTGTGGGGTGTTTGTGTCATGTGTGGAGTGTGTGCGTCATGTGTGGGGTGTGTGCGTCATGTGTAGAGTGTGTATGTCATGTGTGGGGTGTGTGTGTCATGTGTGGGGTGTGTGTCATGTGTGGGGTGTGTGTCATGTGTGGGGTGTGTGTGTCATGTGTGGGGTGTGTGTCATGTGTAGGGTGTGTGTCAAGTGTGGGGTGTGTCATGTGTGGGGTGTGTGTGTCATGTGTGGGGTGTGTGTGTCATGTGTGGAGTGTGTGTGTCATATGTGGGGTGTGTATGTCATGTGTGGGGTGTGTGTCATGTGTGGGGTGTGTGTCATGTGTGGGGTGTGTGTGTCATGTGTGGGGTGTGTGTCATGTGTGGGGTGTTTGTGTCATGTGTGGGGTGTTTGTGTCATGTGTGGAGTGTGTGTGTCATATGTGGGGTGTGTGTGTCATGTGTGGGGTGTGTGTGTCATGTGTGGGGTGTGTGTCATGTGTGGGGTGTGTGTCAAGTGTGGGGTGTGTGTGTCATGTGTGGGGTGTGTGTGTCATGTGTGGGGTGTGTGTGTCATGTGTGGGGTGTATGTCATGTGTGGGGTGTGTGTCATGTGTGGGGTGTTTGTGTCATGTGTGGAGTGTGTGTGTCATATGTGGGGTGTGTGTGTCATGTGTGGAGTGTGTATGTCATGTGTGGGGTGTGTGTCATGTGTGGGGTGTTTGTGTCATGTGTGGAGTGTGTGTGTCATATGTGGGGTGTGTGTGTCATGTGTGGGGTGTGAGTGTCATGTGTGGGGTGTGTGTCATGTGTGGGGTGTGTGTGTCATGTGTGGGGTGTGTGTGTCATGTGTGGGGTGTGTGTGTCATGTGTGGGGTGTATGTCATGTGTGGGGTGTTTGTGTCATGTGTGGAGTGTGTGTGTCATGTGTGGGGTGTGTGTGTCATGTGTGGAGTGTGTGTGTCATGTGTGGGGTGTGTGTCATGTGTGGGGTGTTTGTGTCATGTGTGGAGTGTGTGTGTCATATGTGGGGTGTGTGTGTCATGTGTGGGGTGTGTGTGTCATGTGTGGGGTGTGTGTGTCATGTGTGGGGTGTTTGTCATGTGTGGGGTGTTTGTCATGTGTGGGGTGTGTGTGTCATGTGGGGTGTGTGTGTCATGTGTGGGGTGTGTGTCATGTGTGGGGTGTTTGTGTCATGTGTAGAGTGTGTATGTCATGTGTGGGGTGTGTGTGTCATGTGTGGGGTGTGTGTGTCATGTGTGGGGTGTGTGTGTCATGTGTGGGGTGTGTGTCATGTGTGGGGTGTGTGTAATGTGTGGGGTGTGTGCGTCATGTGTAGAGTGTGTGTGTCATGTGTGGGGTGTGTGTCAAGTGTGGGGTGTGTGTCAAGTGTGGGGTGTGTGTGTCATGTGTGGGGTGTGTGTGTCATGTGTGGAGTGTGTGTGTCATGTGTGGGGTGTGTGTGTCATGTGTGGGGTGTGTGTCAAGTGTGGGGTGTGTGTCATGTGTGGGGTGTGTGTCATGTGTGGGGTGTGTGTCAAGTGTGGGGTGTGTGTGTCATGTGTGGGGTGTGTGTGTCATGTGTGGGGTGTGTGTGTCATATGTGGGGTGTGTGTATCATGTGTGGGGTGTGTGTGTCATGTGTGGGGTGTGTGTCATGTGTGGGGTGTGTGTCAAGTGTGGGGTGTGTGTGTCATGTGTGGGGTGTGTGTGTCATGTGTGGGGTGTTTGTGTCATGTGTGGGGTGTGTGTCATGTGTGGGGTGTGTGCGTCATGTGTAGAGTGTGTATGTCATGTGTGGGGTGTGTGTCATGTGTGGGGTGTTTGTGTCATGTGTGGAGTGTGCGTGTCATATGTGGTGTGTGCGTGTCAAGTGTGGTGTGTGCGTGTCATGTGTGGGGTGTGTGTGTCATGTGTGGGGTGTGTGTCAAGTGTGGGGTGTGTGTCATGTGTGGGGTGTGTGTGTCATGTGTGGGGTGTGTGTGTCATGTGTGGGGTGTGTGTCAAGTGTGGGGTGTGTGTCATGTGTGGGGTGTGTGTGTCATGTGTGGGGTGTGTGTGTCATGTGTGGGGTGTATGTCATGTGTGGGGTGTGTGTGTCATGTGTGGGGTGTGTGTCATGTGTGGGGATTTGTGTCATGTTTAGAGAGTGTGTATGTCATGTGTGGGGTGTGTGTGTCATATGTGGGGTGTGTGTGTCATGTGTGGGGTGTGTGTGTCATGTGTGGGGTGTGTGTCATGTGTGGGGTGTGTGTCATGTGTGGGGTGTGTGCGTCATGTGTAGGGTGTGTGTGTCATGTGTGGGGTGTGTGTCATGTGTGGGGCGTTTGTGTCATCTGTGGAATGTGTGTGTCATATGTGGGGTGTGTGTGTCATGTGTGGGGGGTGTGTGTTATCTGTGGGGTGTGTGTGTCATCTGTGGGGTGTGTGTGTCATGTGTGTGGTGTGTGTCATGTGTGGGGTGTGTGTCATGTGTGTGGTTTGTGTGGGGTGGGTGTGGTGTGGTGGTTGTGTTTAGTGTATGTGGGGATGTGTGTGGTGTATGTGGGGTGTGTGTGTCATGTGTGGAGTGTGTGTGTCATGTGTGGGGTGTGTGTCATGTGTGGGGTGTTTGTGTCATGTGTGGAGTGTGTGTGTCATATGTGGGGTGTGTGTGTCATGTGTGGGGTGTGTGTGTCATGTGTGGGGTGTGTGTCATGTGTGGGGTGTGTGTGTCATGTGTGGGGTGTTTGTGTCATGTGTGGGGTGTGTGCGTCATGTGTAGAGTGTCTGTGGTGTGTATGGAGTGTGTGGGGTGTGTGGGGTATGTTGAGTGTGTGCGTCATGTGTAGAGTGTGTGTGTCATCTGTAAAGTGTGTGTGTCATGTGTGTGTCGTTTGTGTGGGGTGTGTGTGGTGTGTGTGTCATATGTGGGTTGTGTGTGTCATGTGTGTCATGTGTGTGTTATGTGTATCATGTGTGTGGTGTGTGTGTCTTGTGTGGGTTGTGTGTGTCGTGTGTGTGGGGTGTGTGGGCTGTGTTTGTCGTGTGTGGGCTGTGTGTGTCGTGTGTGGGCTGTTTGTATTGTGTGTGGGCTGTGTTTGTCATGTGTGGGGTGTGTGTGGTGTGTGTGGGTTGTGTGTGTTGTATGGGGTGTGTGTGATGTGTGGGGTGTATGTGTAATGTGTGGGGTTGTGTGGTGTGTGTGGGTTGTGTGTGTCGTGTGTGTGGGGTGTGTGGGCTGTGTTTGTCGTGTGTGGGCTGTGTGTGTCGTGTGTGGGCTGTTTGTATTGTGTGTGGGCTTTGTTTGTCATGTGTGGGGTGTGTGTGGTGTGTGTGGGTTGTGTGTGTTGTATGGGGTGTGTGTGATGTGTGGGGTGTATGTGTAATGTGTGGGGTTGTGTGGTGTGTGTGGGTTGTGTGTGTTGTATGGGGTGTGTGTGATGTGTGGGGTGTGTGTGTGGGGTGTGTCTGTGATGTGTGTGTTGTGTGTGGGATGTGTGTGTCATATGTGGATTGTGTGTGTCGTGTGTGTGTCATGTGTGGTGTGTGTGTTGTGTGTGGGCTGTGTGTGTCGTGTGGGCTGTGTGTGTCATATGTGGGTTGTGTGTGTGGTGTGTGTCATGTGTGGGGTGTGTGTGCCGTGTGTGTGCTGTGTGTGTACTGTGTCTGGTGTGTTTGTCATGTGTGGGGTGTCTGTTTCGTGTGTGGTGTGTGTGGGGTGTGTGTGGTGTGTGGGTTGTATGTGGTGTATGTGGGAATGTGTGGGGTGTGTGTCATGTATTTGCTGTGTGTGGTGTGTGTGTGATGTGTGGGTTGTGTGTGGTGTGTGTGGGGTATGTGTGTTGTGTGTGTGTCATGTGTGGGATGTGTGTGTCATATGTGGGCTGTTTTTGTCATGTGTGGGCTGTATGTGTCATGCATGGGGTGTGTGTATCATGTGTGTCGTGTGTGGAGTGTGTGTGTCATGTGTGTGTTGTGTGTGTCATGTGTGTGGTGTGTGTGTCATGTGTGGGCTGTGTTTGTCATGTGTGGGCTGTGTGTGGGCTGTGTGTGTCATGTGTGGTGTGTGTGTCATGTGTGTCATGTGTGTTGTGTGTGTGTCATGTGTGGGCTGTGTTTGTCATGTGTGGGCTGTGTGTGGGCTGTGTGTGGTGTGTGTCATGTGTGGGGGGTGTGTGCCGTTTGTGTTGTGTGTGTCATGCATGGGGTGTGTGTGTCATGTGTGTGGTGTGTGTGTCACGTGTGGGCTATGTTTGTCATGTGTGGGCTGTGTGTGTGGTGTGTGTGGTGTGTGTGGTGTGTGTGGTGTGTGTCATGTGTGGGGTGTGTTGTCATGTGTGGGGTGTGTGTTGTGTGTAGTGTGTGTGTCATGTGTGTGGTGTGTGTCATGTGTGGGGTGTGTTGTCATGTGTGGAGTGTGTGTGTCGTGTGGGGGGTGTGTGTGCATGTATCTTGCAGGAGCAACTGACTAACAGAACAAGACATGAAGAAAGCCAAGTCCTGGGTGACAGGTCACAGCAACTCGTGTTTGGAGGAGCAGAGTTGGCTGCACCTGTTCTGCCGTCAGGGCTTCCCTGGTGGCTCAGATGGTAAAGAATCTGCCTGCGATGCGGGAGACCCAGATTCAATCCCCTGAAGAAGGTCTGGCAACCCACTCCAGTGTTCTTGCCTGGAGAATCCCATGGACAGAGGAGGCTGGCAGGGCTACAGTCCATGGTGTGGCAAAACGTCAGACACGGCTGCAGGGAATGGACACACACCCAGGTACTCTCCTGGAGCCAAAAGCGTTAAACCCTTGATCAAGTTTGACAGCTGCGTATTGAAGGAGACAACTTTCTCAAAGAATAAGAAACAGTGTGACAAACACACACACTTCAAGTCTAGTGTGAAGTAATGATTTTCCATATTTTATAAACACAAACGAAAAGAGAAGTTTAAACACATTCAGCGGTAATGCTTCCAAAGGTCTGATTTATATTAAATCAAATCACATAGAGAAGCGTAATTTTCTATTTAAATATCAACATAGTTGAGGGATTTTTCTGTAGTCAAATGTGTATTGCTGGTATAAATGTAGATACAGATGGGATACGTGTCTAAGGGCCATTTACAGAAGTTAATGGGATGTCATTGATGTTTTTAGGCCATTTGTTCACACTTATACTTACTGATAATCATTATGTCTTAAGCATGTCTTGTGTGATAAGGCATTTTAGGACTTTTATTCAAACATGTCTCGATTAATTGCTGCCCAGTGACCCGAAGTCACAGATTTTCGTCAGCCAGTTTGTCTTCTTTACCAAAAAAAAAAAAAGAAAAATCTTCCAAATGCTTTGGAAAGCTATTTAAAATTTGATTCAAGTCTAAAAGCCAGCCAAGTAATCCATGGAGTTTCTCAAGTGGTTCAAGCAGTATTATTAATTTGTGTCTATAGAATTTTCAATTAAATTCTTAAAAATTGGGAATTTAAAGCTGACACATTAGCAGATTTAATTTTTTGTCAGTAGTTGCATATTTTTTTTTTTATACAAACAATAGCAAATTATTACTGAAAATAGTGGTTTCCCAAAAGGTTGCATCAGTTAATCCTTTGTGCCTGTGCTAACTCGCTTCAGTCGTGTCCGACTCTTTGCGACCCTTTGGACTGTAGCCCCGCCAGGCTCCTCTGTCCATGGGATTCTCCAGGCGAGAACTCTGCAGTGGCTTACCACGTACCCCTCCAGGGGTCTCCCAATCCAAGGACTAAACTCGTGTCTCTTGTGTCTCCTGCATTGGTAGGCGGGTTCTTTACCACCGGTGCCACCTGGGAAGCCCTATTAATCCTTTTCCTCTTTTATATAGCTTCTCTTCAACATTTTTTATTCTCAGAATCTTGGCTCTTATTGTCAAGTACATACTAGTTGATTTTATTACATTAACAGATTTAATTTTAATCAACACAAGCAACTAACAGATTTTGTCATACTTCTACCCCACTACTTGCTGAGTGCTCTCAGCCAATTGACACACACTAATCATTTTTTGTTTAACTGTTGACATACATTAACTGACTTAGAAATTGCATGGCACAAACTCATTTTTGAAGATTAAATGACAATTGAAGTACAAGTAATGCATTCATACTTTTGTTTACCCTTATAATTTTGTCATAAGAATCAAGACTTTGGCTTTACGATTGTTTGGGAAATGGGAAGTTTTTTATTTTTATTTTAACTTTTATCAGGGAGTTTAGTTGGAAATGGCAACCCACTCCAGTACTCTTGCCTGGAGAATCCCACAGACGGAGGAGCCTGGTAGGCTACAGTCCATGGGGTCGCAAAGAGTCGGACACCACTGAGTGACTTCACTTTTACTTAGTTGATTTACAGTGTTTTGTTAATTTCAGATGTTCAGGAAGTGATTCAGTTATACATATAGCCATTCTTTTTCAGATTCTTTTCCCATATAGGTCATTACAGAATTCCCTGTGCTATACGGTGGGTCCTTGTTGATTATCTATTTTGTACACATTAGTCACACTAATCGGGCTTCCCAGTTGGAGCCAGTGCTAAAGATCCAGCCTGCCAATCAATGCAGGAGACATGAGAGAAACAGGTCTGATCCCTGGGTCAGGCAGAACCCCCGGAGAAGGGCATAGCAACCCACTCCAGTATTCTCGCCTGGAGAATCCCAGGGACAGAGGAGCCTGGGGGGCTACAGTCCACTGGGTCGCACAGAGTCAGACATGACAAGAAGCAGGCAGTAGCAGGCAAGCAGTCATGGTAACGATTTTGTTGCTGGTGGTGGCGGCTATTTTTTGGACACGACTGAGCTTCTGAGCACGTATCCTTGGGTGACGGTCTCAGAGCATGCTTTCACTGGTCAGCTGCTGTGCCTGATTTGGTTCCTCTCCAGGGTCAGGGTGAGCAGGGCATTCTGGAAGAACAGACCGAGGGGGCACACTGCCTGTCTCAGAGCTCTGGGTGCTTTGAACCTTCCCTGGGATGAATCTGCGGTGAGCTTCTTGTTCGGTGTCTCTGATGGTGGGGAAGTGCAGCAGACAGAATGTGCGCTCTGCTTCTAGTCTGATTCTGGCTCAGCAACTTGGGACCGGACCCGACCCTGGGCCAGTTGCCAAAATTCTGAGCCCCGGTGCTGTGAAGACCCTGGAGTGCCATGGAAACTGCTCTTGTTGCAGGGGAGGAAGCCAATTCTGACTCCATGTTGGAAATGTTCCTTTGACTTGCTTTTAATATTATCATCATACTCAAAGGCTTGCCTGGAAGACCCTTCCATGGTGTTTCCAGTGGTCATATATGGATTTGAGAGTTGGACTATAAAGAAAGCTGAGCACCAAAGAATGGATGTTTTTGAACTGTGGTGCTGGAGAAGACTCTTGAGAGTCCCTTGGACTGCAAGGAGATCCAACCAGTCCATTCTAAAGGAGATCAATCCTGGGTGTTCATTGGAAGGACTGATGCTGAAGCTGAAACTGCAATACTTTGGCCTCCTGATGTGAAGAACTGACTCACTGGAAAAGACCGTGATGCTGGGAAAGATTGCGGGCGGGAGGAGAAGGGGACGACAGGATGAGATGGCTGGATGGCATCACCGACTCGATGGACATGAGTTTGAGTGAACTCCGGGAGTTGGTGATGGACACGGAGGCCTGGCGTGCTGCGGTTCATGGGGTCGCAAAGAGTCAGACACGACTGAGCAACTGAACTGAACTGAACTGAACTGGAAGACCCTGCCCGTCTGCTTGACTGTGAACGAAGTGCCTTCATTTAGCCGAAGGAGAGATAAGTCTGTCCCCGTTCAGCTGTGAATGGGAGAGATGAACACAGCCCTTACGATGGCGGGACATTCCCTTGGAGATGTTTTGCAAGACTGAAGACCCTTTCACTTTACCTCCCCACTGCCTCTCCTTCTCTGTTCCACCTTTTAATTTTAGTTCATCATTGCTTCTTTCTCTCTGACCTATAAATGAACCTGGCATCCAGACTCCAATAAGATGGTTATTTTGAGGCGCTGCTGCTGCTGCTGCTGCTGCTAAGTCACTTCAGTCGTGTCCGACTCTGTGTGACCCCATAGACGGAAGCCCACCAGGCTCCCCCGTCCCTGGGATTCTCCAGGCAAGAACACTGGAGCGGGTTGCCATCTCCTTCTCCAATGTGTGAAAGTGGAAAGTGAAAAGTGAAAGTGAAGTCGCTCAGTCGTGTCCGACCCTTAGCGACCCCACGGACTGCAGCCTACCAGGCTCCTCCGTCCATGGGATTTTCTAGGCAATAGTACTGGAGTGGCTTGCCATTGCCTTCTCCGTTTTGAGGCGCTAGCCTGCCATTTTCTTGGTCTGCGGGCTTCCCGATTTAAAATGTCTTCCTTGCCTCGACACCTCGTCTCTCGGATTCACTGGCCTGTCGTGTGGCAAGCAGAGCGAGCTTGGACTCGGTAATGCCGTGACCAGCTCGGAAGAGCAAGAGGGTGGCAGAATCAAGGCAGAAAACCGGCAGTGGTTACAGGCAGTTAGGAGGCTCTTCAGAGCTGTGTAACACGACTCCTAAAGTCCCATGACCACTGCCAGGAGGGACAGTGATCAGATCAGTTGTTCAGTTCAGTTCAGTTCAGTCACACAGTCCTGTCTGACTCTTTGCAACCCCATGGACTGCAGCACGGTAGGCTTCCCTGTCCATCAGCAACTCCCGGAGTTTACTCAAACGCCTGTCCATTGAGTCGGTGATGCCATCCAAGCATCTCATCCTCTGTCATCCCCTTCTCCTCCTGCCTTCGATGTTTCCCAGCATCTTTTCCAATCAGTCAATTCTTTGCATCAGGTGGTCAAAGTATTCAACTTCAGCATCAGTCCTTCCAATGAATATATTCAGGGTTGATTTCCTTTAGGTTGGATCTCGTTGCAGCCCAAGGGACTCTCAAAAGTCTTCTCCATCACCACAGTTCAAAAGCCTTAATTCTTTGGCACTCAGCTTTCTTTATGGTTCAACTCTCACATCCATACATGACTACTGGAAAAATCATAGCTTTGACTAGATGGACCTTTGTTGGCAAAGTAATGTCTCTGGTTTTTAATATACTGTCTAGATTGGTCATACATTTTCTTCCAAGGAGTAAGCATCTTTTAATTTCATGGCTGCAGTCACCATCTGTGGTGATTTTGGAGCCCCCCAAAATAAAGTCTGACACTGTTTCCATTGTTTCAGATCAGGTTTGTACTCTCTGCATTTAAAGCTCAAGCAGTCATTGTGGCTAAGAAAGAAAAAGAGTTAAAGTTTACCTATGCGTTTATGTACGTGAATAAGTGTGTAAGTGTGTGTGTCTGTGTGTGTACGCCATGTAAGGCAGTTTCAATTTTTTTTTTCCCATTTTACAGCTGGGAATACTGAATCTGAGCTCAGAAACTTACATCTCAAGTCACAGTGTGTAGTCCAAGCACGTTTTCTCCGTAGCAGAGACAGCGTTCGACACAGCCTCGATTCTCAATGCTGAAGTCTGGGTCACAGGACGCATAGAAGCTGTGGACTTCAGCTCTGCTCATCTGACAGAGTATTTTCAAGTTTGATCAGAGGACACTTTACACAAATAACCCCTTCAGTGGAGTCCTGCGAGATTACAGAGGTTGAGTCGTGATCGGGAGAAAGAACTCCTGTGTATTCTCTCTGCCTTTCTCTCTCTTTAGCGTTTTCACTTCATTGCCTCATCAGGCCGAAAGAATCAAATCACCTTCCAGAGATTAGCTGACTAAATGGCTTGGAAAATAGCTTTAACGACAGCTGCTGGTTAGGAAGTAGGTGATTCTCCTTCTTTGCAGACAAACCCTCTTCCTCCTACCTCTGTGCCGTGGTGCAGGGAGGTGCATTCAAGGCTGTGGGTTCCCTGCACATTCCCAGGACGCCTGTCTCCTCCGGCGGTCCCCTCCCTGAAGAGGGGTGGGAGGTTGGTAAATGGATGGACGGGAGAGGGTCGCAGTCTTCTGCAGACAGATGGGAAACATAACGTTTTACAACCGGTAGATAAAAATGGTAATAGCTGGCCCAAAAAGAGGCACGTGGCCTATTCAGGGGAAGTCATTTTTAAAAAGCTTGCAATAATATAAATAAATGCCTTTGTATATTTTCCTCCTAGCATTATTGTTATTTTTTTAATATCTCCGCAATAAAAAGGTTTGGCTTATTGCTGGGGACATGGTGTAATGGTGTGGGAAATGATGCATTCCATTTGAACAGTGGGCTGAGGTTTCCAGGGCTCACTGAGTGATGGAGAGATTTCCGACAGGCAGGGGAACCAGGGGCTACTCCGGGTGCTTCCACCCCCTTCCCGGCCATGCACCCTGTTAGTCTCAGGGGAGCTTGCCTTCATCAATTGTACCATCAGCTCTGTACTCTTTACTTTGCCTCCTGTTTGCTGAGAGGATCATCAAGACCTTCCCTGGCCTCCTCCTAGCTCATATCCTTGGAGGCTTATCCAGGGGCCAGGCGCAGTGGAATCCTGGAGGCAGTGCTGACTTGCACTTGACAGATGAGCAGACCGAGGCAGAGTGGGGATAACTGTGTCTTTGCTGTGTCAGGCAGTTTCAACTTTTCCGCCCATTTTACAGATGAGGAGATTGAGTCTGAGGTCAGAAATGTACGTCTCAAGTCACAGTGTATAATCCAAGCACGTTTGCAAGGAGCAAGCGTCAGGATCTGAACCTGGGGCTCCTCTCTGGAGCCTGCCCTCTTCACACCTGGAATCCTGGAGCTCCAGTGCCCACGGGACTTGGGGAGCCCTGTAGACTCTGTGCTTGAAACCGGAATTGTGTCTGTGGGGTTTATTTATGGACTTCACTTATTTATTTATACTCCTGGCTGGGCTGGCTCTTTGTTGCAGCATGCAGTGTTCTGTAGTTGTGGCTCATGGTTTTACTTGTCCCTCCACGGGCTGGGAAGGATTGAGGGCGGGAGGAGAAGGCGGCGACAGAGGATGAGATGGTTGGGTGGTATCACCGACTTGACGGACATGAGTTTGAACAAGCTCCGGGAGATGGTGAAGGACAGGGAAACCTGGCGTGCTGCTGTTCATGAGGTTGCAAAGAGGCGGACACGACTGAGCCACCGAACAGTAACAACTTCACGTGCAATCTTAATTCCTGGACCAGGGACTGAACCCATGTCCCCTGCGTTGGAAGGCCGATTCTCAACCACAGGACCACCAAATCCCTAGGTGCCTCGTGTTGCTGAAAATCCCTTTATTTCATTCTTTTTTATGACTAAGTGGTACGCCATTGTATATGCATGTCCAGAGGAGTCTCTGCACATGATTTTTTTTTGTTAATCCTCATAAATATGGTCATAGCTTACATCAGATTCTCAAAGGGATACATAACCCTTCAAGGGTAAGAAACCCCGAGTAAGGTGTATTTTCCCTTACATTTATGGACCCAAAGAGACCAAAACTAAAGAAGAAACAGTTTGAAGGATGGTGTTCCTCTGGACAGTCCAAATGATGCAAACGCACACTTTGAGGAAAACAGAGGAATACGTAGGGGGAGATCCACACTTGATGTAACCAATGACCCCACCTTTAAATAGAAAGGAATTTGAAAACATGATGTGTGTGTGTGTGTGTTAGTCACTCAGTCGTATCCGACTCTCTGCGACCTCATGGACTGTAGCCTGCCAGGCTCCTCTGTCCATGGGATTCTCCAGGCAAGAATACTGAAGTGGGTCACCATGCCCTCCTCCAGGGGAATCTTCCTGACCCAGGGATCAAACTCAAGTCTCCTGCATTGCAGGTGGATTCTTTACCATTTGAATCACCAGGGAAGCCCTTAAAAACACGATAGCCAACGTTAAACAGTAGAATCTGAGACTGGCTCCATCTTGCTGTTTGTTAAGCACTTCCAACTGACATGAAATCCTGAGCCATTATTTTCACACCCTTTCCTGGGCCTCCTATTTATCCATATTGTCATTTCATTGTGAATTTTATAGTTCTTCAGGCATTTTCTTTTCAAAAGAAAACGAGAAAACTCTTCTGGCCAGTTGCCTCCAGGATGGTGTTGCAGCGCTTCCTGGAGCTTGGCAGGATGGCCTGTGTCTCCTTTGGGCCTCGTGCTGGGAAGCTGGTCATGATTGTAGATGGTATTGATCAGAACAGGGCTTTGATGGATGAACCTTGCACTCAAGTGAGGAGACAGGCTACGCCTTTCTAATGCGTGTTGCGCCCTGACTTCAACCTCAAGTTCCCACGTGGTGCCTGCCAGAAGTATGCCTAAAAAGCCTGACAGAATGCAGTGTGAAAGTGTGAAAGTGTTCAGTCGTGTCCGACTCTTGGTGACCTCACAGATTACAGCCTGACAGGCTCCTCCATCTGTGGGATTCTCTAGGCTAGAACACTGGAGTGGGTTGCCATTCCCTTCTCCAGCGGAACTTTCTGACCCAGGGATCGAACAGACATCTCTCACATCTCCTGCATTGGCAGACAGGTTCTTTACCGCTAGCGCCACCTGGGAAGCCCCTCAAAGCTTAGAAGGGTCAGAAAGCTCCCACCCAGAAAACACCTGCTCCAAAGGCATCTGGCAAGAAAGCATGAGGGCATCAGAGGCTAGTATAAATAGAAGGAAGTTTATTTTAGACACGCTGAGCAAAAAAGACGAAAGAATTTCCCACGTGTAATGCAAATTCCTGCTAGTCTGCTGAAGTGACATTGTCAGCCTTTTAAAAGGTAAGAAAGCTTTATCAAGGTGGAAAGCATCGCAGACATCATTTGATTCCAGACTCCATTTAAGAAATCATTTTCTCAATTCACACACGGTTGAGAAAGCTACTCTTTGTGAGTCATGATTCTATGGTTTCGGACAAACACACAGAGCCGTGCCTTCTGGACCACAATCATGAGATAGAACCATCCTTTCGTGTCCCCTGTATTTCTTCAGGGCCCCTGTTTTGATCAGCCTCTTTCGCTATATGAGCTGCTGGCAATTCCTATCCGTGCCTCCAGTTTTGCAGCTGCCAGGGGTCAGATAAACGCAATTGTTGACTTAAAAAAATTCACAACGTGAGAGTTGCAAATCGAGTTTCACGTGAGACAGAATGAGAACTATAGCCCAGGAGACAGCAGCTCAGAAAGCTGTGAGAAACTGCTCCAAAAAGATGCGGAGTGGGTCGGGTCAGGGAGGTCATCATATAAGTGATTTTGGTGAAGGGGGACTGCCTGTCATCAAACACATATTTTTGCAGAAGGTTTCACTAGTCTCGAGGAACACTCATCATCACGAAGGAAGTTAGCGCTTTTCTAGACATGAAGAGATGCAAAGAATTGAGCTCATAAAATCAGCGCCTGAAAATATCTTACTGTCTGAAGACCTGTCCTGCCAGCTTTCTTCCCAGGGCATAGTTGGCTTATTCTGTTCTCTACCTTGAACTCCTTTCAGGGTGGATTGAAGGTCAGCAGCTGCAACAGCACAGGATCGAATCCTTGTAGAGGTAGATGACCCCTAGAGATGAAAATGGCAACCCACTCCAGTATTCTTGCCCGGAGAATCCCATGGACAGTTGATGGGGTCATGAAGAGTCAGACATGCCTTACCAGCTGAACAACAATAGCAGCAGTGTCCCGTTGTATGGACATTTTGCTTGTTTCTGTAGATGTTTTGGGAGGTGTCACAAATTAAATTGCTCTAAACATTTGTGTGCAAGTTTTTGAGATATACGGTAAGCATCTTTTTAAAGTGTTTTCTGCACCCTTCTGCATTTTGTATACAAGCAGTGTGTGAGAATTCTAGTTGCTTCATGGTCTTCCCACAATTTGGGAGTGTTGCTTAGAAGTCTTAGCCATTCTAAGATGGCTATTGGTATCTTAGATACCTGTTGGTATCTTACCGTGGTTTTAATTTGCCTTTCCCTGCTAGATAAGGATGGTGGGCATCTTTTCAGGTGCTAATTTGTTTTCTTTCGTCCCGTTGAGTTGTGAGAGTTCTTTCTACATTCTGGATCCGAGTTCTTTGTGATTTCTGTGGTTGACAAGTATTTTCTCCCCGCCTCTGTGGCTTGTCTTCTCATCTCTTAATAAAGCTGCTGCTGCTAAGTCGCTTCAGTCGTGTCTGACTCTGTGTGACCCCATAGACGGCAGCCCACCAGGCTTCCCCGTCCCTGGGCTTCTCCAGGCAAGAACACTGGAGTGGGTTGCCATTTCCTTCTCCGATGCATGAAAGTGAAAGTGAAGTCGCTCAGTCGTGTCCGACTCCTAGCGACCCCACGGACTGCAGCCTACCAGGCTCCTCCATCCATGGCAATGCTGCTGCTGAGTCACCTCAGACCCTACTCGATCTTAAATGAGAAGGAACTGACAATCGACAGCTTTGGCTGGCTCTGCCATAAACTGACTGCCTGTGACGGGGGCTAAGTCATTTAATTTGTTCTGTGTTTTGTTTTCTGTTCTGTGGAACCAGAGTGAGGGGCGAGAATATTGCTGAGATCCTTTGTAGCCAGAGCAGTCAGCGATTCTGAGGCTGGCCCAAGTTCACATAGTTAATTAGTTAACAGAGTCGGGCTACAACTGGGGCTGCCTCCCAATCTCGGCTGCTTTTGTTTGCAATATAATTCTTTTCACATTTTTGCATCTAAGTGTTTGTTTTTTTTCCCCTGTGGTTGTGCTCAGTCGTGTCTGACTCTCTGCGACCCCATGGATTGTAGCCTTCCAGGTTCCTCTGTCCATGGGATTGTCCAGGCAAGAATACCAGAGTGGGTAGCCATCTCCATCTCCAGAGGATCTTCCCAACCCAGGGATTGAACCTGGGTCTCCTGCATTGCAGGCAGATTTTTTCCCGCTGATCCAAAAGGGAAGCCCAATTTTTTATTAGCTACTACATTTATGGGATTAAAAACTCAAAACGTATAGAAGATTGTACTGTGAAAGAAATCTCCGTCACGAAGAATTGATGCTTTTGAACTGTGGTTTTGGAGAAGACTCTTGAGAGTTCCTTGGACTGCAAGGAGATCCAACCAGTCCATTCTAAAGGAGATCAATCCTGGGTGTTCATTGGAAGGACTGATACTAAAGCTGAAACTGCAGTACTTTGGCCACCTCATGCGACGAGTTGACTCACTGGAAAAGACTCTGATGCTAGGAAAGGTTAAGGGCGGGAGGAGACGGGGATGACAGAGAATGAGATGGCTGGATGGCATCACCGACTCTGTGGACATGAGTTTGAGTGAACTCCGGGAGTTGGTGATAGACAGGGAGGCCTGGCGTGCTGTGGTTCATGGGGTCATGGAGATTCGGACACGACTGAGCAACTGAACTGAATAGAACTGAACAAACAATGTGTGTTATTTTTTCTTGTGTTCCTCTCTGGTGCTTTGAAAAATATGCACAAACACATTTTTAGTTGTGTTATGTATATGTGTGTTTTCCTTCTCTCCTTTATAAAGCGGATTATTGGCACAACAACTTTCTTTTTTTCCCGTGTGCTGCTGCTGCTAAGTCGCTTCAGTTGTGTCCGACTCTGTACGACCCCATAGACGGCAGCCCAGCAGGCTCCCCCGTCCCAATGCAAATTAAAACCTCAGAGATAAGTATATTTTTTTCAGTTACATGTTTGAGGGCTGAGGATATTTTCAAAGGACTTAAAACCATCTGTCTTTTCTGTGAATTCTCTGTTGATATAGTTCCCCCTTTTTTTCCTATTGAGTTGCTGACGTTGTATCTGTGAGTTGCTTATGTATTAGAGAAACTAACTTTGTGATCTATTACAATTTTGCCCCTGTTTGTCATCTGTCTTTGAGTTTGCTTATGGCAGTTTTGTCCTGAGGAGTTCTGACTTTTACGTGGTTGAATTCATCAGTATTTTTGTTACTTGTGGCATTTGGTTATAGTATGAAAAGACTTCCCCCCTCTAGTGCTGAAAGAAGATTTATTCTGTGGTTTCTTTGGTTTATTAGTTCGTTCTACACTTTATGTGATGTCTAAATATTTGATCTGTCTGGGAGTTATCCTGGCATAAAGTGTGAGGCATAGATCCAATTACATGACTCCAGAAGGCTGCCCGTTTGTCTCAACACTATTCATTAAGTGATCCGTCTTTCCCCTTCTGATCGTAGTTGCAACCTGTCACATGCACTCACTTCAGTTCAGTTGCTCAGTCGTGTCTAACTCTTTGTGATCCTATGGACTGCAGCACGCCAGGCCTCCCTGTCCATCACCAACTCCTAGAGTTCACTCAAACTCATATCCATGGAGTCGGTGATGCCATCCAACCATCTCACCCTCTGTCATCCCCTTCTCCTCCTGCCTTCAATCTTTCCCAGCATCAGGGTCTTTTCTAATGGGTCAGCTCTTTGCAATAGGTGGCCAAAGGATTGGAGCTTCAGCATCAGTCCTTCCAATGAATATTCACAGTTAATTTCCTTGAAGACTGACCGATTTATCTCCTTACTGTCTCGAGAGTCTTTCCCAGCACAATTAGATAGCATCAGTTCTTTGCTGCTCCTCCTTCTTTATGGCCCAACTCTCACATCTGTGCATGACTACTGGAAAAATCATAGCTTTAACTATACAGACCTTTGCTGGCAAAGTGACGTCTCTGCTTTTTAATATGCTAGGTTTGTCATAGCTTTTCTTTCAAGGAGCAAGCGTCTTTTAATTTCGTGGCTGCAGTCACCGTCTGCAGTGATTTTGGAGCCCGGCAAAATAAAGTCTGTCACTGTTTCTATTGTTTCCCCATCTGTTTGCCATGAAGTGTTGGGACTGAATGCCATGATCTTCGTTTTTTGAATGTGGAGTTTTAAGCCAGCTTTTTCACTCTCCTCTTTCACTTTCATCAGCAGGCTCTTTCACGGATTTGTCTAATTTCTCTACTGTTCTCAGGGTCGTTCTTCCTAATGAGCTAGATACTGTGCTTGCCTCTTGGAAATTGGGAAGCTTCATCTTGCAGCTCAAATATCTTTCATCTGATTAAATAGCTTGGCACTTATATTCACCTTATATGGACACAGACTAGGGCTTTATGAACTTAAATTTACTTTGAGGGAATCTCTAATTAAAATGCAGGTTTTATGGGTAGAGACAGGTTGTCATCAAAGGACCAAAAAGAACATTAGCTGAGTGCTGTCCATAAAGATGTACAACCTGAAACATACCATTTTATACTTTCTGGTAGATATATTTTTAAAAAGTAAAAAGAGATGAAATTAAATGATATGTTTTCCTTAGTGCAATATCCAAAACATCATTTCTATATCTAATCATAAAAGCATTAAGATATTTTGCATTCTTCTTTCATGCTAAGTCTCTGAAATCTAAAGTGTATTTTTCACTTACAGGGCCTCTCAGTTAGGACTTGCCACATTTGAGAAGCTCATTAGCTCCATGTGCTTAGCAGTGACCAGTGACGTCGCTCAGTCGTCTCCGACTCTTTGCGATCCAGTGGACCGTAGCCTACCAGGCTCCTCTGCCCATCAGACAAGAGTACTGGAGTGGGTTGCCATTTCCTTCTCCAGGGGATCTTGCTGCTTAGTGGCTGCCGTATCAGGCAATTCTAGGTATTCCATCTGTCAACTTTCTCTAGGGCGGGGTTTCTCATTCTTGGCACTATTGACATTGGGAACTGGATAATCCTTATTGTGCAGTGGGAGGGAAGGCTATCTTCTGCACCATAGGATGTTTATGGCAAACCCAGTCCAGTATTCTTTCCTGGAAAACCCCATGGACAGTGATCCACGGGGGTCGCAGAGACTCAAGTCATGAAGTCGCAGAGACAAGACTGAGCGACTAAGCACACACATACTGGCCTTTGCCTATTAGATGCCAGTACCACTGCCCTTCTAGGACGCCACCGCCGAAAACCTCTTCCAGACACCATCCAGTGATACCACGACTGTAAGAAACACTCACAGACACCGCAATGTGTTATTATTAGTTGCGCATATTAAAAGTCATTGACGAGTTCTGCCAGCCTCTTGCAGCTTCCTAAAGAGAGTGTGTGGAGTTGCTGCGATAGACATTCCATTTCATTGATCCTCTCGTGTGTCTGCGCTCTGAAGAAGCCATTTAGTAGCGATGAATTAGCTATTGATTGGAGGGCACAGTGGATTGTTGAAATCCTCTTACCAGCCACTTTCAATGCGTTCTGGATCATGGTGTCGTAAGCCTAAGTAAATACTTTAGAGAACATGCTGCTGAATGCTCTTTCTGAGAATCTCTGTCACCATGAATTTAGTGTTTGTGGAGCTCATTGCAGTGCATTGGGAAAAGAGAATCAGTCTGTTGGAGAGGAGTGGGTTCAGTGGTTTAGTTCAGATGAATGGATGTATGATGAAGTGCTTATGTGATGTTTTCAGTGATGATGATAAATAAACAAGTCCTTCAGATATCATCAAGAAGCCTGTAAATCCTCCTGAGAAGCCCGTATTTTTTTTAAAGGACCCGTGAAAGACAAATGCCAACTGCATGTAGATGAGCAGGCAGCCACAGATCTTCTTCAAGCAATTATTTTTTTAGGAATGAGCATTCAGTCTTGAGGGACCTTTTGTCCTACAGGTTTTGTTAGGGATCAGCTAGAGAAAGGGATGTTAGTAGCTTCAATAAAACTGGCAATTCCAATTTGTAGTGGTCAGTGTCCCCATGTCGTGAAAATGTGTTTTAAATGTCAGAAATATATCCTGACTGGCAAACAGTTCACACTACAACTTCTGGTTTAGTTTTGGTCCAAATAGTTCATTTTTTTTTGTGTGTGTGTGCGCTTTGAAAATTCTAGTAAACATCAGATTATCTCCTGAGGAATGGGGCGGATTGCTTAGTTTGAGTCTGAGCTCATGTGTTTGATTTGAGTTTACAGCTCTGCATAGGCAGAGTTTTAAATTTATTTTATTCTTAACAGTAATAAGAAAAAATAAATTGGAGAGAGAAAATGTCAGTAGGTAGGCTATTTAAATGGCAACCCCACTCCAGTGTGCTTGCCTGGAGAATCCCAGGGATGGGGGAGCCTGGTGGGCTGCCGTCTATGGGGTCGCACAGAGTCGGACACGACTGAAGTGACTTAGCAGCAGCAGCAGGCTATTTATGGCCAGGTCAGTGTGTGCAGCTCACAGAGGATGAATATTTATATCCAAATTAGTCATCCAACAAACATTTTTTGAATATTTGCCGTAACCAGATACCAATCTAGGGACTGGGGCCCAAAGGTTAGTAAGAAGGATGCAGTCTGTACTCACAGAGATTCTCCTGTGAGAAGAGAGAGAAATGGGCAGATTTCAAGCATAGGGTGCAGTGGGAGACCCTGAGGTTGGCAAGAATATTGGATTCTGGGTTCTAAAGAAGATGCTTCTGCGATGTAATAGTCTGGAAGAATGGGCAAGAGTTAACCTGTCAAGTCATAGAGATGGATGTATGGCGTAAGACGGGAGGAAGGTGTGGGAGATTACTCTAGGCAGAGGGCCAGCATGTGTAAAGGCCCAGAGGCTAGAGACAGCCAGATATTTTGTGAAAATCCATGTTTATTCTTATAGTTCTCGAGTGAGAGCTGGGAGCTGGTTTGTGTGTTGTGAGGGTGTTTTAGTTTAGGTTGCTTTCTAGATATATTCACTCTCTTTGCTTTCACTGGGGGAACGTTCCTGTCCATGCTCTTGGTACCATGTGACTTGCTTTAGCCAGTGGGATATAAGTGGACATGATGGAGTGAGACTTGAAAGAACCAGCTCAAGCCAGTTGAGTCCCAGAACTTGTGAACAAGTGCAGCCCAAATCAGCAGAGCCACCTATCTGAATGCAACCTAAGTCAATCAACCCTAAGCCAACCTAGAGACCTGTGAGTGAGTTAATGTTTTTTAATTTTAGTTTTTGTTCGTTTACTGCTGAAATTGTGGGGATGCTCGTTATACAGCAGGAGCGAACTGATACACTAGAATACCAGAATGCCCATCTCCAATTCAGCTAGTCACCCTTGCAGATAGCATGTTTAATATCATTGATGTATTGCCCAAATTTAATTGTAGAATGAATCATGTATTGACAAAAGCGAAAAATGAGTATTTTAATGCACTATGATAACAAAGTTACAATTTGAGTGACTGTAAATTCAAAAGAAGACATTAGTTCACTTGTGCATTCATTGAAAATTGTTTACTGATAAAAAGTATGATGTATCCAACACTGTTAGCGAATTGGAAGACAGTCATCATGAAGATCATGGGAGGATCCAGAGGCTTGTAATGAGAGTTTTGTAAGACTCAAGAAGAATTCTCTACATAAAAACTCAGTGAATTAGAATCCCCCCTCCAGCCTCTTGCTCACTCCCTTGCTGGGTGTTCCCACACACAACTGATTCTTCAGTCCGTTCAGCTCAGTCGATCAGTCGTGTCCAACTTTTTGCGACCCCATGGACTGCAGCACGCCAAGCTTCCTTGTCCATCACCAGCTCTTGGAGCTTGCTCAAACTCACATCCACTAAGTCAGTGATGCCATCCAACCGTTTCATCCTCTGTCGTCCCCTTCTCCTCCCGCCTTCATTCTTTCCCGGCATCATATCTTTTCCAGTGAGTCAGTTCTTTGCATCTAGCCAAAGTGCTAGAGCTTCAGCTTCAGCATCCGTCCTTCCAATGAATATTCAAGACTGATCTCCATTAGGATTGACTGGTTGGATCTCCTTGCAGTCCAAGGGACTCTCAAGATTCTTCTCCAACATCACAGTTCAAAAACATAAATTCTTTGGCACTCAGCTTTCTTTATAGTCCAACTCTCACATCCATACATGACTACTGGAAAAGCTATAGCTTAGACTAGATGGTCTTTTGTTGGCAAAGAAATGTCTCTGGTTTTTAATGCTGTCTAGGTTGGTCATCGGAGAAGGCAATGGCAAGCCACTCCAGTACTCTTTCCTAGAAAATCCCATGGATGGAGGAGCCTGGTAGGCTGCAGTACGTGGGGTCGTTACGAGTCAGACATGACTGAGCGACTTCACTTTCACTTTCACACATTGGAGAAGGGAATGGCAACCCACTCCAGTGTTCTTGCCTGGAGAATCCCAGGGACAGGGGAGCCTGGTGGGCTTCCGTCTATGGGGTCACACAGAGTCGGACACGACTGAAGTGACTCAGCAGCAGCAGCAGCAGGTTGGTCATAACTTTTCTTCCAAGGATTCTTCCAACTGATTCTTAAGAGAAACAAAATGTTCTTACTTCTTCACAGGTTGGTATCATAAAAAAATTTGAAAGGAGGGATTTCAGGTACACCCCCCCCCGCAAGATTAAATTGTCAGGCTTAGAGGTATCCTGAAAAAGACCCTGATGCTGGGAAACAGTGAAGGCAGGAGAAAGGGATGACAGAGGATGAGATGGTTGGATGGCATCAGTGACTCAAAGGACATGAGTTTGAGCAAACTCTGGGAGATAGCAAGGGACAGGGAAGCCTGGCGTGCTGCAGTCCATAGGATAGTAACGAGTCAGATATAACTTAGTGACTGAACAACAAACAGCAACTAAAGGTATCCTGAGACTTCAGAAGGGATTCCCAACGAAAGTGTGAAAACTGCTTTTGGGGAGCTTTCTAGGCAAGGGTGTGAAAACAATCTTGGGGAGAAGTTTGAAGTTCAGTCATTCCACAAGGGGTTGGAGGGCAGAATAGAATAATTCCCTGGTCCCAGGACTCTGTTGCTGATCTGTGTGAAATGACTATTTATGGGCCGAATTTCGGTTTCCGTTTTTAGTTCAGCTGGCTCCCAAGTTGAGGTCACTAACCCATTGTTTAAAGTGTATTCCATAGTGGCAGCTTGTCTGCTCTGAGCAATAATCTAAGATAATCAATTTCTAAAAATAAACCTGCAAGCCCAACCGCTTTGGGCATTTTTAGACGAGGGCAGGTTTTCCTATGGAAAATTTGGCGAGCTGGGTATTTCTGTAGGCCTGCACTTGACGGTAATCATCCCCATACCGACAACCATCCGTGTCAGCCTGTTTATTCGCTGCCATGTTATTCAGGGGAAACGATGATAAATGGGCAGAGCCGATTTGTCTGAGGAGACTAGAAGAGAAATGTGACAGAGGCATAGATCTTAAAGATGGAGTCACGACATTGCGAGCAAGCCTCTTATTTACGAAGCCAGAGAGGGTCTGTCTTCACAATATGGGCCGGAGGGAACATTAAAGAACTGCTGAAGAAAAAAAAAAAAATCTTATTTCTGGGGCTTCCCTGGTGGCCTAGTGGTTAGGAATCCGCCTGCTACTGCAGGGGACGTGGGTCTGATCGCAGGTCAGGGAAGATTGCACATGCTATGTAGCAACAATGGGCCTGCACTCCAGTGAGCCTGCACGCTACAGCCTGGGACCTGCAACTACTGAGCCCTAGCACCTGGAACCGGTACTCTGCAATGCAGACAAGCCATCGCAATGAGAAGCTCGCACACCACAGCTCGAGAGGAGCTCCCACTCGCTCCAACTAGAGAAAGCCCGTGCATGGCCGCGAAGACCCAGTGCAGCCAAAAATACAATAAATAAAATTAAAAAAAGAAAACTCTTATTTGGTATCACTACCCACAGTGGGACAAAATGCTGCAGACACAGCTTTTTCTAAAAAATTATTTAATTGGAGGCTGATTATTTTACAATATTGTAGTGGTTTTTGCCATACATTGACATGAATCAGCCACGGGTAGACATGTGTTCCCCATCCTGAACCCCCATCCCACAGCTTTACTTCTGGCATTGCTGTCAAATTTGACATTTCTGCCGAAAAAAAAAAAAATAAGAAGAATAATAAGTGGGTTCCCTGAAGCTAACCAGAAGAAAGCTTCAGGCCAGTTCCAATTGAGAGCAGTCTGCCCAACAACTGGCCTGTACTTTTGGAAAATGCCAGTGTCATTTAAGACAGAGAAAATAGACCTGGAAAGTAAATGCAATATGGATCAGAGGAGAAGCTTTCCGTAAAAATCTGATTGGGAAATTTGGCAAAATCTGAATGGGGCAATAGTAATGTATCAGTATTAAATTTCTTCAGTTTAATAATCATGTTGTTCTTAGGAAGGGGCTTCCCTCATAGCTCATTTGGTAAAGAACCTGCCTGCGATGCAGGAGACCCCGGTTCGATTCCTGGGTGGGGAAGATCCCCTGGAGAAGGGATAGGCTACCTGCTCCAGTATTCTTGGGTTTCCCTAGTGGTTCAGATGGTAAAGAATCTTCCCGCAATGCGGGAGACCTGGGTTCGATCCTTGGGTTGGGAAGATCCCTTGGAGAAGGGAAAGGCTACCCATTCCACTATTCTGGCCTGGAGAATCCCATGCCCATGGGGTTGCAAGTATTTAGGGTTAAAGGGTAAGGTGTCAACAGTTCACTTACAAAGGAGTGGTTCAGAAAACATTCACACAGATAATATGTGAATGAAAATTTTAGCTGGTAAATTTGCTGAGGACACGTGAAATGCTTTCTAGGCTTCTTGTGATTCTTCTATAAATTTCAAACTTTTCCAGGAAAAAAAGTTAATAATTCTTTAGCAAAAATTGTTGCTGTTTCAAAAGGTTACCGCAACATAAATAACTAAAAAATCCTTTAACCCCTCCAGTCTGATGTGTTAATAGTATTAGTGTTGGTTAGTGAGTCTGACTCTTGGCGACCCCATGGACCGTATCCCGCCAGGCTCCTCTGCCCATGGGATTCTCCAGGCCAGAATACTGGAGTGGGTAGCCTTTCCCTTCTCCAGGGGATCTTCCCGACCGAGAGATCAAACCCAGGTCTCCTGCATTGCAGGAAGTTTCTTTACCATGTGAGCCACCAGGAAAGCCTATATGTAGGGTGAACTTTAATTCTACTGGTATGAATTCATTGGTAAAAATGAAGTTACACAGTATTTCTTAACCTAATAAATAATCATTTAACTGTAGCTAATTGTTCAAATGTATCCACCCTTATGAAGTATTTTGTTTAGGGACTTCCCTGGTGGTCCAGTGGTTAAGACTTCAGCTTCCAATGTAGCAGGGGGCAAGATCAATCCCTGGTCAAGGGGCTAAGATTCCCACATCCTGCGGGGCCAAAATGCCAAAACCTAAAAAGAACAGAAACAATATTATAACAGATTCAATAAAGACTTCTAAAAAAAAGAGAAATATTTGGGTTTGATTTATCCAATGACAATACTGATTTTAAATTTAAAAATCAAGCAGTTAAATAATTAATTGCCTCGTACTAATTTTTTTAAAAAAAGTCAATTCCATGTTCAAACAAAGGAAGAAGCTTAGCGGTGGGTTGGTTAATGTTTGACTAAAGTAACTATTTGACTAAAGGTCGTTGTTTGACTGAAGTAATTAACTATTAGCCAATTTAGTGATTTGTAAGCACTAGTGGTAAGGAGCCTGCTTGCCAATGCAGGAGACATAAGAGATAAGGGTTCGATCCGTGGGTCGGGAAGATGCCCTGGAGGAGGGCATGGCAACCCACTCCAGTGTTCTTGCCTGGAGAATCCCATGGGCAGAGGAACCTGGCGGGCTACAGTCCATGGGGTGGCATAGAGTCAGACACGACTGGACAACTAATACTCCTTGGTGTTCTCTGGCTGTTGAGAAACAATTTCATAGAATTACCAGTGTCGAACAAGGCCAATCTAAAACCACAATGGTCAAGGAAAAACAGAAAAACAAAACCAAGACCATTCCATCGTCAAGTCAGAACACGAACAAAAACACAGACATTCTCCAAACCACCAAATGCCCAAACGTGCCCCTTTTCCTGGTTAATATGAATGATTGCCAATTACAGCTTCACTGTCATTTCCTGCCTTTCTAGAAGACTTCATGAAAATGCTCAGTGATCGTTACCTCTGCCTTCTTATAGCATCCAGTTCAAACCCAAGCCCCACATTCTCGAGTCCTTCCCGCAAATCACCTAAACGCAAGCCCGTATTGTGTAGTAACTTCTCAGGGAGACGCCCTTGAGTTCCCAAGACGGCTGGTCTCCCTGGCTGCAGTGAATCAGTAAAGCCAACCGCAGTTATCTGCAATTGTTTGCTCGTCTCGTCTTTGACTGGAAGATGTTTATATTATCACGATTCTCTAATGCTCTGCAATACTTTCTTAGAGGACTTTCAGTTTAGTTCAGTTGCTCAGTCATGCCCGACTCTTTGCGACCCCATGGACTGCAGCACGCCAGGCCTCCCTGTCCATCACCAACTCCTGGAGTCTACTCAAACACATGTCCATCAAGTCGGTGAAGCCATCCAACCATCTCATCCTCTGTCGTCCCCTTCTCTTGCCTTCAATCTTTCCCAGCATCAGGGTCTTTGGGGAAAATAAAACAAAAAGGTCCTTTTTCAATCACTGTGTGCCAGGGTGATTTTTAAGGCAATGCCCTCTGACTACTGAGAATCCAAAAAACAAACGTCGTTGGCCATTGGCTTGTCACTGTGACAAGTTTGGGCGTTTGGGCATAGACAGTTTGGGCGTTTCTGACCTATCTCTATTTATATTTCAGGTAGTTGTAGGAAAGTAAAAGATTTATGGGCTCTTTATTATTTGTTATTTCCATTGTTTTTGCTTTTTTATTATTTCCCTTATTTTGGCCAATAAGTCATGGTAGAAATTAGATATCTAAGAAGCAAATTTTTCTTTTCTTTTTTAAAAAATGTGTTTATATTAATTGGAGGATAATTACAGTATTTTGATGGCCTCTGCCATACATCAGCATGAATTGGTCATAGGCAGACACATGTCTCCTCCCTCCTGAATCTCCATCCCCACCCCACCTCTCCACATTGTCACAGAGTACCGGCTTTGGTTTCCCTGCATCATACATCAGACTCCCACTGGCTATCTATTTTACATTTGGTAATGCATTTTTTTGTTCAGTCGCTCGGTTGTGTCTGACTCTTTGTGACCCCATAGACTGCAGCACTCCAGGTTCCCTGTCCATCACCAACTCCCGGAGCTCGCTCAAAGCCTTGTCTATAGAGTCGGTGATGCCATCCAACCATCTCGTCCTCTGTCATCCCCTTCTCCTCCCGCCCTCAATCTTTCCCCGCATCAGGGTCTTTTCTAATGGTATATATGTTTCAATGCTATTCTCTGAAATCATCCCACCCTCTCCTTCTCCCACTGAGTTCAAAAGTCATTTCTTTTTGTCTGTGTCGCCTATGCTGCCCCGCACGGAGGGTGGGATGCATCAGTGGCATCTTTCTAGATTCCATATATATGCGTTAATATACAGCGTTTGTCTTTCTCTTTCTGACTTACTTCACTCTGCATAACAGGCTCTAGATTCATCCACCTCATTAGAACTGAAGCAAACGTGTTGCTTGTTATAGCTGAGTAAAATTCCATTGGCTATGTGTTCCATAACTTCCTTATCCATTCATCTGCTGATGGACTTGTAGCTTGCTTCCATATTCTAGCTATTGTAAACAGCGCTGCAGTGAATATTTGGGTACCTGTGTCTTTTCAATTATGGAAGAAACAAGTTTTAATTGGAGTGTTATTTTGAGTGTTTTTTTTTTTTTTTTAAAAAAGAATTTTATTAAAAAAGCACAAATGCAAAGAAATGAACAGAGGAAAATTTATGCGTCGAACCTGGACTGGTCACTTATGATAATATACATGCTACAATTCCATTCTCTCCAATCATTCCACCTTCACCCTCTCCCACAGAGTCCCAAAGACTGTTCTAAATGCCTATGTCTCTTTTGCAGTCTCTTATACAGGGTTCAGGTTACCATTTTTCTAAATTCCATATATATGCGTTAATATACGGTATTGATGTTCTGCTTTCTGGCTTACTTCACTCTGTATAATTGGCTCCAATTTCATCCACCTCATTAAAACTGATTCAAATGCATTCTTTCTGATGGCTGAGAAATACTCCATTGTGTATATGTACCAAAGCTTTCTTATCCATTCATCTGCAGATGGACATCTAGGTTGCTTCCATGTCCTGGCTATTATAAACAGTGCTGCAATGAACACTGGAGTACATGTGTCTCTTTCAATTCTGGTTTCCTCGGTGTGTATGCCCAGGAGTGCGATCGCTGGATCATATGGCAGTTCTATTTCCAGTTTTCTGAGGAATCTCCACACTGTTCTCCATAGTGGCTGTACTAGTTTGCATTCCCACCAACAGTGTAAGAGGGTTCCCTTCTCTCCACACCTTCTCCAGCACTTATTGCATGTAGACTTTTGGATAGCAGCCATTCTGACTGGTGTGAAATGGTATCTCATTGTGGTTTTGATTTGCATTTCTCTGATGATGAGGGATGTTGAGCATTTTTTCATGTGTTTATTAGCCATCTTTATGTCTTCTTTGGAGAAATGTCTGTTTAGTTCTTTGGCCCATTTTTTGATTGGGTCACTTAGTTTTCTGGAATTAAGCTGCAGGAGCTGCTTGTATAATTTGGAGATTAATCCTTTATCAGTTGCTTCATTTGCTATTATTGTCTCCCATTCTGAAGGTTGTCTTCTCACCTTGCTTAGAGTTTCCTTTGCTGTGCAGAAGCTTTTGATTTTAATTAGGTCCCATTTGTTTATTTTTGCTTTTATTTCCAATATTCTGGGAGGTGGGTCTTGGAGGATCCTGCTGTGATTTATGTCGGAGAGTGTTTTGCCTACGTTCTCCTCTAGGAGTTTTATAGTTTCTGGTCTTACATTTAGCTCTCTAATCCATTTTGAGTTTATTTTGGTGTATGGTGTTAGGAAGTGTTCTAGTTTCATTCTTTTACAAGTGGCTGACCAGTTTTCCCAGCACCACTTGTTAAAGAGACTGTCTTTTCTCCATTTTATATTCTTGCCTCCTTTGTCGAAGATAAGGTGTCCATAAGAGCGTGGGTTTATCTCTGGGCTTTCTATTTTGTTCCATTGATCTATATTTCTGTCTTTATGCCAGTACCATACTGTCTTGATGACTGTGGCTTTGTAATAGAGCCTGAAGTCTGGCAGGTTAATAACCCCAGTTCCATTCTTCTTCCTCAAGATTGCTTTGGCTATTCGAGGTTTTTTGTATTTCCATACAAATTGTGAGATTATTTGTTCTAGTTCTGTGAAAAATATTGTTGGTAGCTTGATAGGGATTGCATTGAATGTATAAATTACTTTGGGTAGTATACTCATTTTTACAATATTTATTCTTCCAATCCACGAACACGGTATATTTCTCCATCTATTCATGTCCTCTTTGATTACTTTCACTAGTGTTTTATAGTTTTCTATGTACAAGTCTTTTGTTTCCTTAGGTAGATATATTCCTAAGTATTTAATTGTTTTCATTGCAACAGTGAATGGAATAGTTTCCTTAATTTCTCTTTCTATTTTCTCATTATTAGTGTATAGGAATGCAAGGGATTTCTGTGTGTTGATTTTATATCCTGCAACTTTGCTGTAATCATTGATTAGCTCTAGTAGTTTTCTGGTAGAGTCTTTAGGGTTTTCTGTGTAGAGGATCATGTCATCAGCGAACAGTGAAAGCTTTACTTCTTCTTTTCCAATTTGTATTCCTTTTATGTCTTTTTCTGCTCTGATTGCTGTGGCCAAAACTTCCAGAACTATGTTGAATAGTAGTGGTGAGAGTGGGCACCCTTGTCTTGTTCCTGACTTTAGGGAAATGCTTTCAGTTTTTCACCATTGAGGATAATGTTTGCTGTGGGTTTGTCATATATAGCTTTTATTATGTTGAGGTATGTCCCTTCAATTCCCACTTTCTGGAGAGTTTTTATCAAAAATGGATGTTGAATTTTGTCGAAGGCTTTCTCTGCATCTATTGAGATAATCATATGATTTTTATTTTTCAGTTTGTTAATGTGGTGTATTACGTTGATTGATTTGCGTATATTGAAGAATCCTTGCATTCCTGGGATAAAGCCCACTTGGTCATGATGTATGATCTTCTTAATGTGTTGTTGGATTCTGATTGCTAGAATTTTGTTAAGGATTTTTGCATCTATGTTCATCAGTGATATTGGCCTATAGTTTTCTTTTTTTGTGGGGTCTTTACCAGGTTTTAGGATTAGGGTGATGGTGGCCTCATAGAATGAGTTTGGAAGTTTCCCTTCCTCAGCTATTTTCTGGAAGAGTTTGAGTAGAATAGGTGTTAGCTCTTCTCTAAATTTTTGGTAGAATTCAGCTGTGAAGCCGTCTGGACCTGGGCTTTTGTTTGCTGGGAGATTTTTGATTACAGTTTCAATTTCCGTGCTTGTGATGGGTTTGTTCAGATTTTCTATTTCTTCCTGGTTCAGTTTTGGAAAGTTGTACTTTTCTAGGAATTTGTCCATTTCTTCCAGGTTATTCATTTTATTGCCATATAATTGCTGATAGTATTCTCTAATAATCCTTTGTATTTCTGTGTTGTCAGTTGTGATCTCTCCATTTTCATTTCTAATTTTATTGATTTGGTTCTTCTCCCTTTGTTTCTTGATGAGTCTGGCTAGTGGTTTGTCAATTTTATTCACCTTCTCAAAGAACCAGCTTTTGGCTTTGTTGATTTTTGCTATGGTCTCTTTTGTTTCTTTTGCATTTATCTCTGCCCTAATTTTTATGATTTCTTTCCTTCTACTGACCCTGGGGTTCTTCATTTCTTCCTTTTCTAGTTGCTTTAGATGTAGAGTTAGGTTATTTAGTTGACTTTTTTCTTGTTTCTTGAGGTGTGCCTGTATTGT